>NC_090935.1:437652738-437957113 GCF_040938575.1 Ambystoma mexicanum
GGGGTTGGGTACCAGATGGTAATTGTACCCTAGTGCTCTTGCAAGGCTGATTGTAACCCCTGGGGAAAGATGACGGGTCACGCTACGCACAGGAGCCCCAAAAAAGGGAGATGACGTGCACGCAACCCCTCCTAGACCACGTGTGCAGAAAGAAAAACCTGCACTACGCTGTGGCACCCAGTAACACAAGAATGAACGTATGCGTGTCACACGCAGCCTAGAATGACCTCTGAAGGGGTAGGCTACACACGGGGCAAGCACAGATGTTAGATATGTGCGTGACTCAACGTCTGCCAGGTAAAAGAGCGTGAAAAAGGAGCGCGTTTGGTTGGCAACACCACCGCCAAAAGAAGATTTGTACGCTGTCTGAGGAGACAGGACAACAGTAGAAGGGAACACTGTTTGAGGGAACAGGCCCAGGTAAACCAGTGAAAGAGAAAAAAGAGAAAAAGCTGTCAGAGGTAACAGGGAATACGAACTTGAAACGCCGTGAAGTAAATAGCCTGTGAAACGACAAGAAGTACAGAATTCACCCACTTGCTCTCCACGAAAAGCACGTACAAGGAAATGGTGTTCTACACGTACCTTTTATACAGGCCCACACGTCCAGCGTCACGTACGCGGCGTGTACGCGCTAGGGCCATTTCCACCAATTACACGCTTTGTCACTTATGCGTGTCCACCAATTACACGCTTTGTCACTTATGCGTGTAGGGCCATTTCCACCAATTACACGCTTTGTCACTTCTGCGTGTAGGGCCATTTCCACCAATCACACGCGATGAGACTCTGACGTGCAGTCTTTCCACGTGTGCTCTGTCATCACGTGCTGTGTGGGAAACACCTGTGCGGGTCACGTCACAGACGCGTTTACGCGCTCAGGGCCTTTGGTCCAATAGAATCGCGTATGCGTGCTGACGCGTTTACGCGCTGAGGGCCTTTGGTCCAATAGAATCGCGTATGCGTGCTGATGCGCTTACGCGCTAAGGGCCTTTCCTCGATTTTCACGCTGACGTGCAGGATTTTCACGTGCCAAATCACTCCGTACCAAGCTGGCCACGCGTAAGCGCACGGAAGACCACGCTCCTGCCCAGAAGGCCAAACTACTGCCCCACAGAGCCCCGAGCACGCTCCCACCTGCCATCTGCTGCTGCCTGACTGCCTGCTGCCCACGTGCACTGCCATTTGCTGCCTGCACATCAGCCAGGGGTGCTGTTGCTGTGACCACCCCTGCTGGAACCGAAGACTCCCGACTGGAATTCCATCGCTCCACAGCCCAGCCCCAGGACCCAGTTGCCCACCCACTCCTGCCTCTGGGGTTGTCATGTCGGGGCAAACACCATCTGTGACCACTGACAACCCCCGGCCAGAGAGGCAGAGGGGCACCAGCTTCAGTGCCACCGAAGTTGGTGTCCTGGTGGAGCAAGTCCTGGGGCAGTATGATGCCCTCTTCGGAAGTTCCTGCGCCGACAAGGAAGGACGGACTCGGATCTGGACTGACATAGTGACTGCCATCAACGCGGAGGGGGTGGCAGTCCGGGACTTACAACATGTCAGGAAGCGCTGGGAGGACTTCAGGTCCAGGACCCTGAACAAGGCCCGGCGCCTCTTGAAGGCAGCGGATGCCAAGGGGCGCCGGGGCCACTTGTCGGAAGAACAGATGGGGGTCCTGGAACGCATATCCCCAGCGCTCCACGTCCAGGTCCTAGAGAAGCAGACCCGTCTGGAGTCGAGCGGTGAGTGTACATGCATCCTGATTGTGAGCAGTACGTGTGGTGATTATTCGTTCTTGTGCAGGTTGCCCATCTGTTTGTATTGGGTTGATTATGGGTGGGGGTGTACAGGGCCGTGGGGCTGACACATGCGAGGGCTGTAATGTGTGAGACATGGATGGTGCTTGTGTGTGTAGGCTTGCATGGCAAATGCAGTTGTGCGTGCACACATGTTTGGATGAATGTGTATGTAAGTAGACATGTCCGTGATGTCATGCATGTATGTTGTTTTCGGCTGCATGTATGAGCACTGTGTACATGTGCATGTGTGTGTATTTGACAAGGGTGCAACAGTGATGCAACATGGATGCATGTGACAGCGGTATGTGGAAGCCTGATTGGCAGATGTGACATGGATGCCCATCTGAACAGTGCGACACTTGGCAGAGGTGTACACATGCATGCAAGTGTGGTGGTGTGTGTACATGTGTGGTGCACTTCCTGTGTTGCATGTGATGTCTGGCTCCCCTTTGGCTGCTCATGCTGTTGTATGTGTAGGGATGGTGCTGGCAGTTGCGATATGGCTGTGGTATGGCTCATGTGTGCGAGTTGCAATGACATGTGTGTTGGGGATTGCGATGACATGTCTGAGGTTTGCCAATGCCACTCATGTGCAACTGTCATGTGTGTATGTGTCCATTGTACAGTGCCCTGATGCCTGTGTTTTGTTTCTCCCAGTCTGCAGCGTCAACTGATGAAGAGGGCGGAGAAGGTGCTGTGGAGCACAGCGGCGGGGATCCCACCGCCAGCCGGAGACGCAAGGCCCGGCTCCCCTCCCGTGTTGTCATCTCGTCGGGGAGTGAGGAGTCCGGTGCCGCGTCCCAGGCCGCAGCTGCCGGGGGGAGGTCCAAGAGGCGGAGGTTGCAGTTGGACTCCTCGGCAGCAGAAGGGGCAGCTGGGACCCCACAGGGCCCAACAGGGGAAGATGGCACGGAGTCATCCAGGTTGGTGGGGGGTTTGGTGGAGGAGGAGGCCATGCAAGCACCAGAGACGGGGTCTGGAGGTGGGGATCTCACTGGTGCTAGTGGTGCAGTGCAGGACCAGAGACAGGAGGCAGCACAGGCCGCCGCGGAGGTGCCTGTGTGCAATCCTGTCCCCGATCCTGTCCCTGCATCATCTTGCACCAGCAGGGATGCCTATGTCCAGACCCGTTTTCAGGCAGGGGATGAGCTGACGTCAACTGGCCTTCCTCTGCCTGCGGACGTGGCCATCCAGGTCCGGGTTGAGCCTGTCCTGGCTGGTGTGGCGTTGCGTCAACGGGCCATGCGAGGTGACCTGCAGTCTTTTCATGGAGAGACTGCACGTCATCTCGAATGGCTCGTTGACCACGTCAGCCTGCTGGGACAGGTCACCCAGGCCGGATTCCTCCGTCTAATGGGGCTTGCTCCGACCCCCTCCTCAACTGGACCCCCTACGTGCCAGTCGTCCTCTGTGCCATCTTCCCACCCATCAGTCACCTGGGTGCCCTGTGGAGCTGCCTCTGACGGTGCGGCCAGGCTGGTGGAGGAGGCATCCCTGCCACAGTCGGGAGTCGGAGGTCCAGCAGGGGTGGCCACATCAACAACTGCACCCCAGCCGGCGGAGGATGTGCAGGCAGCAGGAGGCAGTGCACGGGCAGAGGCAGAGCAGCAGCAGCAACATGGTGGGAGACATGAAGGCTCGGGGCTTTCGACATCGGAGGGGCAGGCATCGGCCGGAGGGCAGGGGGACCCAGGACAGAGAGTGTCTTCCGTGTGGCAGCGGTTGGGCCACGCCATAGGTGCGGAGCGGCGGCGGGCGGAAGAGGCGCGGCTCACAATGGTCAGGGCGGAGAACTCCATGCGGAGGGCCCTGAGGCGGGCCGAGTGCCTCGAGGCAATCCGCAGGGGGTTGGAGGAGGACACGGCGTCGTCCCTGCGGACCCTCGGGGCCATGGAACTGGAACGCCTCCGGGACATCGAACAGGAGTTCGATGATGCCCTGGCCCGGGACACCACGGATTGAGCCGCAGGACTTGCCCGCCGCCTTTGTATATAGTTCTTTAGTTTTAGGTTTCCTTTATTTTTTGTTATGATTTGGAGTCGACGGACACTGCTCCACTTTTTGTATATAGTTGATTTTTAGTTAGGTTTTTTAGTAGGTTTCCTTTGTTCAGTTGGGCTCATGGACCCTTGGTAGTTTTTTACATACTTCTTTATTGCATAGATATTTTTTCACATTTGACTTTGGACATTTTTTTGGATTCTGATTTGCAGTATTTTTTTTTTATACGGACATGCAGCTTATTTTTTCTCATTCCCATTGTAGTTTGTTTCCTTTCTTTAGCATTCTTTATTTTTTTCAATACAATTTTGTTTTCATACTTCACTGTGTGGTATCATCTCATTGGTTTCATGCATGTCATGTTGGGTGTTTTCCCATTCAATTGCAACCATTGTGTGTGACGGACAGGGGTTCATTAGCTTCATGAACATTGGGGGTGTAACATGTAATTTCCATTTCCATGTGGGTGAATGGGTTACTTGGTAGGGCTTTTTGGCTGTGGAGGCTGACCATTACGCACATGATTGGGGATTGTGACGACCTGGTGGAGGGTGCCCCTGGTGGCTGGGGGGTGGGGGTGTTGGTAGACATGAGTGGGGGCCTGGTGGAGGCTGCCCCTGCACTGCTGGGGGGTGGGGGTGGTGGTAGACATGAGTGGGGGCCTGGTGGAGGCTGCCCCTGCACTGCTGGGGGGTGGGGGTGGTGGGAGACATGGGTGGGGGCCTGGTGGAGGCTGCCCATGGTTGCAGGGGGGCAGGGGTGGTGGGAGACATGAGTGGGGGCCTGGTGGAGGGTGACCCTGGATGCTGGGGGGTGGGGGTGGTGGGAGACATGGGTGGGGGCCTGGTGGAGGCTGCTCATGGTGGCAGGGGGGTGGGGGTGGTGGGAGACATGAGTGGGGGCCTGGTGGAGGCTGCCCCTGCACTGCTGGGGGGCGGGGGTGGTGGGAGACATGAGTGGGGGCCTGGTGGAGGCTGCCCCTGCACTGCTGGGGGGTGGGGGTGGTGGGAGACATGAGTGGGGGCCTGGTGGAGGCTGCCCCTGCACTGCTAGGGGGTAGGGGTGGTGGTAGACATGAGTGGGGGCCTGGTGGAGGCTGCCCCTGCACTGCTGGGGGGTGGGGGTGGTGGGAGACATGAGTGGGGGCCTGTTGGAGGGTGACCCTGGATGCTGGGGGGTGGGGGTGCAGGGGGACATGAGTGGGGGCCTGGTGGAGGCTGCCCATGGTGGCAGGGGGGTGGGGGTGGTGGGAGACATGAGTGGGGGCCTGGTGGAGGCTGCCCCTGCACTGCTGGGGGGTGGGGGTGGTGGGAGACATGAGTGGGGGCATGGTGGAGGCTGCCCCTGCACTGCTGGGGGGTGGGGGTGGTGGGAGACATGAGTGGGAGCCTGGTGGAGGGTGCCCCTGCACTGCTAGGGGGTGGGGGTGGTGGTAGACATGAGTGGTGGCCTGGTGGAGGCTGCCCCTGCACTGCTGGGGGGTGGGGGTGGTGGGAGACATGAGTGGGGGCCTGGTGGAGGGTGACCCTGGATGCTGGGGGGTGGGGGTGCAGGGGGACATGAGTGGGGGCCTGGTGGAGGCTGCCCATGGTGGCAGGGGGGTGGGGGTGGTGGGAGACATGAGTGGGGGCCTGGTGGAGGCTGCCCCTGCACTGCTGGGGGGTGGGGGTGGTGGGAGACATGAGTGGGGGCCTGGTGGAGGCTGCCCCTGCACTGCTGGGGGGTGGGGGTGGTGGGAGACATGAGTGGGGGCCTGGTGGAGGCTGCCACTGCACTGCTGGGGGGTGGGGGTGGTGGTAGACATGAGTGGGGGCCTGGTGGAGGCTGCCCCTGCACTGCTGGGGGGTGGGGGTGGTGGGAGACATGAGTGGGGGCCTGGTGGAGGGTGACCCTGGATGCTGGGGGGTGGGGGTGCAGGGGGACATGAGTGGGGGCCTGGTGGAGGCTGCCCATGGTGGCAGGGGGGTGGGGGTGGTGGGAGACATGAGTGGGGGCCTGGTGGAGGCTGCCCCTGCACTGCTGGGGGGTGGGGGTGGTGGGAGACATGAGTGGGGGCCTGGTGGAGGCTGCCCCTGCACTGCTGGGGGGTGGGGGTGGTGGGAGTCATGGGTGGGGGCCTGGTGGGGGCTGCCCATGGTGGCAGGGGGTGGGGGTGGTGGTAGACATGAGTGGGGGCCTGGTGGAGGCTGCCCATGGTGGCTGGGGGGTGGGGGTGGTGGGAGACATGAGTGGGGGCCTGGTGGAGGCTGCCCCTGCACTGCTGGGGGGTGGGGGTGGTGGGAGAAATGAGTGGGGGCCTGGTGGAGGCTGCCCCTGCACTGCTGGGGGGTGGGGGTGGTGGGAGACATGAGTGGGGGCCTGGTGGAGGGTGACCCTGGTTGCTGGGGGGTGGGGGTGCAGGGGGACATGAGTGGGGGCCTGGTGGAGGGTGGCCATGGTGGCTGGGGGGTGGGGGTGGTGGTAGACATGAGTGGGGGCCTGGTGGAAGCTGCCCCTGCACTGCTGGGGGGTGGGGGTGGTGGGAGACATGAGTTGGGGCCTGGTGGAGGCTGCCCCTGCACTGCTGGGGGGTGGGGGTGGTGGGAGACATGAGTGGGGGCCTGGTGGAGGGTGGCCCTGGATGCTGGGGGGTGGGGGTGCAGGGGGACATGAGTGGGGGCCTGGTGGAGGGTGGCCATGGTGGCTGGGGGGTGGGGGTGGTGGTAGACATGAGTGGGGGCCTGGTGGAGGCTGCCCCTGCACTGTTGGGGGGTGGTGGGAGACATGAGTGGGGGCCTGGTGGAGGGTGCCCCTGCACTGCTGGGGGGTGGGGGTGGTGGGAGACATGAGTGGGGGCCTGGTGGAGGCTGCCCCTGCACTGCTGGGGGGTGGGGATGGTGGGAGTCATGGGTGGGGGCCTGGTGGGGGCTGCCCATGGTGGCAGGGGGGTGGGGGTGGTGGTAGACATGAGTGGGGGCCTGGTGGAGGCTGCCCATGGTGGCTGGGGGGTGGGGGTGGTGGGAGACATGAGTGGGGGCCTGGTGGAGGCTGCCCCTGCACTGCTGGGGGTGGGGGTGGTGGGAGACATGAGTGGGGGCCTGGTGGAGGCTTCCCCTGCACTGCTGGGGGGTGGGGGTGGTGGGAGACATGAGTGGGGGCCTGATGGAGGGTGACCCTGGATGCTGGGGGGTGGGGGTGCAGGGGGACATGAGTGGGGGCCTGGTGGAGGGTGGCCATGGTGGCTGGGGGGTGGGGGTGGTGGTAGACATGAGTGGGGTCTGGTGGAGGCTGCCCCTGCACTGCTGGGGGGTGGGGGTGGTGGGAGACATGAGTGGGGGCCTGGTTGAGGCTGCTCCTGCACTGCTGGGGGGTGGGGGTGGTGGGAGACATGAGTGGGGGCCTGGTTGAGGCTGCTCCTGCACTGCTGGGGGGTGGGGGTGGTGGGAGACATGAGTGGGGGCCTGGTGGAGGGTGACCCTGGATGCTGGGGGGTGGGGGTGCAGGGGGACATGAGTGGGGGCCTGGTGGAGGGTGGCCATGGTGGCTGGGGGGTGGGGGTGGTGGTAGACATGAGTGGGGGCCTGGTGGAGGCTGCCCCTGCACTGCTGGGGGGTGGGGGTGGTGGGAGACATGAGTGGGGGCCTGGTGGAGGGTGCCCCTGCACTGCTGGGGGGTGCGGGTGGGAGGAGACATGGGTGGGGGCCTGGTGGAGAGTGGCCATGGTGGCTGGGGGGTGGGGGTGGTGGGAGACATGAGTGTGGGCCTGGTGGAGGGTGCCCCTGCACTGCTGGGGGATGGGGGTGGTGGGAGACATGAGTGGGGGCCTGGTGGATGGTGCCCCTGCACTGCTGGGGGGTGGGGGTGGTGGGAGACATGGGTGGGGGCCTGGTGGGGGCTGCCCCTGCACTGCTGGGGGGTGGGGGTGGTGGGAGACATGAGTGGGGGCCTGGTGGAGGCTGCCCATGGTGGCAGGGGGGTGGGGGTGGTGGTAGACATGAGTGGGGGCCTGGTGGAGGCTGCCCCTGCACTGCTGGGGGGTGGGGGTGGTGGGAGACATGGGTGGGGCCTGGTGGAGGCTGCCCCTGCACTGCTGGGGGGTGGGGGTGGTGGGAGACATGAGTGGGGGCCTGGTGGAGGCTACCCCTGCACTGCTGGGGGGTGGGGGTGGTGGGAGACATGGGTGGGGGCCTGGTGGAGGCTGCCCATGGTGGCAGGGGGGTGGGGTGGTGGGAGACATGAGTGGGGGCCTGGTGGAGGCTGCCCCTGCACTGCTGGGGGGTGGGGGTGGTGGGAGATATGGGTGGGGGCCTGGTGGAGGCTGCCCATGGTGGCAGGGGGTGTGGGTGGTGGGAGACATGAGTGGTGGCCTGGTGGAGGGTGCCCCTGCACTGCTGGGGGGTGGGGGTGGTGGGAGACATGAGTGGGGGCCTGGTGGAGGCTGCCCCTGCACTGCTGGGGGGTGGGGGTGGTGGGAGACATGGGTGGGGGCCTGGTGGAGGCTGCCCATGGTGGCAGGGGGGTGGGGTGGTGGGAGACATGAGATGGGGCCTGGTGGAGGGTGCCCCTGCACTGCTGGGGGGTGGGGGTGGTGGGAGACATGGGTGGGGGCCTGGTGGAGGCTGCCCCTGCACTGCTGGGGGGTGGGGGTGGTGGGAGGCATGGGTGGGGGCCTGGTGGAGGCTGCCCATGGTGGCAGGGGGGTGTGGGTGGTGGGAGACATGAGTGGTGGCCTGGTGGAGGGTGCCCCTGCACTGCTGGGGGATGGGGGTGGTGGGAGACATGCATTGTTGATCTGTAGTGCAAGGTGACATGTGGGTTGGCTGGGGGGCATGCCCATGGTGGATGGGCTGCCTGCGGGACATGAGCAGGGGTGCAGGGTAGTCCCCCGTGGTTTGGGCTGCCTGCAGGGGCCGTGGAGGTTGTGGAGCGTACACCTGGGAGGACCCACACGGCCAATTCACGTGTGGTACTCCCCAGAACCCCTGAAATACACATACCCTGCTGATATTGCGTGTGGAACTTCCCGCGCACCCCTGTAATACACGTACCCTGCTCGCACTGGGCCAATCGCGTGTGGAACTTCCCGCGCACCCCTGAAATACACGTACCCTGCTCGCACTGGGCCAATCGCGTGTGGAACTTCCCGCGATACCCCTGAAATCCACGTACCCGGCCAAATCGCGTGTGAGACTTCCCGCGCACCCCGGTATACACGCACATGTATTTTTTGTCAGCGGGTGTCCGTGTTTGTGGGTACCCCTTTGCACGTCATTTGTCCTGGAGGGCCACAGTATAGGACATTCATCATGGCAGTATATAGGTGCTATTTGTTGGCGCACCTTTTGGCGCACATGTCTTCCAGCCGCAGAGACGCTACCACCTGCTTTCTTGTGGCGGTCGTGTTTGTGCCTGTGCGCTGGTTTGAGCGTGCGCTTTTTTGCCCTATTCTATTCCATGAATACGTGTTGTAGGCGAGCGTGTGGGCGTTCCGTGCACTTGTGCCCTGTACTTCCCCCGTGACGCCCACGTTTTGGCAAGTTGTTCCCCATTCCGAGTGTTACGCCCGTGTTCCGCCTACTTTTGTTGCGTGCGCCGCTCTCTGTGCGATTTTCGCTGTGGCCTGTGCGATTTTCGCTGTGACCTGGCGCACGCAGTTAGATGGCCTGTGCGCCAACGTGTGCCGCGCACTTTTTTATCGCACATCCGCTGGTTTTCTCGCGCACGGCCTTCCATGAATCGATGTGCGCTTCTTTTCGTGCGATTTTCGCACTTGCACTGCGATTTTCGCTATTCCACTGCGATTCGCACGTTTTTGCCCACTTGCGCCGCGCTAATTATTCCATGAATCGGCCTGATAGTGTGTTCGAAAAACTTTTCACTAACCGTTTGACACACTTTAATTTCACAGGTATGTGCCCATGGAAACACCAAATATTACTCCACTACAACTTGCCTGTAAAGGTTTGCCCCAAATTTACTACATGTCGACAGAGCCAACTGAATGCTATGACTCAAACCCACTGCAGCATTGTTGTAAAATATCATGCTGTGATTTCAAGATCATTTTCCAAGTGCAGTCGCCATGTGACATTGCAGTCCCCCATGCTTGGTAACATGACTTTCACCAATGATGCCCCAGCATCAGGTCCAATGCAGAGAAGTGAAAGAGTAGAAAACAGATAGAAATAAGTGCTCACTGTAGGGTCTGTGTGTTGACATGTCATCCCACCTGTGGCATAAAACCCAAGTTGATGGAACACATGATGGGGCAACACGACAGTGTCATGGTGACATTTGTTCCGAGTGGTGCCAGGAACATAGAAACCTAAATAGGAAGGTTAAAATGGAATATCTCAGAGTCAAATGTGAAGGCAGATGCACCTCAGGGACGTTGATTCACCAAAATTCCAGGGTTAGCGGAAGTGACATTGCACAACTGATGATGTCACAGGAAGTGATGTCACATGACCTTTGACCCGGATGGCATTAGTTCCTCTTTAACCCTGGTGACATCACCTGAAGTGGCCTGCAGGCTTAAAAAAACATACATATACAATTTGAAAATACCATATAGGTACTAAAGCGGACAAGAATATTTTAGATACCAACCACATTCTAACAAGTGTGCTGCCTTCAAATGCAATGGATGGGGTCATGTTATGATAGGGTTAGACCCAATAGAATCAACATAGCCCAAGGCACTCCGATGGATATGCCACTTCAACATTGTATGGCCAGTTACTTCTATATCATGCTAGTTATAGCTGCATGCCAGGTATTATCATTAGGTAGAGCCCCTATATTGCCAGTGTCCAATCATCCAATAGATGCCAATGTCCAACAATGCACAGGACCAATAATGCTTTGATTCATGATAATGATTTATTATTTATATGGCGCGCTCGCCAAAGCACTATAAACAGCACATATTTAAATTATCATTCCAGTCAAAGTTGGTACTCATTTATCAACCTCAGAAGAATGAAAGCTAAGTTTGCCTTGCTGGGTTTCTAACCTGCAACCTGCACATAGATCGCTGCATCAAGCTCTCAAACTGCTGAGCTGTGTTACTCCTTTGCTATTAAAAATGCAATGCCACAATTGGCTGCACAGTGTAGGCTAGACATGTAATAACACTTATCATGTTTGCTGTAGCCTTGATGATGCACAGAAAGCAAACCCATGCCACAGTAAGACATACCTATATGGGTTGCACCAAAATGCCAATCTAACCACCTAATAACACTTTATCATAGATGCCCAGCAAAATATACCATGAAACAGTAAGGAAAATGGCAGTCTAGCCAGGTAGTTACACTTATCATGATTGCTTTATCATAAATGCCCAGTACACAATGTCAAGCCACAGTAAGACATTGCTAGACTAGCTGCACCAAAATGCTAGTCTAGCAAGTAATAACAGTTATGATTCTTACTCCATTATATATACCTAGAAAATATGCCAAGACACAGTAAAAACAGGCTATACTGACTGCATCCAAATTCCAGGCTAGACAGGCAATAACACTTATCATGTCCTGATATGGTGCCTAGTAATTTATTTAAGAGTGCCTCTGATATCTGGGCAGAATATTTCTATTGCCTATTTAATGCAGTAAGTCGAATCAGGCAAGATACCAGAATCTTGGACGAAGGCCATAATCGTTCCGCTGTATAAAAAAGGGGGGCGTTAATGGCCTGGGAACTATATGCCAGTTTCACTCCTCGATCCTTTCTTCAACATTTTTGCCAGGGTTTTGTTAGCACACCTGGAAGACTAAGTGTGTAGACAGAATATTATCAGTCATCTTCTGGTTGGTTTCAACCAGGCCTGAGCACCATAGACCAAGCCTTAAAACTCCAGCTGCTAGTCCAAAAGTATGTCCACTTTAGGTATATGCGCTTCTATGCTATCTTTATCTGAAAAGTGATTTTGATGTGGTTCGTAGATCAAGGTTGTGGAAATCCTTGCAAGGGCTTAATAACCACCATGCAGCTCTTATGCGGGATCCAGGGACTTTATAATGGTAACACTGCTAGTGTTAGGTGGAATGAAGCAGGTGATCAAATGGCACCAATTATCATCAAGCAAGAGGTGAGGCAGGGGGGCGTACTTGCACCAACTCCATTGTGTCTCTTTATTAACAGGATTAGAACTAAGCTCACAGATCTTCAAACAGACGCCCTGCTAAATAGGTGTGGATAAAGTTCTGCTTTTATTATTTGCGAATGATGACGCCATGCTCTCTACGACTCCTGCTGGTCCTCCTCAGCACTCAGAAGCGTTTTATGATGCATGTAAACACTGTGGACTTATTATTAATTATGAGAGGACAAAGGGCCTCATTACGAGTCCGGCGGTAATCGCGGCGGTAAAACCGCCTGGTTACTGCCAGACTCGTATTACCATTCCGCCTCCGTGACTCCTGAAAATACCAGGGCATTACGTCCCTGGTGTCCTGGGAATCCCAGAGGTGGAATGGTGTAAATCCCCATTCCCATTGAGTCCCATAGGACTCAATGGAATGGGGAAGTGGAAACACCGGCACCATCTCGTGATGATGCTGGTGTTTCCACATCCGCCTGCAGGCGCAAGGTGTTCAACCTGCCAGGTCAGACTTGGCGGGAAGATCACCTCCCGCCTGCAGGATTCGGAATCGGGCGGTCTGGAATTAACAGTGGCGGCGGGTTTACGCCACTGTTAATTCCTGACCGCCCGACCTGTAATGAGGCCCAAAGTCTATGGTGTTTCACAAGCCTGGGCAGAGGGTGTCTATCAGACTTAGGGTCATCATATAAGGACATTCTATTGAGCAGGCGGACACCTTTATGTCTTTGGGTATCGAGTTCCCTGGAAATAGTAGTTGTACAAGCCAAGCGGATAGGGCCATGCTGACACTTGAGAGACAGAGCACCGTCATTTTAGAGTTTAGTCAAGATTATGGCAATGGCGCTTATCAACCAGTGCTACAGCTTTATAACCTACAAGCTGGAGCTTCTGCTACGTTTGGTGCAGAGTTATGAGGTCAGTCACCTATGTCTAAGTTGGCTATAATCAATAACCAAGTCCTCAAAAAAGGGTTGTGTCTTCCAGCCTCAACCTCTGTGATGTTCAGGTTGGAACTTAACACGAGTCTTATCTATGATATGCTTGCAATCACTTCCGTCGGCTATTGGTTTCGTTGATGGTCCTGGCCCCATTTCAGCAAATATAGAGAGTTAATGGGGGATGTGGTGTCCAAAATTGGAGTTCAGGCGCTGAAATGGTGTTCACATGTGTGTGCTTTACTGCAGGAGTTGGACCATACAGACTACGGACATAACCCACAACAAATAGATGCCAGTTCCAAGTGCATACTTGCCTGCAGATTGGATCTACATTGAGGGAGAGGGAAAATTTAGCATGCTTTGGGTCCAACATTTCTATTGATTATTGGTCCATCAAGATGGACTTCATTTATGAAAAGTACTTAGACTTAGACTTAGACTTTGTGACCTCTAGGTATCTCTATGCCCTTTATATTTCGATTAGGAATTCTCCCGCTGAAAGATCAGATATTGGTGTGGGATATGAGCAGTTTTTGACCTATGTCCCTTGTGCCAGTTGTATAGGGAGAACCCATCATACTTCCTTTGTTATGTCTGTTCTATATTGATCTTAGGGCATGCTTTCTTGAAACTCTTTTGAAATCGTAAGCAGTTTGAAATTTCACGGATGCCCTGGCCTTTTGTAATTCTACATCAAGTTGGGTGGTTATTTTTGCAGTGTCCTCATATATTCATAGGGTCTGGACTTTAAGAGCCACGGTTCTTACTTTGCTAGTAGAAGGCACAGATGCTGATATTGCTGGTAACTTCAAGTAGGTGGTAAGCAATCAAAGTGGCTCCCACTAAAGTTAGGTTTTGCTGGGATTAGTCTTCACCACATCTGGAAAATGATCTTGCAGTAGTAGTGATAACTTTAGTATCCATTTACCCCATGATTTCATACAGTAAATAACCATTGCACATTTTTAGGTAATTACTGCCATTTTTATCGTGCGTTGCATATTTGTAAAGGTTTTTAGTATTTTTAGTGGTTTTTAACTCATGATATTGTTGTTTGCCTGTTTTGTATGCGATGAAGAATTGTTGGATTGTTTTATGATTGGTACTCAAGGGGTGTTCACTAATTGTTGGACTATTTATTATCCCTGCCTTGCAAGTTTGAAGATTTTGTTGATTTATTTGGTATGGATCTTTCATTGATTGCTTTCAAATGTTTTATATGTGTACTTTTATGGCTTTGGGTGAAATAATGTTTTACTGACTGACTGACTTATTATGCCTACTATATTATCGATGCCTAGTAAACATGTCATGCCACTGGCTGTACCAAAATTCCAGTCACATATCATGCTTGCTTTATCATTGATGGCCTTTATGAATTATTACACCATCTCCTTCCCCTCCCTTTCCACACGTCCCCTCTCCCTCCCATTCTCCTCCTTCAATCCCCCAATATGAACTCTTCGGCCCAGTATTACCTCAACATTTCTCGTCACCAGTACTTATGTATGAGGCAAGATGCTCCATAGGCAAATACTGGGACGGGGAAGAGTATGACTAGGAGTAATAAAGATTACGAGTAAGTGATGCAGGTATTTAACACAAGCACACACATTCACAAACCACTTGCTCATTTACACATGCACTCATTCAGCATTCACTCGCACAAGCGCGCCCAGCTATGTAAACATAATGCACTCATTTGCACACATTACATGATATATACACACATACATTACATAATATAGACTACATAATATAGACACACACTCACATATACACTTTTACATTAAAAAAAAGTAATGTTCTTACCTTCCAGAATCCGTTGCTCCTGCTCTGCAGGCATGACTCTGGCTCCCAAGCTCCAGCACACACGCAAGGAACCAGATTTGGTCCCTGTCATGTGCAGCAGAGCACAGGAGCCAGAGTCATCCATGTCCTGTAGGGGGAGTTAAATTAAATAATTTATTTTTGAAGTCACTCTGATTGACTTCAAAAAGACATTATTTCTGTTATGGATAACCGAAACAGAAATCATTTCCCAGTGAGATGAATTCCCCAATGTTTCGGCATTTTGGAGGCAACACCAAAACAACCAAAACAAATCAGTCTTTTTGGTAATAGACCTTAAAAATGCAGGAATATCACATAGAGCCACCATCCCACCATCTGCTACCTAAAACAAGCCCATGCCCTCTACCAGTTCTGCAAGCCAACATCTCCACTTTCTCTATGGGAATTGTCATCAAGGCCCCACACATCATCTGGCAGATTGGAGCAGGGCACACTTAGCAGGCAGTGGATGTGATGGTGTGCATCATCACTCCTGCAGAGCCGCCTCTTTTCCCGCAAGTAGGGAGATTTATGCTTCTCTGTGGCCTTCGATACTTGTCACACACCACCCACTGGTATCCTGTGTCCCTCCCACCACCTCTACCCCTACATTCTGCCTATACCTGAAAGTGTCTTATTAACCCTTTGAGAGATATTGTCAGCCCTGGAGGAGCCCAGACATTGATAGACGTGATGTTAGCTGGTCGAGGAATATAGGTCGACCAGACAATGTTGCCCATGCACTAAGTGCTATAGTTCGCAGACCAGCTGAGAAATGGCTTGGTATGTGAGATATGGGCGACAAGGTATAGGAAGAAATTATTGAGTTCAAATTACCGACCCCACCAAAAGACCTAAAAAGCATACCGCCAAAAGTTCTAACTACTAAATGTTCGAACCTTTGGTGGTATGTATGTTTTGGTGGGGTTGGTAAAAAAAAGAAATGAAAGGCTGCACGGGCTGCGGGGGTGTACCCCGCAACACCCCGCTCACCATACTTTACAGTATAGTGAGTGGCAGTTGCGGGGGACACCCCCGCAGCTGACCCGGAAATAAACAAAAAACAGAACTTTTAAATGCGGACATTTCCATCGCAGGAAATCTTGCCGCAAAAACATTACACAGATCCTGCGACAAGGCAAGATTCAAGTGCAGAGGCAGCTTCAGCATATACTGCAGTTCTGGAAGACTAGGGTGGGGCTAGAGAGGATGTTACACTTGCCTGAGAGTAGACCTACCGGCACAATCAGTCCACTTGCCATCCTCCTTGTTTTTCATCTGATATGTTGCACCAAATTACCCTCTCCATTGTCTTATTCTGCTACCAGATTGTGGTGGCTGCCATCGCCATGCCTAGTGACAGCTTACCTTGAATGGGAAAATTACTTCCCATGAGTATATGTGGAGGTTTGTGGGGAGAGAGTCTACCACAACCTTTCCCCTCCATCAACCCCTCCACCACCCCTCTTCTCCCTCATTTGTACAACTGTTTCGTTGTATCTTTTTTCTTATTTTTTATTGGCAAAAAATTAGCCTTTAAAAAAGACAAGTACAACATTACAGTTATCCATATTTCCCTCATATGTTCTTCATATGTCCCTCCGTCGTCCTAGCCTTGTTATCGATAGCTCGCAATCCAAGGTCTATCCTTCATCCGCTATCGCCTTCTTATGTGCCCTATCGACACTTTGCCTTCCTTTATTTGTTACATCAGCAGTTTTTCCAACAGTGTCAAGAAGCGGATTAAGGCATAGTTCAGTAGCTTCTCCCGGCTATCAAACAGGGCTTGCCACCATGCATCTGCACTTGGCGTTTCATATTTCATTAGCTGTGACCCCAATGTCAACGATCTTTGCAGCTGCAATCCCTTGCAGAATAGGGTCAGGTGTTTTAAGGTTTCTTCCGTCTGATTGCAGAATCTACACTTTACATTAGTGTCTTCAGTTTTGCATAGCTCTCTTAACCACTCTTTGGTTTTAAAGGCGTTTAGTCAAAATTGTATATACAGATGTCTGATACCATTATCCGGATACAGTTCAACGTGATTCAGCAGCGTATTTAAATTTCTGGCTTCATACGGGACATCTTTCATTAGCTTATTCGAAGTCCTTAGATCCCCAGTCAGAATCCAATCTAAGCGCCAGACCTTACTTTTAGCTAGATTCGGGTTGTCATGTAGAGTTTTTGGGGGTAATTCATAGAATTTAGCGCACAAGTGGCGCACCCGGCTGGCGCACAGTGTGCGCGTGCGAATCTCTGCGCCAGCCGTATGCGCTAAAATCCATATCCACGCACAGCGTATTCATGGATTTTAGCTACCAAAACCAGCCGTGGCGCACAGTGGCGCAGCAACCCTGCAGCAGCGCCAGTTACGCCCCCAAGAACGCCCCTTGCGCAGGGAAATGCCATCAAAATCCCCAATCCAGCGCAAAGGGCTGCGCTAACCCTGTACCAGCACGGCAAGCGGGGTACGTGTATTACTGGGGTTCGCAGGAAGTTTCACACGCGATAGGCCCTGTGCGAGTGGGGTATGTGTATTTCAGGGGTGTGCGGGAAGTTTCACACGCAATTTCAGCAGGGTATGTGTATTTCAGGGGTGCGCGGGAAGTTTTACACGCGATTGGCCTCGGTACGTGTATTTCAGGGGTGCGCGGGAAGTTTTACATGCGATTGGCCTGGGTACGTGTATTTCAGGGGTGTGCGGGAAGTTTTACACGCGATTCCAGTAGGGTACGAGTATTTCAGGGGTGCGCGGGAAGTTTTACACGCGATTGGCCTCGGTAGGTGTATTTCAGGGGTGCGCGGGAAGTTTTACACGTGATTTCAGCAGGGTACGTATATTTCAGGGGTGCGTGGGAAGTTTTACACGCGATTGGCCTGGGTATGTGTATTTCAGGGGTGTGCGGGAAGTTTTACACACAATTTCAGCAGGGTACGTGTATTTCAGGGGTGCGCGGGAAGTTTTACACGTGATTGGCCTGGGTTCGTGTATTTCAGGGGTGCGCGGGAAGTTTTACATGCGATTGGCCTGGGTACGTGTATTTCAGGGGTGCGCGGGAAGTTTTACACGCGATTCCAGTAGGGTACGAGTATTTCAGGGGTGCGCGGGAAGTTTTACACGCGATTGGCCTGGGTAGGTGTATTTCAGGGGTGCGCGGGAAGTTTTACACGCGATTTCAGCAGGGTACGTGTATTTCAGGGGTGCGTGGGAAGTTTTACAAGCGATTGCCCTGTGTACGTGTATTTCAGGGGTGTGCGGGAAGTTTTACACACAATTTCAGCAGGGTACGTGTATTTCAGGGGTGCGCGGGAAGTTTTACACGTGATTGGCCTGGGTAAGTGTATTTCAGGGGTGCGCGGGAAGTTTTACATGCGATTACCCTGTGTACGTGTATTTCAGGGGTGTGCGGGAAGTTTTACACACAATTTCAGCAGGGTACGAGTATTTCAGGGGTGCGCGGGAAGTTTTACACGCGATTGGCCTGGGTAGGTGTATTTCAGGGGTGCGTGGGAAGTTTTACACGCGATTTCAGCAGGGTACGTGTATTTCAGGGGTGCGTGGGAAGTTTTACACGTGATTGGCCTGGGTACGTGTATTTCAGGGGTGTGCGGGAAGTTTTACACACAATTTCAGCAGGGTACGTGTATTTCAGGGGTGCGCGGGAAGTTTTACACGTGATTGGCCGGGGTACGTGTATTTCAGGGGTGCACGGGAAGTTTTACACGCGATTGGCCTGGGTACGTATATTTCAGGGGTGCGTGGGAAGTTTTACACACGATTTTGCTGTCAGAGCGTGGAAAGCATATTTCGGGGGTGCGCGGGGAGTCCTACACGTGAATTGGCAGTGTGGGTCCTCCCAGGTGTCCCCTCTACCCCCTCGACGGCCCCTGCAGGCAGCCCACACCACAGGGGACTACCCTGCACCCCTGGTCATGTCCCCCAGCACCCACACCCCCCCCAGCAGTGAGGGGCACCTGCCAGCAGGCCCCCACTCATGTCCCCCTGCACCCCCACCCCCCAGCATTGACAGGAACCTGCCAGCAGGCCCCCACTCATTTCCCCCTGGTCCCCCATCCCCCCAGCATTGACAGGCACCTGCCAGCAGGCCCTGACACATGTCCCCCAGCACCCCCACCCCCTAGCAGTGAGGGGCACCAGCCAGCAGGCCCCCACTCATGTCCCCCAGCACCCCCACCCCCCAGCATTGACAGGCACCTGCCAGCAGGCCCCGACGCATGTCCCCCAGCCAACAGGTCATCACAATCTAGATCCCTGGTTCTTATGGCCACCCAAATCCCACCCCATGCCACCCCAGTCCAAACACTCAACCAAGGTTTACATCCATTCCAAATTGAAATCCCCATTACATGATAGATCATAAATAAGCAGTATGCGCAAGAGTACAAGTCTGTCAGACCCACACAATGGCAACACATGACTGTGAAAACCCACATTGTGACATGCATGAAACCAATGAGAGAAGACCACGCATTGAAGTAAGAAACAAAAATGTATTAAAGTCAAAATGAAGCGAATGAAATCAAAACACACAATAATGCCAATAATAATCAAAATGCAGCATGTCCCAAAAAATGATGAATAAATAAAATGAGAATCCAAATTAATCCAAATGAAAATGCGTCCAACAAAGCAAATCCAAAGGGAAAGAAAAGCGTAATATCCATTGCTCCATGGTGAAGAAAAAGGAAAGATGAATGTGAAAAATCCACTGTAAAACTATGTACAAATAGCAAATCCAGGGTCCATGAGCCCAACGACATAAATGAAACCTACAATGAAACCTACCTAATTACTAACTATATACAAAAATGTGGGGCACAGTCCATCTGCCCCAAATGAAAGAAAAAAGAAATGAAACTTAACACTAATGAACTATATACAATGGCGGCGGGCAAGTTCAACGGCTCACTTGTTGATGTCATGGGCCAGGGCATCATCGAACTCCTGTTCAATGTCTTGGAGGCGGGCCTGTTCTCTGGCCCCGAGGTCTCGCAGGGATAACCCCATGTCCACCTCCAACTCCCTGCGAATTCCCTCGAGGCACTCAGCCCGCCACAGCGCCCTACGCATGGAGTTCTCCGCCCTGACCATTGTGAGCCGTGCCTACTCCGCCCGCCGCTGCCGCACACCTATCTGCTGGCCCAACCGCTGCCACACGGAAGACACTTCCATTTCAGGGTCCTCCTGCCCTCCGGCCGATGCCTGCCCCTCTGATGTAGATGGCCCCGAGCCATGATGCCTCCCACGTTGAGCCTGCCGCTGCCTCCGACGCAACTGCCTCTGCCAGCACGACGGCATCCAGGCTGATGGAATCCACCGACGCCGCCGTGCACGTGCCCTGCCCAATGATGCCGGCACATCCTCCATCTGCTGGGGTGCAGTTGCTGTGGTGTCCACCCCTGCTGGACCTCCGACTCCCGACTGTGGCAGGGATGGGATCCCCACCGAGCTGGCTGCTTTGGTCAGGGCAGATCCACAGGGGGCCCTGGTGGCATCTGGGCTGGAAGATGGCATGGAGAACGACTGGCGCATAGTCTCCACAGAGGAGGAGACGGCCGGCAGAATGGCCGACACACGTACAAAACCCTCAACCATGGACACTCCCAACTGGGCCACGTTGGCACGCTGCTCTATGTGATGACGTGCGTGCTCCCCCCGGGAAGCTTGCACGTCATCACGAATGTCACGCGTGCGCAACGCGACACCAATCAGGACCTTCTCCATACGGCCAGGGGTCCCCTCGTCCGTATGTAGAGGAGTGTCAGATGACATGGACATCCCCCCTACCTGCGGACGGGCCTGGGATGGGGCATCCCTGCTGGTGCATGGTGGTGCAGTCACAGTGTCAGTGACATGCACAGGCCCCTCCACGGCGACCTGTGCTGCCTCCTGCCCCTCCCCCTGGACTGCACCATTTGGAGCAGTGGTACCACCCCCACCAGGCCCCATGTGCGGCTCATTAGCGGCCTCCTCCTCCTCTGTGGAAACCACCAACCTGGATGGCTCCACACCATCTTCCGCCGTTGCAAGCCCCTGTGGGGGCTCACCCACCCCTTCCGCTGCAGCCGTAGTGGCAGACGCAGCACCAGTCCCCTCACTCCCGGACGATGGTAAATTCTGGGAGGGTGACTGGGCCTTGCGTTGCCGGCTGGTGGGGGCATCCCCGCCGCTTTGCTCCACAGCGCCGTCTCCGCCCTCTTCATCACTTGCCGCTGTGTAGAGACATAGAACACAAGCATCAGGGTACTGTACAATGGTCCCCTAGACAGGAAGCAATAGCAGATGAGTGGCACTGTCAAACATCACTTCCATCATGTCCTTCCACAACACATGGGTCAGTGCAGGCAAAACACATGCAGTAACAGGCATGGCGCATCCAATGAACATTAGCATACATGTCCAAGGGACTCTTGAAACATACTGTCATGATGCCCGCTCCCGGCGAGCCGGTTCAAGCCCTGCGTCCCCAAAAGCGGACATCCAGTCCCCAAGGAAGGACCTAGCAACCCCATATAGGGACCCTTTGGACAGTGTCCTGGCGCCTATGGCGCCAGGCTCATAAAAGACATAAATCCTGGCGCCATAGGCGCCAGGCTCATTATGGAAGTGCTTGGGTGCACTTACCTGATGCAGACCATGCTGCAGGATCCCGTCCTCCTTGATGCCTGAAAGGAACTACTTTACCTGTGGGACTAATTTACCATCCGGGCGTGGTCAGGGAAGGATACATACCTGATTGGAGGAAGGATACATACCTGGAACTTCTTCCAAGGCTATTTAAACCCCACCCGAACAGCCACACATGCTTCGCGTTGTTCTGCATCTAGCAGCTGGACGCTCACCGTGTCTGCTCCTGCATCCTGACTTCTGCCACGCCTGCCAGCATCCTGGATCACCTGCAGAGGAAGAGAAGAAGAGAAAAGAAGAAGGAAAAGTCCTTACCTGCCTAATCTGTATCCCGGAGACATCTCGCCGACAATCATGAAAAGGAAGACTTTTATTTAAAAGCTCATCGCGTCGATCCCTGCAGCGCCGCATTCCACTCACCTTTACAGGGCGCCTCCATGTTCAGCAGCGATCATCCGGATTCGCAGTCACGCCCCAGCGCCTAGGCGGAAAAAGACCAGAACAAAATGTGAGAGAGAGAAGGGAATAAGGAAAGCTGAATCTCCACGTTAAGACTTACCTGTTGATTCATTCCCTCCTCATTTCGGGTCCGCGCCGCATCCTGGCATTTCCGGACCCCGGCCCCTAAGGGGAAAAAAAGACATCAGCGTTAATGAGCGAATGAAAAGACATTACCAAAAAACGCTCATTAAAGACTTACCTGATTTCTACAAGGATTTCACCTCTCATCTCGGGTCGGTGCCTGTTCCCCCGGCCCCTATGGGGAAAAAGACACTAGCATTAGTACATTAATGCATGGACACAAGGGGAACCTCTTATCAAAAAACTTACCTGGAAGTCAAGCAAGTTTGGTTCTCACCAATCCGAAAATCCAGTGAAGTAACTGGATACCAACGCGCCCCTGCATCAGAAGCAGGATGGAGAGCTCGTCCTTCCAGACCCTAAGGTGAGACGCTACGAGGAATCACAGAAGGGTTTCGAGGAGGTTGAGAGGGGAAAGTGGGAGGCTGATTGCATTCCCCCGCAGACAGTTAATCCCCTCTTTTCGCCTACAGAAGGATACTTCTGCGAGCCAGACAAGCCAGATTTGGGGGCCCGGTCCAGTCTGTCTTCCGAACCCTGCGCATCACCTTAGAAGAGGTCACAGCAGCGCGAACCAGGCCAGCGCCTCCGTGGGAGTCAGGTGAGCGTTACACATACAATGCTGGTTTGAAACTCACATGCATCATGGGTCATGCCTATCACATGCACACACTTCACCGTAGTTTCATCCATCTGGCCTTGTACACCCCAGACACAGTAGATACAAGGATGAGTAGGCTGCATCAGTGAATCTGAACATTGTCACAGATATGTGTCATGCATCCATGGCATTTACAAGTCAGACACACAGACATGGACACCATACATGTCCATGACCGCAGCACCCATCTCTCACACCCCATCCATGTCCAATAACAGAGACAGGCATGCATTAATGTGTGCATTCCGCATGCTGCTCCGCATGTTGCATTGTAACACATGCACCTACCATGTGGTTCACACATTACTGGTCTCACATGCATGACCGTGATGTCCATGCACACCCACATACGTACATGGCCCATGTCAGACATACAGGCATGTATCAGACAACCAGCACCCTGCAACATGCCCTGTCTCACACAGCAATGCTTGGCCACTGACCGCTCAACTCCAGACGGATCTGCCTCTGAAGGATCTGGGCGTGGAGCGCTGGGGCTACGCGTTCCAGGACCCTCATCTGGATGGTACTCCTGCTGCCTTGTCCACCCTCCACGAGGAGCCGGGCCTTTACGAGGGTCCTGGACCTCAAGTCCTCCCAGCGCTTCTTGACTTGCTTGATGTTGCGGGTTGCCACCCCCTCTGCGTTGATGGCAACCACAAAGTCGTCCCAGATCCTATCCCGTCCTTCCTTGTTGGCGCGTGATGTTCCAAAGAGGGCATTATAATGCCCCAGGACATGCTCCACCAGGACACCAACTTCCTTCTGACTGAAGCTGGTGGCCCTCTGCCCCTCTGGCTGGGGGTCACCAGTGGTCTCAGATGGTGTTTGCCCCGACATGGCGACCCCCGAGGCAGGCGTGGGTGGGCAACTGGGTCCTGGGGCTGGGTTGTGGAGCGATGGTATCCCAGTCGGGAGTCTTCTGTTCCAGCAGGGGTGGACACAGCAACTGGACCCCTGCAGATGGCTGATGTGCAGGCACCAAATAGCAGGGCACGCGGGCAGCAGGCAGTCATGCAGCAGCAGATGGCAGGTGGGAGCATGCTCGGGGGTCTGGGGGGCAGGAAAATGGCCTTCAGGGCAGGAGCGTGGTCTTCCGTGTGTTTTCGCATGGCCAGCTTGATATGGAGTGCTTTGGCATGTGAAAAAATTGCACATCAGCGTGTAATTCGAGGAAATGCCCTTAGCGCGTAAGCACGTCAGCACACATACGCGATTTCATTGGACCAAAGGCCCTTAGCGCGTAAGCGCGTCAGCACACATACGCGATTTCATTGGACCAAAGGCCCTTAGCGCGTAAGCGCGTCTGTGAAGTATTGTGCATGGGCGTTGCCCTTTCGCGTGTGAAACTTCCCACGCTCCCCTGAAATACACATACCCTGCTGAAATTGCGTGTAAAACATCCTGCGCACCCATGAAATACACGTACCCTGCTGAAATTGCGTGTAAAACTTCCCGCGCACCCCTGAAATACACGTACCCTACTGAAATCACATGTAAAATTTCCTGCGCACCCCTGAAATACACGTACCCATGCCAATCGCGTGTAAAACTTACTGCGCACCCCCGAAATACACGTACCCCACTCGCACAGTCGCACAGGGCCTATTGCGTGTGAAACTGCACGCGAACCCCAGGAATACACGTACCCCACTCAGTATATGCGTGCTTTTTATTTGTGCACACTTTTGTGATGCGCAGGGATGCTACCGCCTGCCTTCGTGTGGCGGACGTGTTTAGGCCTGTGCGTGTCTTTGCCCGTGCACGGTTTGCCCTATTCGATTCCATGAATACATGTGGTTCGCGTGCGTGTGGGCGTTCTGTGTACTTCCCAGCAGTACTTCCCCCGTTACGCCTTCTTTTTCATGCATTATTCCCCATTCCGCGTGTTACGCCCCCTGTTCCGCCTACTATTGTTGTGTGCGCTGCACTATGTGTGCTTTCGTAGTGCGCTTAGCGCACGCTGTTTGGAGACGTGTGCGCCACCGTGCGCCATGCACGGATTTGGCGCACAACCAGTGGGAAAGTAGCGCAGCGCCTTCCTTTAATCGCACGCATGCGCTTGCTTTCTCACGCTTGCGCCTGCTTGCGCTGGGATTTTCGGCGCACGTTTGTTCCATGAATCGGCCCCTTTATGTCTGTCGTAAAAAGCCAAGATTTCCTCGCAACGTTTATTCCATAAAGACAGAAGGCACTCAGGGTTTCCCTTGCTTGGGTTGTGGAGTATCTCAAACTGCAGGGCCACTTCTTTCATGGTCACCTTCCGAAATAGGCTCAGCAGATTCCAACTGACTCGTGTGTTGATAGATATTAGATTTAGTTCATATCTAATGCAAGCAGTTGAAGTTCCCTTCGGTAAATGCAGGACTCGTACCCAGAAGATATTTTCTAAGATAGACCAAACATCAGAGGAGCATCCAAATGCATTTTCTGCGCGAATATCAGTGCAGGCACTACCTTTTGGCAGTAGACGTTCCTTACAGGCTTTATAGAAAATTTGCTGTACTTCTTGTGTAAGACGCTTCCTTGACATGCAAATTGCCGGCATTTGATTTTGGCAACCTCTTCCCAGGGGCTATCGTTCAGATTTGCATTAATTCGCATGCCCAGATATCTTGTGTTTGTTATATTAGCTAGGCACTCTTTCCCCAGATACCATTTGAATGTTTTCTGCTTTGAACTTTTCAGGTTTTGCAGTGTGAACACCTCACACTTTTTTTTTGTTGATGTGTAAGCCGATAGCTCTTACATACTGGTCCACGGCATCCATCTTTCGCTGCAGTCCTATTGGTGTGACATCCAGTAGTATCAGATCGTCTGCATACAAATCCAGCCTATTGCAGAGCCATATTCTCGGAGAGAAAGATCGAACACTATCGATCGCTTCTCCAATATCCGATAGAAATAGATTGAATATTATGGCTGCCAAAGGGCAGCCCTGCTTAACCCCACAAAAGGTGTTTATCGCTACAGACAAGGTGCCCTTTTGATCTAGGCGAATTTTGATACTTGTGCCATTGTGGAGTTCTCGGATGGCCGCTAACAGGTTCTCGGGGCACTCCCACGTCTTCAGTTTGTCCCATAAAGATCTCGATTTATGCTGTCGAAGGCGTGGAAGAAGTCAGTCAGGGCTAGGTACACCTTGGTTCCTGTTCTTATGGATTCCATTTTGAGTAAATTTATCAAAAATAGATTCAAGGCGCATCCTATTCCCTTGACGAAACCAGTCTATCGTGGGTCGAGATGTTATGATTCGGCTGCCCATTTCGCTAGTTGTTGCTGTAGCAGGGTTGCATACACTTTACCCAGCACATCTAAGAGCGCAATAGGTCGATAGTCCTTTGGATCAGCGCAGTTCCCATTCTTGAAAATTGGTATAATTATCGCGCATTTCCACGATTCAGGGCTTTTAAGTTTGGCCGTTATTCTCTTGAACAAGTCGTAACATAATTCTGTCCACATCTCTGGATTTTCTTTGATTGTGTGGTTTGTTAGACCATGAGGTCCTGGACCTCTAGAGGAGCTAGCTTTTTTTATTACCTCCTCAATGTCACTTTTTTCAAAGTTTAATTTCCAATTTTCAAGGTTGGGTGGTGAGCTCTCTCTTACAGTTCCTCTTTTGCTGTATGGTTCCGAGAAGTGTTTTACTCATTCAGCTTCAGGTATTACATTGGCCAGCAAAGCCATTTGCAGAGCTCCTTCATTATTGATTAACTTCGAGAATTCTGAGGAATTTCTATTATCAAGCTTTTCCATTATTAGCTCAGAGTCTTTTTGCAACATGACTACTTTGTGCGTTCAAAGCCAATGTTTGTATTTTTGTTTACATTCTCTTTTCTTGGTGAGGTAAGAGTTGTAATCTATTTTTGGCAGATGTCTTATTTGCGCCCTCATTTCTATCCTTCTTTATCTCACCTCCAAGTCATATTTGTGTTTTGCAACAAATCCACGAGCCCTAAAGCCCTGTTTTTTCTCTTTGAAAGAGCCTAAGAGATGGATATACTCAATTTCATTTTGTTCTTCTACATATGAGGTTATGATATATTTGACATCCGTCTTCTTTAGCCTCAATCTAACTCGGTTAGATTCAATCATTAGAGGAAAGTTCCATGCTGGAGATTTGGATCCGTTATTTGTAGCAAGTGACAATATTACTAAGTCATGGTCGCTTAGAGTCGTGGGTTGCACCACAAGTGAGATCGTGTTTTGATGTATTTTCTCACTGACATAGAAATAATCTAGCGTAGAATGCTGATTGCCTCTAGACCATGTAGGTTTGGCCGTAATGTCTCCTGCAATGTTTCCATTCATCAACACTAGATTTCTTAACTCCATCTCTAACGACCAGTGTCTAGCAAGTTGTATTTTGTTAGAATTAATCACTTTTAGGTCATTATTTGGTGTTAAACAGTTCATATTCAGGTCTCCACGTATCACAATCTCAGCAGCAGTGTCTGCCTCTAGCCGTTCATCTATGACCGATGTAACTTCATCTATGTAACTAATGCCACGTGTTGTTTTCTGGTTCCAGTATAAATTTAGAATATGTATTTTCCTATTTCCTGCATTCTTCTCTGCAATAACCATTGCCTGGATGTAATGGGACACATTCTCGGATTTGATGATGTAAAATCCAGAACATTTTTTCGCCAGGGTTAGGAGGTCTGCCATTGGTCTGCCCAGCGTTTGTTTGATTACTGGATTGAATGCAATCTCATAATCTCCAGAAATAGGGCAGTTGTCCAGCCACGTATCTTGTAGACACACAATGTCTAAATCAAGAAGCAAATTCTCTTGAAACAGGTGTGAAAATCCTCTGGTGTTCCAGGATACGAGCTTAACCATTGGGGTCCTGAGCTCTGGTTGGCATTAGCTTTGAGTTGTCTTATTTAGCGCCTTGGCGAGCCACCCCCATTTGTCAGATTGATCCTTCTCGATGTTTCTCGCTTCACTTGTGCTACTTTTCACGTCGGTGGCTTGGTTACTGGCAAATGTTATTTGAATTTGCTCCCCCAGGTCTCTGATATCATGTGCCACATTTTTTTAATCATATTCACTTTCGGAGTCCGGATTTAGCTGGTGCGAACAGACCTTTCGAGTTGGCTCCGATGTCCAAGCCTCGGTTGATTTATTCTAGTCAGACGAGTCTGACCGAGCTTCTAGAGGCTCATGAGTATGCTCATTGAAATTGTCTCTATTAATTATCTCCGAGATGTCAAACCCTAGTGACATCAACACCAGCGTTGCCTCTAACATAATGTTAAGTATCATTTTGGACTTCAAATGTAGGATCACATGGTCATTCTGGCCTTCCTGGGGAAATTCCACTGTTTGGATGTCGTACGATTGTATGGTTCTGAGACACGGTACACAGTGCAAAAGGCGTAGGGCATTGTTGCGGTTCATAATCAAGTCGTCTTGGCTTTCGATTCTTTCTAGTTTCACTTTATAAGATGACACAGGATGGTTACAGCCTTTTTTTTGTGTTTGATGTGTTGTTCGTGTTTTCAACTCCTCAGACATCTGTTTCGGAGCGGATTCCTTGTTCGCTAAGGGCCCCCTCCCATTGTGCTTATTTGGTACAAACTTTTGAACTTCAGGGAGCACCCCTCCGTTTTCCATCGTACATTCTGGTTGAGACGAGATTTGAATTGCGTCCATCGCCTTTCTTTCTCTGTCAGCATTTTTCGTGATTAGCTTTTTTCTTTTTTCTTTCATTGTAAGGAAGATCGGACTTGCCTCCAGGTGCGTATATCTTCTGCCGCCTTAACAACCTTCGGTATCAGCATACATATTCTTTGCGGAATTGGTTCAGTAAGAACCACTATTTTTCAAAACAGTAATTGTTGTTTCCTTCTCTTGGAGAGCATTGTGACATGTCCAAGGCCCGGTTATCAGCTCCGATTCGTGTGCTTCCGAATCATCAGCTTCCTCGTAAGTGGACAGGTTCAGTAAATCATTAATTTGCTCATCGTCCTTGTTAGCTTCCTCTGATCTTTTTTCTAAGAGCTCACCTGCCATCGCCGTTTCAGAGGTCTTCTTGTTCTGAGTTTGATCTTTCGCTCTTAGATTTTGTTTTTCCACTCTTAGATTTTGATTTACAGTAACATTTACTGTCTTTATGTTACGTAAGAACTTTCTGGAATCATTGCAACGTCGAAAATTCTTGCTGCATTGATTTTTAGGCTTTTTAGTTTTTGCCGTTTTTTAACTTGAATTTTTGGTGTTTCAGTCGATTGTTTGGTGTTTCCCTTGAAAATCGGAAAGATGTCATTGTTCCTTTCCTCCTCAATTTCAAAGTTCCTTGATTCACTGACTTGATGGATTCCACTTTTACTCGTATCAGACAAGGTAGTTGGTATTTGTGGGTCCAGAAAGGCTGGATTGACTGATCTTGTTTTTTCCAGAATAGTTTCAAAACAAGACATGTTTTTTTGTTCGGAAGCCTCACTTCTAGCGGACTCTGGTGCAATAATATATGGTGGGTTGGGTTCCGTCGAGTTAGCCAGTACCTCATTACTCTTTTGAGTTTCCACACTTTTTTTCTCTTGTGTTTTTTCCCGCTGGACGGGTTCTTCTTTGGTTAGGTCTATAGGAGGCATGTTTGTGTCATTCTCTTCCTGACTTCGGATTGACATACATGCTGTAGGTTCAAGCGAGAGTACAGCTGTCTTCGAGACATGTTCCACGGTTGCGGTCGCCTGATCGCTCGTTCTCTTATTCAATGCCCTCAGCCCCTGTTGATTCGGAATGGAATAGTTATTCCCCTCTCTAGCAGGCTCAAGTAAGGATTTCTTTGTTTTTAGTAAATTGAGTGCTTCTTTCGTAATTTCCGCAAGCAGCTTCTTTTCCAATCTGTTAGTTTTTCTTTGATCTAGCAGGGTGTTTAAGGAAGCCTCTATTCTTTTGTTGGAATCTCGCTGTACCTGGTTGGTTAATGTAATTTCCATGTCCATGCCTACCAGTTTTGAGTTCATCATTGCGACCAAAGTGGTCAAGTCTTTAAGGTTCCCATCCACTTGCTTGTACAATTTTAGGAATGGAGCTATTGAAATGGCAAGCGACGACATCACCATAGGATGAATCTCTTTCATTATGCAGCCCACTAACTCGAGGCATAGCTCCTTGTTCCTTTGTTGTGTAAATGCACACTGTCGAGGTTTGTAGCATATTGGTTTAGTGTAAGGTTGATCTGTTATAGATGAATCAGTGGATGAGGACGATGAAATAGATGATCTTCTCTCATTATGAACACCACTTTGCATTTGAAAAGGTGTTGAGATTCTCTCTGTACGCCCTTTTCCAAGTTGGATTTGTAATTGTGTTGCATTTCTTTCATTCTAGATTTGGTTTGGACACCATATGACCCTAGAATATTTTATCTACCCTGGGCATTAGACATTTTACTTTTGGGAGAATTACTGTACTTCTATTTTTTTCTTTTCACCCCACTTCCATTGGAGCAGAAGCAGTATTTTAATAGTCTTAAGTAAAATAAAAAATATATTTATTAAAGAGTTAATTTTGTCAATTGATATGTTTTTCTTCTGAGAAGGTATATAAGGGAAGGGGGCCATGTTCTTCAATGTTGTGATGTATTCACCACTTTGTATACCACAAAGCCATCTATGTTTTTCTGTTGCTGCCAAGGTCCTGGTGCCTGCCTTTCATGGCAAAGGGTCTCATCATCGCAGCCCTCATCATCGTCTGTGCATTGGGGATGGGCACTTTGCATCTGATGATAATGCTTTGCAGATTGCTACACATGGCCGTGATAACCGGACCCTATTGGGTTGATATTTAAATGCACCATTGTTCCTGTGAAAGCAGCAGAAGTGTTTCTTCAGGACACCAAATTCTGGCTTGATGGGGTTATGGGTCCAGATGTGGACAGTATTGTGGCATTCCTGCCTGGTTTCACTAGATGCCATACTGTTGCCATGAGCCAAGGATGCATTGGGTAACGAGAGACTCCTGTGGATTGAGAGGAGGGTTGTAATTGTCACTCATGTTTTTGGGCGAGTGTAATGGCTAAATCCCCCATGGTTGGAACTTTTTGGGGGGCATTTCAGTGGTCGTGTCCATGTGTGTGCACATGCTTCTCAGTGCATTGAGGACAGATGACACTCATGCATGTGTCAGGAATATTTATCACAGGAACACTGGGCAGGAGCATTGAAAATTGTGCTTTGGGATATATTGATGAATAGTGGGGGGTCTTCAGTTCAAAAACAGAACTTCAACAGAATATGCTCAATATTCTGTCAAGATGTTTCCATGAATGGCTCCCAGTTCTTCCTATGCCATATCTGTAGTGTGACATTCAGTATGTGTTTTTCCCTGCATTCTGAGTCCTCTGTTACTACCCTCGGAAGTTGTAAAGTGTATTTTACGTCCCAGAATGTAAGAATGGGTCCAGGCCTGACTGTCCTACTCACACTTGGCATAAGGATAAACAGATGCTCTGCTAGATGTGGACAATGTCGGAATTTGCAAAATCATTACTTCTGGATGTGTTTCTCTACATCTCTGTGCAGTGTAATGAACTCATGGTACCAACAGTAAAGACAGACACAAGTGATCACAGTTCCAGGGTGTTTATTAAACTGTAAATGCAGGGTGGAAACACGCCTAACCTAAACCTAAATCTAGGATGGGAGTAAGCTTGGACCATCAAATGAAAAATAAGGCTGTCCTTGTGGCGTCTTGTCAAAGTAAACGTCTATACATAACAGAAAATGATTGCCAAATCCAGACAGCTAATTACATGAAGAGTGTGGGATAGAATTTTCAGTAAAGAAAGAAGTAGTCATAAATAATAAGTCAGGATTAGATTTCCAGGGGTCTCCCTTCCCCACGTTTTGAGCAGGGTACAAGGTGGATCTCTGGAGCACAGCACGCACTCAAGCTTTCCCAGCACTAGCCAATAGTTCCGTACCTGCTACCAGGTTCTTCGATCGTTAAGTCTCTTTTAAAAAAAAAGTCTCTTGCCTTCGAGGTTCTGGTGTATTCAAGAAACAAACAAACACACAAACAGTTCTGTTCTACATATACTTTGAGTGATGGCTTCACCCCCGGTTCCCCCTCTTCCAGGCGTAGACCCCTCATGAATCATGTTCAACAAAACAAATAAACAGTTCCTTGCTCTATGGACTTTGTGTGATGACCTTCCACTCTTGGATCTCCCTCTTTCAGGCTCTGACCCCTAGTCTTCACTCGATCGGGCTCAGGCCTTTCTTTCAGGAGCTCCTGCTGCAGGGCTCAGATCCAAATGCCAAGGGGGACAATCCACTTCTCCTGGACTTACTAATCCTTGCATTCATGAATATAAATGTATTTTTAAACTGTTCTTCAGTCTTTGCCCCTTTGTTAGCATCCCTCTACTGGGTTCACTCCTGCTAACTTTTGCTAAACAGTTCACAGTGGACATCCCTCGATCTTGTTCTTTCTTATCAACACACTGTATTTCAGGAGTTTAGACTTTTTCGGGTTTACTTTTGCCAATCTTCCCAATTGTACCTTTCTCAGTCAACTCTTACGATGCAGGATTCACTTCCCCAATTCTTACAATATGGGATTCACTTCCCTTAACTTCACAATTATCTCTCGGCCAAAGACTTTCAATGGTACAGAGGACTTTACAAGCCCCCTGTATGACCACTTTGACCTCTTTTTGCATTTTTCCAAGACCATGGGCCTCATTACGAGTCACCCAGTATGGAAATAACGGTGGCGGTAAACCCGCTGCCACCGTTGTTTCCATACCAGGTGATCTCGAGTCCTGCAGGCGGAGGTGTCATCACGAGATGGTTCCGGTGTTTCCATGGTCCCCATTCCCATTGAGTCCTATGGGACTCAATGGGAATGGGGAATTACCGAATTCCGCCTCCGGAATTCCTGGGTCACTGGGGTTGTAATGCCTCGGTAATTCCGGGAATCACGGAGGAGGAATGTTAATACGAGTCTGGCGGTAACCGAGCCGGAAAGAACGGCAGGTTACCGCCAGACTCGTAATGAGGCCCCATCTGGTTACAGTAGTTTCTACCATCGGGTAATCACCCAGAGTTTCCTGCATGAGCACCCACAATTGCTCTTTATGTTTTCAAAGTTCAATTAGCTGTTTGCTACTTTTCGTTCAACACAGTTCGGTTTCTTATCGACTCTCCCCTTGCATCACCGCCTTTCATGATCCGCTTGGCTTTATTTCTCTTTGGAGTCAAGGTTGGTACCACAGAGACAAGTGTCTCTGTGCGGCTTGGTTAACAGCGGAGGAGGGTTTTGTGTACCGTTGACACCTGCTGCAACACACGCTGGCTATTGTTTGCGGTTTTACATTTCCTTCTGTGAAGGATTCACAGGCGTTGATCGGAAACGGAAAGGTCGCTTCTCTCCTTGTCTCCCTCTCGGTATGCGCCGTCTTTCTCCTTCTCTTGGACTGCTGTGCTCAGTTAGCTCTCACGTCGTGCAGTCTGCCTTGCTCTCCCTGTGCTCACCTCCTGTGATCCTGGTGGGGAAAGTAAAGGGTCGCCAGGTTTGTGTGATCAGGTTAAATACCTATCTCTGCCTGATCCTTGTGTCGGGACATATCAGGAAAACAGCTCTAGGGTTAGTCTGCCGTCTTCCACTGGATAAGAAAGTGTTTGTGTCAATAAATGAGGTTGGTTATGAGAAATTATATTCTTTGCTTTAGGGAGGGTTGGTAAATTCAGAAGGGTGAGATTGTTAGGGTTTGTGAAGCAGACAGAAATGACAGGGATTTTTTTATCATGAAATAAACAAGGGGGGTTGTGGGAACGGTATTGTTTATCTGAACAGGTTGGGAGTGCGTGAAATAATAATCAGAAGGACGGGAATGAGAATGACCGAGGGTGTTAGGGAGGTGGTTTCTGAATGTACAGGGGTTCAGGATCCTAGGAGGAGGAGATTTATAGATGGAGGGTTTGTTGGATGTGGGCAGGAGCGATGCAGTGGACGGAAGAGAGGCAGAGCTTGTACAACCTACAAAAGCCTTATGGTCTCCAGTCCTTCTCACCTTCCTCTTCCGTATAATACTGCGTCTCACCTGGGTTATTTCCCGAGCATATCCCCGGGCTCCCCCATCCAGGTGATCTTCTCTTGCTCACCCCTAGAATTGGGGTCTGAGAGCATCTGCCCTTTCCAGGTCACCTGAATAAGGGATTCCTGAGGCCTGCTCTGGAGAATACCCTCAGGTTTCTCACAGCAGTCACTTCTGTGTGCTGAGTGTGGGATGTGGTAGGAACACATTTAGGGTAACTGTGGTTTGGCATTCTGTTGCTAGGTGCTGTGGTTTCATGTACATACCCAGAAGCCATGCCTTGTTTTGTCTTAATTCCTCCTTGTTGCTAAGTTGCTCTGGGCCAAGACCATGGACTCATGGGTGGAGCCATGGAATCTCACTCATGTCGGCATCTGCACATTGATGAAATGCTACATGCATCTGTTTCAAACTTTCCCTCTTGGTCTTGGAGATAAAAAGGCCAGGTGTGTGCACACTGTTAGGGAGAATTCTCAAGAATTGCTAATTTCCCTTACCTACTGCCTCAGCAGCTTTGCTGGATTTCTAGGATTTATTTTTCTCACCTGGTAAAAGTGTGAGCCTTTTTTCCCACTCTTACATGTGTTTTGCTGTGTGTGTTTAACATTTTTGTGTTCTTAGACTGTGGATCCTCACCTACTCCATAGGCATCAATTTCTTACTGTGTGTCACACAGCACCTTTAGTGCAGTGACACAGGGTTGCCTTTTTCAGGCTTCCCACTTTAAACTCAATTTTCTGGGACTGCCTACTGTCTCCCAGAACTTGTAAAGTTGCATTGACTTTATTAGTCTTTTAAAATGCACAGACCCATTACAATCTATCTTCCATAGAGTACTGGAAAGGGTTAATAGTTATCCCTTTTTGTCTCTCACAGAACATTATTTCGTTCCCCTTTTGTTAAGATTTGGCTGGTGGCAGTGGCATCTACCCAATTTTTCCTACCGCGGTCTATGCAAATAGCCTTGGTACTGTTTTAGGCTAAGTTAGTAGCCTCGAACATAAATCCGCTGGACCCCATTTACTTTTATTTGATTCCGGCTGGGTTTATTCGCCATTTCTTTTTTGTAAAGGTCTTTCTCGTGTTTTACTCTGCGCGCCAAACCAGGTTTGGTTCCTTTGTTCACCGTCCTTTGGCGAGCTTCTGCACAGAAGCCCTCCTTAGGCGCCTGAATGTCTGAGGGGGACAGGATGTGAGGGAGGGGTTTGAGACTCCTTGCACAGGGTCTCCTTGGAGACCCATGTTGCACTCTGTATAATTGGCTGTGGTGACTGTCCCGCCAGGACAGCCACCTTGCTTTGTGATTGACAGCCAGGCTGTGTGAATGGGGGAAAACTGCATAAAATGCAGGTCTCTGGGGCTTGGAAGGCAGAGTCGCCACCGGATTGAGGGAACCGAAGAGAAGCTGAAAGAAGAGGACCACTACCACGACTGAACCTCCCGGTGAAGCCCTGCTGCGGGTCCGAATCTCCAAACTTCGACGACAGAGAAGATCTGCAAGGAATCTTCTTCCCTTGAGCTGGTGGAACCAACAGTTCACTAAACACCAAGCAAAGGCTCCCTCCCTTGGTCGAATTTGCTGTGCACAGCTGCAGTGAACCGGATAGCCAGGAGGACCATACGCTGTTTGGGTTTTAAGGAGCGCACCTTTTATTCGTTCCTTTGCTCTGCTGCTGGTTTCTTCCCTGGCAGTGCAGGACCCTCCAGTCTTCCTACTTCGTGTCAGTCCGACAGTCGTTTCAGGAACCGTCACCCTGCAGGATCTGCCAGGAATGTCTGCCTCAGCTACAGCATTCTTCTTCATTTAAGGTACTGTTTTAACCCGGTCGTTCGTTCCGTCCGACCGCGGTGAAAGTGTTTGAAATCTTTCACCAATCCGGTGGCTTGTCCTTCTCTACTCTTTTAAGTAACTTTTCTTACGACCAACTTCGTTTCAAACTCTTGGCAAAGACTAACCGCAAACTCCTCTGAACTGTGTGATCCTCTAAAAAGACTCTGTTCCATTAACATTGACCCAGGCCTATTTATTTGAATCCTCATTGTATCAAGCGTTTTCTAGATTGCCCTGCCTACTTACTTGTTGGTGTTGCTTAATTTTGTATAACCTCGTCTTTCCCTCCCTTGTAAATTGCTGGAGTGCCATTTTGCTCACACTTCATTTTGAGGTTAACTTGTTCAGAATTCATCAGGTGTTGTGTAATATATTAAGAGTGATTTTTCTGCTGCTTCACTTAGTGAATTGTTTTACAACTGATGTGTAAATAAATGTATATTCTTGAGTCAGTGTTTGTTTGAACCATAGTAATTACTGTCCTTTGTAACTATTGATACTGCTCACTTTACTCTTGAGATAAGTCTGGCTGCTCAGCCATCGCTACCACTTTACTGTGTAGTACAGGCTTGTACCAAAGGTGAATTTGTACTGTCACTTGTAGTCTTAATAATAGTGGTGTTCCCAAAGGGTACTGCATATGATTCTGCTAACACACACCAATTCCCCAGCCACATTAGCAAGGCACACTATTGCATACAATTGTGCTTATATATGACTGAATGCTACACAGTAACTTGGGAAAGCAATATGGTTGTGGCAGAGAAGTAGAGATCTGTGTGGGGACTCAGTGAGAACTTGATGTCACAGTTTGCCTGTTAAATTCGTTTAACCTCCAAGAGGTTACAGCCTGCACCCTGCCTGTTGGGCTCAGTCACCTTCAATTTCTTCCAATTAAATGAAGATTGTGGCCAAGTCCCGATGGTAGATGGTGAGGGCCTTGGTAGATAATTGGGGCCTTGGTGGGACAGACTGGGCCTATACACCCATGCTGACGGGCTTACTGGGGGAGGGCTGCATGACAGATTGATGTTGCTGGTAAAAATGTGAAATGGTGCATCATTACACCCATGGTCCTATTTTGAGTGTGACTTTACATGCATGCATTTGCACGTGCTTATGACCACCTCACATGTTTACACACATATTTTTCATTCTCTTTGTCCATGTGTAATGGGGCTTTTGACCATTACAACATTGGCACAATAAAACAATGCTTATAATTTGCATATATGGATTTTACTCAATTTGTTTATGCTCCAGCGTGTTGGAAAATGAACAAATATGTTTTAAATTGTATGAATTGGATTTTTGACTCCACTGGAATGTTGCCGTGCCTTCTTAGGGCTATTGGGAATTCCTTATTGCGAGAGTGGTTCTAAAATTATGCTACTGCTGTGTGCTATGCCGGACGCTGAAGCTTTCTAATGCCATGATTCTCAAACCATATATCTGAATTATTAACATCAACAGTGATGATAATAAAACACTACCTTCAATGTAAGGGAACTTTGTAATTGAGAGTCCTTTATTTAGAAAGAAATTAAGCAGTCTGACTCAGTGTTAGAGGAATCTAACTGGAGGGGGTAGGATAACTCTTTAGATGTAATATAACTCAACAGTTCTCTTGTATTGAAAATTGTTCTAAGGTCACAACAGCCAAGAATTGGATCTCACATAAAATACTGTTACTCCTGGTGAAGACCCAGTCACAAGAACAAACACAATTGGCACAAATGAAAAAACCTGTCGGGGTCCATTTGAAAATGTTTTTTAACTGTAAAACTATGCTTGTCAAAATGGTAAAAGTTTGAATGTCTTTCCGCCACACATTTATAATGAACAAATCTATATATGATGAGTAAAGGAATACAAATATACTACCACTGAACAGTAGTAAAGGTTTGACAAAGAAAATTGCTGGACATATTTAAGTATGAATGATGAAATGCTTGTGGTATGTGAGGTGTTTATGAGAACGATTTTAAAATAGCATATTGTTTTGAGGTGTTCAAAACTGAATGAAATTAAATAACAAATAACATGTCTCAAAAGTATGCATGATATTGCATTACAATGAAATTGTATTATTTGTAAATATTTCTTGGCTTTGGTGACTGTAAAACCTGATAAAAGATCTGACTAAAATCGGATTTTATCTTTACTCCGATGGAACCTACTTTTGCAATATACTGCTATTGGGAATTGTCAATGTTCTACTCTGCCTCAGCATATTTAGTGATGAAGTAACTAAATATATATATTGAGTTATATGCAAATCAATTTGAAATTATTGTATGTATACTCCACGATTCCACCTCCTCTATTTTTTTATTTTCATGTACAATGGTTATGTTTAAAGTGCCAAGCACAGGATTTAACACATAACAATTGACTATCATATATTTTCTGTCAACTATTGTACACATTACATGGCCTGGTATTTTGATGAATTCAGATTTTGGTATGGGATCATGTCCAATCTTAAAATATGTGTTTGTTTTTGTTTTTGTATCTGTATTTTGTTTTGACCATTGTATGTTTGGTGAACATCATTCCAAGACACAATATATTTTCTGATACGATTTTGAATCTTTTAATGCAGCAATTGTAGTTCTGTGTCATTTTCATAATTAGTCACCAATAATTAAACATATGCATGTCATATTAATGCAAATATTATCTTTGGTTTGTAGCTCTGGCACTCTGATCATATCATATCGTTACACACCACATGACCATCCACTGCTGCACTTTAATAATAATAATAATAATAATAATAATAATAATACTGCACATGTATGTAGTGCCTTGTTCAAATATGTTCTTTGTGCTAACTACTTTAATTAACCAAAGCTTGAATGGATGGGGTGACGCTGCTAAAATACAATCATATGACTACAAGCACTTAACTTATGGAGCTAACTTGTTCACCAGATTATTTGTACCAAACCCACTGTAACATCAACAACGCCTTACACTGGACAGTTCCTCCCAATGTAACATTTTCAGTAAATAGCATACCTTCCCACCTTAAGATCAAGTTTGAGAAATCTTCTTTTTAACCTCCTTTCTGAAAGTATTCCACCTAACTTATCCATCTTCCTCTTACATAATAAACTAAAAACTCACCTATTCTTCAAACTTTTAAGTAACTATGCAGATTACACCACCATATGCAAAGAACTACACACGCTGTGTAACTTTAGACAATTTTAAGTCAACCACATTGCCAAAGAACTGAGATAAAATGTCAGCCAAGGTTATTTTTGATGATATACACAACACTTAATGATAGAAGTCTGGTTACATATAATCCTGCCTAGCCTAATCGACTATGCTTTTACAATAGAATGAGGCCTGGTATTAATGCACAGAGTAGCTAGAGGATTGCTGATAATTTGTGCTAAGGAACAGCCACTCACAAACTGGACAACAATGGCTAATTAGGTAGTAGCGTTTGGGGTGTTGGCTGCAAATGCACCTGTTCTGGATTCCCATTGTTAGGGAGAATTCTCATAAATGTGCTAATTTACCTTACCTTTTGAGACCCCCAGCAACTTTGCTGGATTTCTAGGATTTACATTTTTACCTGGAAAGAATGGGAGCCTTTTTTCCCACTCTTTCATGTATTTTGATGTGTGTTTTATTTGTGTGTTCTTTGGATATGGGGTTTTAGATAACTCCATAGGCATCATCTTTTTCTTGTGTGTCACACAGCACCCTCAGTGCAGCGGCACAGGGATGTCCTTTAGACTTCCCAAGATTTAAAAACCTTCTCTGGGACTGACTACTGTCTCCCAGTGAATGTAAAGTTAAATTGCCTTTACTAGTCTCTTTAAATTCATAGACCTAGCACACACTTATCTTCCTATAGAGTGCTGGAGGGGTTGCCTAGCATCCCCTGGGTCTAAACACTCCTGTAGCAGTCAAATGCTACCCTTTCCTCTTGAAATGACTGGTGGCAGTGGTTTTACAACAAACTACCATGATCTTTCCCGACCGCGAACACCGGTAGCTAAAAATAGGGTCAGCCATGTTTTTCGCCATTTCTTTTTGGAAAGGTCCTTCTAGTGTTTGTCTCAGCGTGCCAAACCAGGTGTGGTCCCTTTGTTCGTTGGCCTTTGGCGGGCTTCAGTGCTGAAGCCCTCCTCTGGCGCCTGAGTGTCAGGGGTGAACAGGATGTGAGGGAGGTGCCCGAAACTCCCTGTGCTTAGTCTACTAGGAGACCTGAATGCACTCTGGCGTGATTAGCTGGCTGACTGTCTGGCAAGGACAGCCACCCTGCTGGGAGAGTAACAGCTAGGCTGGAATGAATGGGAGACAACTGTTTAAAAACAGGTCTCTGGGACTTGGAAGGCAGAGTCAACCACTGGAACGAAAGAACCGAAGACAAGCTGACGGAAGACGAATACTGCAACTCCTGGACCGTTGGTTTGCCAGTTGAAGCCCTGCTGCTCGTCCAAATTGCCTGAAACTCCCTCGACAGAGAAGCCCTTCAATGACGACTTCTTCCCTTGAGCTGGTGGGAACAACCAACTCACAAGCCACTCCATACTGGTCGAATTTTCATCAGAGTGCTGCTGAAAACCAGATAGCCAGTGAGAAGGATACCAGATTGTGGACTTTAAGACACTCAACCCTTAAACCGACGTTTGCCCCGCTGGTGGCTTCTTCCCTGTGTGTTGTAGGAACCTCCCGACGTCCTCCCTCTTGTCCCCACGACTGAGGTTCAGGAACAGCGAGATCTGCACGAACTGCCAGGAACAACTGCCTCACCTACAGCTTTTCTTCATCCATAAGGTACTGTGCAAATGCGGTAGAGAAATCCTCTTTGCTGCGGTGAAGGTTTGTGAAACTTTCCCAACTTTGGAGTCTTGTTCGCTCCTAAAACGACCTATAACTCGTGCAAACTACTTCCAAGAACATTAGCAAAGACTTAACCGTTTACTACCAGAACTATGCTATCCTATCCAAGACAGTGAACCATTGATTTTAGCCCAGGCCTATTGAATTGAATTGCCTCCTGTAGTGAACTGAAACTAGTTGCCCTGCCTATGAAAGTAACTGTGTTTTGATTCTTATAACCTTTGTCGTTCTACTCCTTTTGAAATTTACTGAAGTGCCATTTTGGTCTGACTTCAGGGGAGCCTGACTTGTTCAGAAACTTATTGGTTGAGTACTGTAGTGTATGATAGTGTGATATTGAGCTGCTTATTACTAGTGGAAAGTTTTCTAACTAAATGTGTAAATAAATGTATATTCTTTTACCAAGAATCCTTGAGTAAGTGTTTGTTTGAACTACTGTGATTGCAAGTCCTTTGTGTAACATCTTGTACTGCTCACATCCCTCTTGAGATAAGTTTGGCTGCTAAGCCACTGCTAACACATAACTGTGTAGTACAGGCTTGTACCAAAGGAGAGATTGTGCATACACCTATAGTCTTAATTGTGTGTAGTGTTCCCAAAGGGTACTGGATGTAATTCTGCCTAACACCCTTCCCATCAACCTCTTTAAGCATGAGAAGTGCATCTGCACTCAACTACCAACATGCGCATTTACTGTTGTGGTCGTGGTGGACAAGATGCTTGTGGTACCATGTTCCAAGAGGCAGGATAGTAGGGCCGACCCATTGTGTTACTTCCCTATCTCCCTTGATGACTCATCAGCTAACCTATAAAGGAAAGTGATGTTTGCAAAAGTGATATATTGGATTATGGAAAAGGGAATAAGGTCAGATGTACAGAATGTCGTTTCCTGAGGGAATTAGAATGATTGAGCAGGTTGGGAATTTATATTTGACAGCTTCAAAATGCTGTAACAGGGCAAGGAGGAACCATGCACCTAGCTTTCATGGTATTAACGTTAGCATTTGACTTTGTGATCAGGCCCACTGTACTTGAAATGTATCACTCTTTTTTTTTTATAGAAATGATCACCTCAGCGAGCAATTTGAGTGTTAAGCACTCCCCTCATTTAAAAATGACAACCTTGATCAGACATTGAAATTGCAGGTCTGTTCCTAGTCATTGCATTATTATCCCTAGTACGTATATGGAAGGTTGTCTTGCCTGGTAATTGAACACTGGGACAAAGGTCCTTCTAACTAACTTTTTTTTAATCAAATCGCCTCAATCCCCTTTTACCGGAGTTCAGTATGAAACCTTTGAACATGAATGTAAATACACATGTGAAAACGTAATAAGAGTCCCTAATCCATTTCACTTTATCATTTTATAAGCAAATGCATAACGTGTGCCATTAAGGAATATGGGGTTTATGCAATGAGTTGCATTTCGACACTTGTTTTTATTTCAAAATCTGTGACATTATTTGATCACAGACTATACTGATTAGAAAAATAATAGAAATGTAATCTATAGTGCATAATAAGGTGCTAATAGTAGATGCATGTAGCTCTGGGTTTCTGCCGTAGCCACTTCATTAATATGTATTACTGTTGAAATAGTTGGGGTTGACATTAGAATGAATGTCAATATTATGGCAGAATGCATTTTAGACTGGTCCTTCTAGCATGTATGTATGGCTGAGGTGAGTCATCCAAATATGATAATGTCATTTCGAGGGGATTGGGTCCTCCGACGTATTCCATATCTATGACATGTAATCACCACAGCTGTGCTGCTTCGGAAACTTTTTTCGGCGTCTGCGTCCTGCGTCGATGACATCGATGCGTCGTCGTCGAGGACCTCCTCCGACGTCATCCGATGTGATAAGTAGGACGCACGACGCCCGTAGCCTCAGTTCCGTTTTTTCCGCCAACGTGTTGCTTCGTGTTTCTCGGTTAAACGCCTCGACTCTTTAGAGTTCTGTTCTTCTTGGTTCTTCGAACCTGTTCGTTTTGTGAAAATCCTTTGTGTGAAGATGTCTTCTACTTCGTCTTCGACCCCGCGTCCGGGCTTCAAGAAGTGCGGGGAGTGTGGGTCCAAGATGGCGGTGACGGACTCGCACGACGCCTGCCTCTGGTGCCTCGGGGAGGCCCACGACACGGATGACTGTATCGACTGCCAGTCGCTCACGTCCAAAGCCTTACGCGAACGTAAGAAGTTGTTGTCGGTAGGTCGGGTGTCCAAGCCCCGGAAGTCGAAGTCTGCGGGGCTTTCGACGGATGATTCGAGGGGTGACTCTCCGCGTCATCGTCGGAAGTCTCGTGGGTCTCCTTCTAGGAGTCGGTCTCGCCACTCCTCAGCCTCTTCGAGGCATTCTCGGAAGCGCCGACACCGGTCGTCTTCCAGGTCCTCTTCGGAGGACTCTGCCCGGCACGTCGCTTACCCCACCAGCCGTGCGACGCCGGAGGAATGGGCTTCCTTCGGGAAGAAAATGCTGGCGATTCTTGAGTCGCAGGGTACTAAGCCGTCCGTGCCCCCGAGTGGGGTCGGCCGTGAGAGGTCGAGAGACACCGCTCGCAAGAGTGGTCGGCACGAGTCACGGGAGAGGTCCCGTTCGGACAAGGAGACTCGTTCTCGACGTACCCGTTCCAGGTCCCGGTCCTCGAAGCGTTCGAGACCGTGTGCACCTGTGAGGTCTTCGAGGAAGACATCTACGTCTGAGGCGTCGAGAGCATCGACAGGCTTTCTCGAGGCTCTGAGGAAGTCGTCGAGGCCGTCGACGCTCAGGTCGTCGAGGGACACGCTTCGGGCTCCGGCTTCGAGGGCTGTGTCGACGCTGCCGATGCTGGAGGCGCTACATCTGACGTCGACGCCGATTTCCTCGACGTCGACTCCGATCCTCTCGGCGCCAATGCCGGTTCTCTCGACGCCGGCGCCGATTCGCTCGACGCCATCGACGCCTTTCGTGTCGGAGGTACCCCGTGGCACGGGAGAACCCCCTAGGATGGCTCTGGTTAAGAGCAGGCACTCTCAGGTGCCTTCTTTTCGCCACCTGGAGTATATTTCAGAGGCGGATGAGGATTCTGATGGCCTGGTTCCTAGTCAGGTTCCAGATGAAATTGTCTCGGGCCATAGTCAGTTTGACGATTTGAGGCAGTCACTGCATGATGCCAGTGGACTGGACACCTCTCCGGAGGTGGAGTTTTGTAGGCCTGAGTCTGGGTCTCATGCCGATTCCTCGTACCGGCGCCTTATGGCTAGGGTTTCTGAGTACTTGGGATGGTCTGCTCCCCCGGGGGAGTTTGTGCAGGATGATCTGACGGACATCCTTGATGTTGGTCCCCCAACTGACCCGGTACTGCCGTTCCATATGGCTTTACAGAGAAGGGTGGCGGCGGCTTGGACTGCTCCGGAGAGTCTCCCGGCGGTGGGCAGATCCTTGTCGCGAAAATACCGTCCAGCCAGTAGCGACCCCTGCTACTTGACCAGGCACCCCACTCCAGAGAGTTTGGTGGTGCAGGCGGCCACGGCCCTGGAAAAGCAGGCGTCGTACCCTACCCTCCCTCCTGATAGGGACGACAAACGTTTTGATGGCTGGGCGAAGAAAGTGTTTTCTTCTGGTGGTATGGCGCTTCAGGCGGCCAACTCCATTTGTGCCTTGTCTCGTTTCACGCACACTCTGTGGAACTGTGTTGCGTTAGCGGCTGAACATATTCCCGAAGGAGACGAACGGGATGGTTTCCTTGCTATGGTCCAGGATGGTAAGGATGCCATGTGTGAGTCCGTTCAGTCGGGTTTGGACTTAGCTGAATGCGTCAGTAGGTCCATGGCGGCGAGCAACGTGATACGCAGGTTTGCATGGTTGCGGAAGTCGGGGTTTGCTCCTGATGTGCAGTCCCGGCTCCTCAACATGCCCTTTGACGGTGAACACCTTTTTGGCAGCAAGGCTGACGAGAGCCTTGAGAGGTTGCAGACCTCAAAAGCTGCAGCGAAGTCGTTGGGCGCTCCAGTTCACCAACCTCCGCCTTTTCGTCCTAGGGGACAGCAGTGGAGGGGTGGTTCCTTTCACTATTACTCGTCCTTCAGTAAAGCGAGAGGAGCTGGCAGTCAAAGAGGCCAATGCAGGGGTACCAGAGGTGGACGACAGGGTACCCGTGGTGCCAAGGCCGCTCGGGCAGTTGCCTCTTTGCCCTCAGGTAACGCCGCAGCCGCTCCCACTCAGTCATGAGGCCATGTCCCATGGTTCGCCGGTTGGGGGAAGGCTGGCGCAGCATCTTGTAGAGTGGCAAGCCATTACTTCAGATGTGTGGGTTCTGGAGATCATTACCCACGGCTACTGTCTTCCTTTTCGGCACAGGCCTCGCGACAATCCACCGGGGAACCTCTCTTTGCAGAGTCCGGATCCGCTCCTTGCGCAGGAAATTCAGGCCCTGCTGGAGAAAGGCGCCATAGAACTGATGCCTGTAGCGGAGAGGAACAAGGGATGGTATTCCCCTTATTTTTTGATTTCCAAGAAAGACGGGGGATTGAGACCCATCATGGACTTGCGCGGTTTGAACAAACTCCTCAGGAAGGACAAGTTCAAGATGGTTACTCTCTCTCAAGTCCTCCAGGTCCTTCAGCTTCAGGACTGGTTGGTGTCTCTCGACCTCAAGGATGCTTACTTCCATGTGCCGATCCGTCCCAAGCACAAGAAGTACCTGAGGTTCGCGGTTGGCGACTCGCGCTTTCAGTTTCGGGTCCTGCCGTTCGGATTGACCTGCGCCCCGAGGGTTTTCACCAAGCTCATGGTGGTGGTGGCAGCGCATCTCAGGCAAGGGGCTATTCACGTCTACCCCTACCTGGACGATTGGTTGATCAGGGGGAGCTCTCCCGAGCAAGTCCTGGATCATCTATCCGTCGCCTGCCACTCCCTTCACAGGCTGGGCTTCTCCCTCAATTTAAAGAAGTCCCATTTGACGCCAACACAGCGGCTCCAGTACATCGGAGCAGTGCTCGACACTTCCCTGGGGCAGTGTTTTCCTCCCCAGGTGAGGGCTCTTCACATTCAGCAGATGGTGCACAAGTTTCAGCATGCCCAGACGCTCCCAGCGTTCGAGTTCTTGAGGATGCTCGGGCTCATGGCATCCTGCATTCTTCTGGTGCCAGAGGCTCGTCTGCGGATGAGATCTTTGCAGTGGGCGCTCAAGACGCAATGGTCGCAGTCCTCCGGCAGGATGTCGGACTCGGTTCAGGTGCCGCCCTCGGTCGCCCGGGACCTTCTGTGGTGGGTCGTAGAAGGCAACTTGATGAAGGGGGCTCCATTTTGGCTTCCCTGGCCGGAGGTGACGATCGTGACGGATGCATCCCTCACGGGATGGGGAGCTCATGCCAACGGGCTGACAGTCAGCGGTCGTTGGTCTCCGTCGGAGTCCAGACTCCATATCAATCTGTTGGAGCTGAGGGCCGTCAGGCTAGCCCTGAAGGCTTTTCTGCCGACTGTGCGAGGAAAGAATGTCCTGATCCTAACGGACAACACAGTGGCCATGTACTACCTCAACAAAAAGGGGGGGGCAGGGTCACTTCCTCTGTGCAGGGAGGCGATGCAGCTCGAGTTCTGGGCCATCCAGCAGGAAGTTTCGATCTCGGCAGTCCATCTGGCCGGAGACGAAAACATGACGGCGGACGCTCTGAGCAGGCAGAGCGCGATCTCTCACGAGTGGGAGTTGGCTCAGGAGATTCTCCTGGAGATCTTCGCCCTTTGGGGGACCCCTCAAGTGGATCTCTTCGCCTCCAGTGTCAACCGGAAGTGCGAAAGGTTTTGCTCGCGGGAATTTCCTCCAAAAGGAGCCTTGGCAGACGCGTTCGTGGTGGAGTGGTCATTCCCGCTGCTGTACGCGTTTCCTCCAGTCCCCGTCATCCCGCAAGTGCTGCGGAGGTTACGGAAGTTCGGTTCCCGGATGATCCTCATTGCTCCGGCGTGGGCTCGGAGGACGTAGTACCCGGACCTTCTCGACTTGTCCATCTGCCCTCCACGTCGTCTTCCCTACTGAGACGATCTGCTCTCACGGGAGGGGGGTCAGGTTCTCCATCCAGAGGTCAGATCCCTCAACCTTCAGGCTTGGCTTCTGAAAGGTTGAGGTATAAGTATTGGGACCTACCTGAAGACGTGATGGAGGTGTTGCTTTCGGCCCGAAGGCCAGCAACAAAGTCTCTGTACCGTTGCCGTTGGCGTAAGTTCTGCGACTGGTGCAGAGTTCAGAATGTGGATCCTTTTGCATGTGACATCCCCATGGTTCTGTCCTTTTTACTTTCTTTGACCTACAGGGGCTTGCAAGTGGGTACCATTAAAGGTTACCTGGCAGCGCTGTCCATCTTTAAGCGCTCGTCTGAAGAGTGTTCTTACTTTAAAATCCCTTTAATTTCACAGTTTCTGAAAGGGCTCACTAATGTGTTCCCTCCGTCACCTTTCCTGGTGCACGGTTGGGATTTAAACCTTGTTCTTAGCTTTCTTATGGGTGCTCCGTTTGAGCCTTTACATTCTTGCCCTTTGAGGCTGTTAACTCTGAAAACTGTGTTTTTAGTTGCAGTTACTTCCGCTCGCAGAGTGAGTGAGTTACAGGCACTTTCAGTTAAGCCACCCTTCACTGTATTTCACAAGGACAGGGTTGTCCTTCGAGTTCGTCCTTCTTTTCTTCCGAAGGTAGTGACGGAATTTCATTTGGCCCAGAAGGTTGTTCTTCCGGCATTCTATCCTCCTCCGCATCCTGGTAAGGAAGAGGAGAGGCTCCATAGGCTTGATCCTAGGAGAGCTTTGAGCTTTTATGTTTCACGCATGTCCCGGGTCAGAGTGGACGATCAACTCTTTATTGGTTACGCTGGAAAGCGTTTGGGGCAAGCTGTGACGAAACAGACTTTGTCTCGCTGGATTATTTTAGCCATCTCAGAGTGTTACCGCTTGGCGGGTAAGGACCCACCGGCTGGCCTGTGGGCCCATTCTACCAGGGGTGTGGCTGCATCTACTGCCCTGCAGAGGGGTGTTCCTATTCGCAACATCTGTGATGCAGCCACCTGGGCTTCAGTACATACATTTGTACGTCACTATTCCCTCGATTGGATCCGAGAGCAGGATCTGGCCTTTGGCAAGGCGGTCCTTTGCTCTGCTATTTGATTGGCTATTCTAAATTTTGATTCTAAATTCTTTCCCTCCTCCTTGCTCTGGTACTGCTTTGGGAGTCTGTCATAGATATGGAATACGTCGGAGGACCCAATTCCCTCGAAGAACAAGTTACTTTCTTACCTGGTAACGTTCTTTCGATGGGATGGTCCGACGACGTATTCCATATCGCTCCCGCCCTGCCTTCCCCGCTGCAGAATTTCTTTTGCGATTGCAGCTTACGTTCCGCAAGGCTTTGTGTCTGACTGGCAGTTGACTAATGTCTCACGTTCTGGGGGAAAAAACTACAACTGAGGCTACGGGCGTCGTGCGTCCTACTTATCACATCGGATGACGTCGGACGTCGGAGGAGGTCCTCGACGACGGCGCAGCGACGTCATCGACGCAGGACGCAGACGCCGAAAAAAGTTTCCGAAGCAGCACAGCTGTGGTGATTACATGTCATAGATATGGAATACGTCGTCGGACCATCCCATCGAAAGAACGTTACCAGGTAAGAAAGTAACTTGTTCTTCTCTCTGAAGGGCTATGCATGCATATCTGTATTGTATTTCTAAGTAATGTTTTTATGACTGATTGATTGCATTTTTTAATTTACTTTTATTATGGTTATTTCTCTTCATATCTTATTCTCACTCAAAGGGTGCGAAGTAATCTATTGTTCTAATACTTTCCTTCGAATACTTAAACGCTATGTATTTTAATATGTGATTGTTTTATGAATTTATAAAACATATGAAATAAATATGACTTTAGCTTTAAGTAGTGTAATAACATTTTGTTTGGTTTTACAGGATTATGCAGACATTTGTAACACAGCAGTGGAAACAAAGCAAAGAAAAATCAAATTGTCCGCACAAGAAAATATCTGACAAGAAAGTGAAATCTCCTCTGCACATCTTTTCTACATTGCGCAGGTAATATAATTACCTTGTAACATATTGTGCCTTTTTTACATGGACTGATTAGAATTGAATCTTTTCCTTGGATTGCAGAAATGGGCAAATTGAAGGTTCTTCGTGGATCATGTCACTCCATTTAGTACTACCCTGTCAATTGTCACATTACTTCTTACTTTATCCAAATGGTATTATAATGTCTTGGTTTGATCTGCCCGAGTCACCCCAATTACTTGTTTTCCTAGTAACTCAATCAAAAGAAAAATGTAGCACTTTCCATACATTCTTCACTGGCAAAATCAACAAGATCAGGTAATCCGACTACAACACCAATCACAGCGCAGTCATCGTCAGTCACATCAAGAGATCTAGTCACCCTAAGTTTGCGAGGGTCATCCAGACGTGGACCCCTTGCTCACTGTGCTCAGAGAGGCACAGCTCCCCCTCACTGATGATGCCCAACAAGGCTGAAACACATGTATGGGGTTGCTGTTGGTACTCTTGTTCAGAAGGGAATTGCCATAGCATTTCGGTGATGGACTGCCCATGTGAGCGGGACAAAGACTGATATGCAAATGGTCATTTCCCATCTGTGAAAGGTACAGTGAGCTAAAGTGTGGCAGCGGACTATAGAGTGGGTACCATCCCAAAGAACATGACATTTTTGCCTTGTTCGTTCTCACAGAGCAGCGCCCATGACAAATGTTCGATTTTCATCAAGAGACCTGTCAATGTGGATGGAATTCAACATCATAACACAGTAAGACTTTACCACCATCCTTTGCGCTCACATAGCCATATTTGCAGTAAAGACAACATAGTCTCTCCCTCTTTCCTCAGCACAATCAATGCCTCAAACTCACAAGGTATCTTTTCTGATGCCAGCAAGATGAGCCAGATCGGACCCCTGCCTCTGGTCAGGATACCAAATAAAGACCGCAGAAACAAGAGGGGTTGTGGGAGTGTCTCTCTGCCGTCCTATATCCCGGGTTAGAGTCTCAACCAGAGTCTTTAGCTCACCATCCTTTCACAGAACAGAAATGTCCACTACATATCAGTCTTTGTCCTACCCAAGGGCAGTCCACCACCGAAAGTGCCAGGCAATTCTCTTCTGAACAAGAGTACCAACAGCAACCCCAGACACATGTTTTGGCCTGGTTGGGCCTCATCAGTGAGGTGGAGCTGTGCCTCTCTAGGACCAGTGAGCAAGGGTTCCATGTCTGGATTACCCTAGTAACTTAGGGTGAACACCAAAAGCTACTTAATATGCAGAAACAAGGGGGGGGGTTCCTGGGAGTGTCTCTCTGTCGGCCTATATCCCGGGTTGGAGTCTCAGCCAGAGTCATTAGCTCACCATCCTTTCACAGAAGAGAAATGTTCACTACATATCAGTCTTTGTCCTACGCAAGGGCAGTCCAGCACTGAAATGCCAGGCAATTCTCTTCTGAACAAGAGTACCAACAGCAACCCTAGATACCAGCATCAAGTTCAGTAAATTTGTGAAAACCTCTCTACAGGAGAGTTTTGTTCCAGTCTTGTCTCGGCGGCAGCCGACTATGTTAAGTTACTGGCTCATCTCAGACCCTTCATATCTCAGGACAATGCTGAGACTATCGCTAGAGCAATCGTCGGCGCAAACATTGATTATCCCTCCCACACTCTCAAATCTAGCTGTGGTTAGTATTGCACTCAACAGTTCAATTGATGCTCAAATCTAACTGTGTTTAGCATTATACTTTGTTGCTCTGTCGGGCGTAGCCTTCTCTCCCACTATACAGGACTCTCACATCTAGCTGTGCTTAGCATTGACATTGTGAAAGATAGCATGTGCCACACTTAGTTGGAATTGTGAACATTAGCCAGAGTCGCTTCTGGTTAGGATCGTGAATGTCGGCATGTGCCACACCTAAAAACGTGAATATTAGCATGTCCCACACACATGATAGAAATGTGATTGTTAGCATGTACCACATTTAGATGGAAATGTGATTATTGGCATGTGTCACACCTAGATGGAATCTTAGACATTGGCCTGCGCCGCACCTGGTTGGGATTGTGAATATCAGCATGTGCCACACACTGGAATCTTATACACTAAGCTGCGTTGCATCTAGATAGAAATGTGAATGTTAGCATGCCCCACACTTAGGTAGAAATTTGAATGTCGGCATATGCCACGCCTAGATAGAAATGTGAATGTTAGCACATGCCACGCTTAGACGGAATTTTAGACACTAGGTGTCGCATCTAGATAGAAATATGAATGTTAGCATGTGCCACACTTGGATAGAAATGTGAATGTTAGCTATGCCAACTAACCAACCCACTAACAATTTCACCCCTCTGCATACACCTCTCAAACTCTAAACAAACACAACCAAAAGCCTATAAACACAACAATCCACACAAACTTCACTACACTGCAACAACAAACAAACCACACATAGACTCGCAGAACAGTACACAATGGCTACCGACCGGAAAACAGTCCAGCCAACTGAGTTACCGGGTTGAGACTGCCAACAGTCTTTTGGTTTGTCTTAGTAAAGTGGACTTTAATATACTTCAAGTTGTTCAAAATGCTGCTTTCAAGGTGGTCGTTGGATTATCCGGGCGTGACCACATCTCGGCGGCCAGACTCCTGCCATCTGAGCCTGATCTGCAGGTCTCAGATTCGAATCCCGACAAGGCCAACTCAGCCTTTCATCCTTCCGAGGTTGATAAATGAGTACCAATTTCAGTTGGGTGATATTGTATGTAAATATGTGCTCTGTAAAGCGCTTTGGGTTAAGGCACTATATAAATAACACATCATTATCATTATTATCATTGGCTCCCTGTCGAGGTGCATGCCCGGGTTCGACTCTAGGTTATTACTTTCAAATGCAGACTTGGCCTTATGCCTTCATATTTACAAGACCTCATCTCTAACAAGTTCAATAGCAGATCCTTGAGGTCTAGTAACCAGAATTATTTGACCCAGCCCAGATATAGGCCTAAGAGGGTTGAAAGTGAAGCCTTCTTTATTGCAGGCCCTAAAGCCTGGAATCTGTTCCCCCCTGTTCTTCGAGGCAGGTCTCATTGGAAAAGTTTAAGAGAAAACTGAAAACGTGGTTATTTTCTTAAACTCCTGGTGCAGGGCTGCGCTGGACCTATAGATCTTTACTGTCTCTCTCCTCTTTTGCTGCTGCTTTTGTGTTATGTCCGTGCCCTGATGCCCAAGGGTCCATGGTTGCGCTGTATACATTTCTTAAAGTAAAGTAAAGATCTACCACCAACTTTTTGCTTGGAGAAGCGACTGACCCTGAGGGATTTGGAGGTGGAGGAGCGAAGAGCTTGAGTAGGAAGGTATTTCCGAAGGGAGAGTTGAAGGTATTGGGGACTCAGGCCCCAGAAGGCCTTGTGGACAATTTTAAACTTAATCCTAGCAGCCACTGGGAGCCAATCGGGCCAAAGGGAAGAATTGAAAGAGAGTGAGAGAGTCGCAGAGGTCACAAAAGAGTAGAGAGGAGGTACAGGAGGCATCCAGGTGGATGTTGAGGTCACCAATGAGAAGGAGTTGAGTGGTCGAGGCGAGGAGGGAGGAGGAGAGGTCAGCCCACTCAGAGAGAAAAGAGGTAGTCTGACAAGGTAGCCGATGGATAGTAGCAATGGTGAGAGAGTGGCCAGGAAAGAGAGAAAGCCTGCAGACAAGGCATTTCAGGGAGAATTAGGCCTGCATAGGAATCACAGAGGCAGGAATCCCCTCTGGGTAGCTCAGACCCCGCCAGGACGGTTGGGTCTGAGCACGGAGAGGATATTGTAGCCATCAGGGAGGAGACTGTCAAAGCTTGTGACAGAGCTGGCCGTGAACCATGTCTCTGTGAGACCGAGGACATCAAGGTCGAGTTCTTCCAGGTGGCAGCAGATGTCAGAGGAGTGAATGACAGCCGAGCGAGAGTGGAGAGTGGCAATATGGAGAAGGTTGCCAACCTTGAAAGATTTTTGTGGAGGGGTACAAATCAGAGGTACTCCCTGCGGAGGTGTAGAAGGAGCCCGAGTGGAGGCAGAAGAGGAAGGAAGAGAGGGCAAGGTAGCCAAGGAAGAGGCGGGGGTGGAAGGTAGGGAAGTCAGAGGGAGAGTGCACAGCAGGAGAAAGAAGGAAGTTGATGAGGTGAAGGAAAAGTCTATCAAAGAGGAGGAGGTTGGCCTGAGGGCCTTGGACTAGGACGGTTCCATTAAGGTAGACATTAATGATTACCTTGGAGGAGTGGAAGGGGTCCAGGAGGTCCTCCCAATGGGTGCCACCATTAATGGGAGAAGAAGAGAAGGGAGAGAGCACTGAGACCATATGAGGAGTCCAACGGTCTGGCGAAGGAACGACAAAGAGGATGTCAGTGAGGGTCTGCCTAGAGAATGCACTGGTGTAGGTGTCAGCGATAGGGAGACCTGGGTTAGAGACTAAGATGCAGGCCATTGATTGGCTAGGAACGGTTCCTGCTTCCCGGTCCAGGTGATAGGGCAATGTAGGTGCAGGCAGCCAATCGTGGTTCTTCAGATGCCCAAGCTAGGGGGTGGCTCCAGGCCCTAAGTGAGGGCAGACAAAATGGAGAGTACGGTACCCAACCTGCACACATAAGTAAATGAAAACAGTCAAGAAATAGTAGAAATGCTGGAGCAGCACTGCTGCATATGGAGGAAGGGAAGATGTATGAGCCCCTAACCCATGAATGCGCGATTGACGCGGATTGTGGCACGCATGCTGCAAGACCAACAAAAATGCAGATGTTAAGAGCAAAAGAGGCATACAGGCGCTGTGCATGTCAAATCAAAGCCCAGCAATGTGGTTTACCTCCGGATGGTGGAGGGGTCAGGGCAGGGATGATGCAGGCACAAAAAGGCAGGAAACAATGAGGGACAACTGGCCGAGCATGCCCGTCGTCAGGGCTCAGATCCGGGCCCTTGATTGGCTAGGGCCGGCTCCCGCCTCCCGGTCCAGCTGATTGGGCAATGTAGGTGCAGGCAGCCAATCGTGGTTCTTCATAATCCCAGGCAAGGGCATGGCTCCAGGCCCTAAGTGAGGGCAGCCATCATGGAGAGTCTGAGGCCCAGCCAGCACAGATAAGTAAATGCAAACAGTCAAGAAGTAGTAGAAATGCCGGAGCAGCCCTGCTGCATATGGAGAAAGGGGAGATGTACGAGCCCCTAACACATTAATGCGCTATCAGCGAGGATCACGGCACGCACAAAGCAAGGCCAACAAAAATGCAGATGTTAAAAGCATAAAAGGCACACAGTCGATGTGCTCGTCAAATCAAATCCCAGCAAAGCGGCTTACCTCCAGATGGTGGATGGGGCAGGGCGGGGGTGCTGCAGGCACTAAAGGCAGGAAAGAATTTTTTATTTTTTAATTTTTTTATTTAATATTTATAATGCGCCGGTAGCTCGCAAGCCTCTGGGCGCAGATACAAGGACACAAAAACAGATAAACAGTGACTAGACAGGGAGGATGGGACAACCATATAAATTTGCTCTGAAATAGGCATGGGCTGGGGATGTCATTTATTTGAAGATGTGGGTTTTCACCAGTTTGCGAAAATGGATGTAGTTGGTTTCCAGTCTTAAGTGGTCTGGAAGATTGTTCCAAAGACTGGCTGCAAGGGTCGGAAAGGATCTGCCTAGGCCGCTTTTAAGTTTGTGTGGGGCCGCTGAGATTTTACCAAGTTGGGAAGATCTCAATGTTCTACTTGGAACATATGGTTTAATCCTGGTTTTTAGGTAAGCCGGAGCTTTTCCGTAAATACATTTGTGAACCATGGTTAAGGTCTTGAAATGCACCCTGTCTTCGATTTTCAGCCAATGAAGCTCCCTTCTGGAGTTGCTGATGTGCTCTGATCTAGTTTTGTGCTTAACAATTCTTACCGCATTGTTCTGGACAACTTGGTAGCTTTGCAGACACTTCTTAGTGGCACCCTGGACTAGAGCGTTGCCATAGTCAAGGCGCAACATGATGGTGGCTCTTGCTATAGTCGTGCAGTTGTCCTGTGATATGAAGGGTCTAATAGCTTTTATTAGTCTGAGGTCATAAGCACAGTTTTTTTTGATCTACTGTACTTGGGCATCTGCCCCGAGTGATGCTTCTAGCATCATACCAAGGGTTTTAACCTTACCCAGGACCGGTATGGGTTTATCTTTAATCTGGAAGGACGTGTAGGAGGAAGATAGTTTTGCTCGGGCTGAAGATGAGCCGAATATCATGAGCTCTGTTTTTTTCCCGTTGAGGCACTTCCAATTGGAGTCCATCCATTGCTCCACGTTGTTGTAGATCATGGTAAATTGCTCACTATCTTTCTGATAGTTGCCACTTAATTCAAACACCAGCTGCTTTTCGTCAGCATAGTTTGTAAAATAGGTGTTGATATGATCGAGGACAAGGCATAGGTACCTCAGGTAGAGGTTGAATAACAGTGGTGACATGCTAGCCCCTTGGGGGACTCCGCAGAGGATTTCCTTTTCCAAGGAGAACTTGTCCCCACAGTGCACCCTAGATATCCTATTTTTAGGAAAGACATTATCCAGCCGATGGCTTCATCAGAGCCGTTGGTGGTCTTTTTTAGTGCATTCTGGAGTGGGTTATGATCAAGGAGGTCAAACGCGGTGCTGAGGTCAAGGAGAATGAGGAGACCTGTCCTACCCTTGTCAATAATGCTGAGCATTTTGGTCTGTAGGTCTAGCATGGCTGTCTCAGTGCTGTGGGCAGGGCGGAAGCCCGACTGTTGTGGGTGAAGGGCGTTCGAAGCCTCCACATGTGCCTGGAGCTGCATGGTGGCCATCTTATCCATGATTTTAAGGATAAAGTTGCAGTTGGTTATAGGTCTGAGTTTATTCGGGTCTTGTTGGTCGAGATTAGGTTTCTTAACCAGAGGAGTCACTGTGACCTTTTTGATGACATTAGGCACTTTCTGATCTCTGATGATCTTTGTTAATATAGGGGCAAATATGTCAATGTTGTCCAGTATTATTTTGGGCGGGATGATATTCCCTGCACATGTCGTAGGTTTCATGGAGGCAAGTACCTTAGTCATTTCACTGCGGGTAATTTCTGTGAACTTGAAAGTTTCAATATATGATGTTGCGGTCTCATCTGGCAGGGTGACTGTCGCGTTTTTGTTGGTCAGGGAGTTTGTGATGGAGTCCCTAGCTTTGGAGATTTTATTCAAGAAGGCGATCTGGGTCGAATCACATTCTTCTTGTGAGGGTAGGAAAGGAGGGGTGATGGCTCTGTGTTTTTATATAGATTTTAGAATGTTGAACAGTTTGCTGGTGGAATTAGCGGCTGTAGAAATCTGATCATTATAGAAGTCTTTCTTAGCCTCAGTTATCATGTGTTTATATTTTACTTCACTTTCCTGCCTTAGGGCTTTATTGGCATCTGAAGGGTTTTTTTGCCAAACATTTTCTCTGATTCGTTTGTCCCTTTTTTGTTCTGCTAGTTCTTTGGAGAACCATTGTTGCACGAAAGGCAGGAAAGAATGAGGGACAACTGGTCGAGCATTTCTGTCGTCAGGGCCCAGATGCAGGCCTTCGCTTGGCTAGGACTGGCTCCCGTCTCCCGGACCAGCAGATTGGGCAATGTAGGTGCAGGCAGCCAATTGTGGTTCTTCAGAGGCCCAGGCAAGGGGATGGCTCCAGGCCCTAAGTAAGGGCAGCCATCATAGAGAGTCTGGTACCCAGCCAGCACAGAGAAGTAAATGCAAACAGTCAAAAAGTAGTACAAATGCCGGAGCAGCCCTGCTGCATATGGAGGAAGGGGAGATGTGCGAGCCCCTAACCCATAAATTCGCTAGCGGCGCAGATCGTGGCACGCATGCCGCAGTGACCCCCAAAATGCAGATTTTAAAAGCAAAAGAGGCACACAGGCACTGTGCGTGCCAAATCAAAGCCCAGCAATGCGGCTAACTTCCGATGGTGGAGGGGGCACGGCAGGGCTGATGCAGGCACGAACGGCAGGAAAGAATGAGGGACAACTGGCCGAGAATTCCCATCGTCGGGGCCCAGATGCAGGCCCTTGATTGACTGGGGCCGGCTCCCACCTCCCGGTCCAGCTAATTGGCAATGTAGGTGTAGGTGCAGGCAGCCAATTGTGGTTCTTCAGAGGCCCAGGCAAGGGGATGACTCCCGGCCCTAAGTGAGGGCAGCCATCATGGAGAGTCTGGGGACCAGCCAGCACAGATAAGTAAATGCAAACAGTCAAGAAGTAGTAGAAATGCCAGAGCAGCCCTGCTGTATATGGAGAAAGGGGAGATGTGCGAGCCCCTAACCCTTAAAGGCGCTACCAGCGCGGATCGCGGCACGCACGCTTCAAGGCCAACAAAAATGCAGATGCTAAAAGCAAAAAAGGCACACAGGAGCTGTGCGCGTCAAATCAAAGCCCAGCAATGTAGCTTACCTCCGGATGGTGGAGTTGGCTGGGCAGGGGTACTGCAGGCATGAAAAGCAAGAAAGAATGAGGTACAACTGTTTGAGCATTCGCGTCGTCAGGGCCTCCTTTGCAATGCAAGGAGGGTTGCAGGGTTTGTTAGTGGGATTGAGAGGGGAAAGAGCAAGAGAGCTGTGGTGTGCTGTTGGCAACTTCAGTTCGGAGAAACTAGTCACTGAGCGTAGGTGCTTTGTTTGGTAGCCACCATGTAGTGTTTAGGCGTGATAGTGTATGGTTTGTTTTCATGTAGGGTGTTGTGAATTCTGTGCGGTTTGTTTTGGTGTAATGGCATGGTTGTGTTAAGTTGAGAGTTTGAGAGCGAGTATGCAAAGGGGTGATTTTTTTAGTACGGTTCGTTAGTGGCAATACATTTCCTACACCCAGAATTCTGACTAAAAGCAGCCAAGATGGAAGCCTTGGAATGAAGCTCTCCGGGACGTGGTGGGCCCAGCCGAAATTATAACGTCGGATTGTAACAAAAAGTTGTGAGAGCTTTCTACTTATCTAGAGTGTGTTTTTCTGGGACTTTTGAGTTTCTTACTATGTTTGGCCCCCCATGAAGCCTACTATTTCCTCATAGAAACCTCCCCGGAGGTATTCCATGCACCACTTGTTTATGGCTTTTGCCTTCAGAGTTAAGACATTTGGTTCTCCCTCCCATCCCTAATGAATTGCTACCTTTGGCTTTCTAGTTGTGGTTGTATCTCGTGGGTGCTACCTACTTCTGTACCTGAGTGTTGTTTTTCACAAGGTTAAAATGAATTAAAAAAAATAAAAGCAACCCATTTCCCACTCCCTATCAGTCATTCTTGTGATTATCTCTGAGAGCAGCAGCGAGCAGAACCGCAGACAATATAGTCCCCACAAACCTATCCTAGAGCATGGCAGGGGGTGCACACACAGGCTTCACAGTTTGGGCTAGATGTGTAGCCGGCAGGACCCACTCTGCAGGGCCAGTTGTAATATGTGGGTGCCTTACAAAATTGGGCTCAATTCCACTCTGGCTAACCTTACACAGTTGTGCTAAATGCACACTTTGGTTACTTTAGACAGTAAGACTAGAAGCAAAGTTTGGATTACCTTATACAATTGGTTTAAATGCAGACTTTGAATACCTTACACAATTAGGATGACTGCAAACATTGGTTACCTTACACAATTAGGCTAATTGCAGCCTCTGGATTACCTTATACAAATACAAGCATACTATTAAAAGCTCTAATAACCCACCCATTTAAAGTAAGGCACAGAATACCCAGACTTTGCAAAGAAAGGGGGTTCTCTTTGTCAAAGGACAAAGGGAGACATACAATAGTTTCTTAAGCGTGAGGCTGCACCGACCTACCAACACCCTCGCCCCAATATGGAGTTGCCGAGGAGCCAGCCCAGCATAAATACTGAGCGCTCCCTCAGCATCTTTTTGCAGCTTTCCCAGCCTTGCATGGCTTATTGGGAAAGCTGGCTTGGGAATTGCATGTTTGTAAGCATGAGGCGGTGCTCCTGTGCCTCCAAGCGCATACAAACAGGATGGGGCACTTTGTTATGTCCCTGCATGCATACGCAGGAGCCAGGAAACACTTGCTTCCTTGCTCTTGCTTGTGCTACACAGGAGCTGGAGCACTGGGAGGAAACTACAGGACTGGGACAGAAGGGAAGTTAATTCAAATATGTGTATGGATGTGTATATGAGTGCATTGTGTGTAATGAGCGAGTGTATGATGATGGGTATCCATGTGAATGAGCAAGTGCAGGCTGTGTGTGAATGTTGTATAATAAATTAAGTTCTCCATTCTGTCACCCTCTTCTCCTCCCCCGTTCCCTCTATCAGAGCACCAGCTTGTCTGTATGGGTGCCTAAGAAATCAATAAATAATCTTAAAATAAAAACATTGTTCTTTACATGTATTTATGTATGTAAATATGTGCCCCCAATTCTTCTAATTATCTTCTCTCTTTAAATTGTCTCAATACATTTTAAGGTCGCCAAGTTATCCACCACCTGGATGTGGTAAAAATAAGTCCAAGTTGAAAACCGAAGATGAGTGCATCTCCAAAACTCACAAGCTGCTCAGAAGGACTTGTTCTAGCACAGTAAAGGCTGAAGATGGCTGTTCTACGAAGTCTCACAGAAGCTTTGGTCGTTCTTTGTCGAGTGACCCAAGGGTTGAAGAAGCGATGACTTTAAAGCAACACAAACTCTTGAATCGCCCGTGCTCCTCGGTTGTTAAACAGGAAGACTGCATCACTTTAAAGCCACACAAACTTCTCACAAGATCGTGTTCTGGGGATCCTAGATGTGAGCACAATAGCACCTTGAAACCCCATAAACCATTGAACCGGTCTTATTCCAGTAACCTTAGAATGGAAGAATTAGATGGACTTAAGAACCACAAGTTACTTAAGTCTTACTCTAATGTCCCTACATCTTCTAAAGGTGAACTTTTCAAGGAACCCATTACAGAGGGCAGAAGGCTCTCTCTTACCTCAGGGTTAATTGGCATCTTAACTCCATCTTCATCATCGCAAGCTGCTGTGCGTATCTTGTATTTTTTTATTTGTTATTAGACTGCATAAGTGAATACAGTGCTAAATGTCATAGTCTATTTCAAAGCATGCTAACTTTATTTTAATGAAAAACGCTAATTTTATGGTAATGTGATAGAGAACCTAATCATTTATTGAAATAATTATTTTTCAGCTGACTACAAACTACTTGTTTGAGCCTGGACAATACTCTTCAGTAAGAAATGTCCTACGGTCAAAGGTGCAATAGCATTTGTTTCTCTTCCACCTTTGCCAGTTTTATGAGATGTGATGAAAATACAATAATTGGTAATAAACAGATTACCAATCAAGTCAGTGCACTTCAGGAAGCACGTGCAGATCATCCTTTTGAAAGAATATCATTCCACTTGTGGATTGCTCCACTAGGTCCTATCCCTCTGCTTCCAGAGCACCTGTCATCTCCATCTCCCCGAACCCATGCCAGATAGATCTGCTACCTTCCTACCCTACCTATACCTCCCTAGTTTGGGCCCCTATGTACTGTGCAGCAGATACTACAAATGTTCCAGCTAAGCATCCATGTTTTTCTCATTGCACCCTCATGAAGGCAGAAGGCCCATTCTTCTCAGACAGTTTATTGGGTCATCTATTCACCCAAGAGCTAGTCACTTCCGGGTCCAGTAGAGGGCGTTGTTTCCAGTCACCTGCAAGAGAAATTAAGTGCGAAAAATACAAGTACCAGAATCCTTAGAGACATAATATTCAATTAACCTGCTACACCTGAAAATTAACCAAATCAACGATGGCCCTCTTTCATTCTGCATCTGCTGTTCAGTCCGTGCCTATTGCTTCTGTGGATAAACAGCCTATTTTAGGAACAGGTCTAATGATAATCAAGAGAGAAAAAGAAGCACTTTAAACTCAGACCTAAATTCAATTGTGCAGGTATCACTCCCCATGGTGCTTCCAGAGAGTGTTGACTCTCAATGTCAGTGTCCTGTGTGTAGTTCAGTGACTGACATACCCAGTACAGGGATCTTCATTTGAAATTATGGTCACATATTTTATTACCAATAGGTCCACTCAACACTTCATCATTCTGAGGTTTACAAAATGAGTAAAATTAACTAGGATATCAATATGAATTGGTAATCTATGTATAGTGCCAAGATACCCCCTTGTGGTTCTATGTGATAATATTGGTGAAATAAATTATGTTTCTAGAACAATATTTATTTCCTGATACCAAAATGCACTTCCTTCATATTGTAGGACTGGGTTAGTGTACTAAACTAAATCCATCCCTAGAATATTTGAGGAAATATTGGATGATGGATGGCGTTCGGGGAGCAGTTAGGAATAAAACAGCATGAATATGACTGGTAATACCTTGGCTATCCACATATGAACCTGTCATAGACCAACAATGTTATGTGTTCAGATGACACCTTTAGTCTGAGAAGAAGGCGATTACTTTTGGCAATCTACTGTAATCAACATTCCCTTACTCAATCAGGCAAGGTCCCCATCTCATAAGACATAATGGAAGATGTTGGTTGGCAGAAGAGTTGATCTATTTGCTCATTGAGATACACCAACTCTTTGATTAATTTCTAATAGTTTGTGAGATCTTGTCCTCTCAGAACCTGGATCTAAATAGAAGCCTTCTTTTTGAGTTTAAAACTGTGCAAGGGCCTACATGCATGCGTTCCATCAACCTGGAGAAAGAGCATGCAAGGCAGGCAACATGATTGCTGTGTTCTACATATACAAGCAAGGATAATTATCCTTGAACACTGATAATTATACACATGCAAGCATGAGTAATTATCCCAGGATACTGATAATTATACCTTTTAGGAGTGTATGTCCAGACTTTGGCACTGTTTCTTGTGATCATTGTCTCTATGGCTCACAAGAGGGAACTACCAATTTTTAGATTACCTCAGAAGGTTGTTCCACTCTCCTTATGAGTGGGTGCTCATCGCTGCTATTTATTTTTGTAATTTGCATAGTAGGTCTTTACTCCAAAGGACTCATTTGCCTGCGGAAAGAATTTAACATGCAGCCAAATCTTGCTTTTTGGCATGGCTCTGCTGGTCTCTTAAAATAATAGAGAGAATCGCTAATTCTACTCCTTTTCCATTATTGCCCTAATATGTATGGAATATATACACCTATCTAAGGAGCAACTATACTGTACATAGTGGATACACCAAGAGAGTTACAGGTAGAGTGTGGCGGCAGCTGAAGTAACTGGTATGGGTATGGGTGCAGGAGAGGTTTGAGCTCCTGGGCTCCTTGAATTATTACGAAACTGCAGTATCATCTCTGCCATTGTCTGTTAGTAAACAATCTCCACCATACACATTTGGATTCTCAGATGAAGCAGTGGAAACTTTAATTTTGCTTCACATTCAGGGCTCTCTCTATTTTGTATCCTGATGTAGGAAACTTTGATCTTGGGCCATCTAGTCTTCTCAGGGAACAATCTGAATTTCTGGTAAATAGTTTAGCAGAAATGTGTTTGCGCTTACGCAAAAAGAAGTGGCTGGGGATCTACCTTTGGGTTCGCATGGAGGCAATTAATTCACTCTATTGAAAAGTGTCTGCTTATGTATTAGCACCCTTGCTGTAGTTCACAATGATTTATATTGATTACTGCTGCAATCACTTCACTACAGTTTGAGCCCACAGACACACAGACTGCATGGGGTGCTATTTTAGGAATTCATGTTAGGACTATTTGATTTGTTCTCTTCTTTTGAGAGGCTTCATATCAATTGTGATCTTGAAGTGGCTCTCAGTGTTAACTCACTAGACCTTTGAACTGATAGTCACCAATGATTTTGAACTGGTGGTTCCTTCGGTGTTCACTGCCTCTTTTACTTTGAGGGTGCTCAGTGTGTTGCTCTGGCAAGTTGTGTCAGAACATTTGCCACTGAGAATCTGTGCCTGCTTATGCATCCTTTAATGCTTTGTAAGGTGTTATCAGTTTCACATGAACAAAGAGATAATTCATGGAATTTTATCACAAATCATCTTTCCGAATGTGAGGAAATGCTTCGCCATCTTGTCGGCAAAGTACATTTAAAATGTTACTTGGCCATGACTAATGCTATGCAGTTATCTAGTGTATGTATAGAGGTCTATGTGAGATAAAACAGGGTGGATAGCAGCAGAGTTCTCCAGCATGGGGTCTGGCATGGATTCACATGCTCATGAATATTCCCCGTCGTCGGACTGGTAATCCTCGGTAAAGAAAAAAATCAGTATCAGTTTCGTTTCTGATCTGTCTTTCTTAGTAGTAACCAATCACTGATCTCTGGGTCATACTGCCCCCAGCCAATGACTGCCCTCTACCCAAGCCCCTCCCCTAGCAGCCATCCTCAGATTTTTACCACACGTTCAAGTGTTGGGAGTCCTCGTGTTTAGCTCTCGAGCTTTTACTGCGTTTTCACGCTTTTTCAGGAGATTTTTCTCATTTTTTCGGTTAATCGAGCCTCAAGCTCCACCGTTTCTACTTCCGATAACGGGGACCCGTTTCGGAATTCTACTACGCCCCTCAAGGGTGAAGGTTTCGTCGAGTTACGCTTCTTGGAGGATTCCAGAAGATCTGTGGCCTACCTCAACGGACATGGCCCAGGACAAGGAAAGCTCGACGTCCGGATCCAAGCGGTTGAGGAGCTGCCCAGGATGCGGATTGCAAAATGTTTTCAAGGAGGATGAGCATTCGAGATGTCTCTACTGCCTTCATGAGGACAAGATGCACGTGGAGAAGGACTGTGCCTTCTGCAAGAACCTGTTGGAACGGACCAAGCAAGATCGTCGTTCCCGCCTCGCCGCCTGGCTGGAGAAGGGCACAGCAGGTGAGAAGGCGAAGAAAAAGTCTGAGCGGTCTTCTAAGTCCTGTGAGGGCGCCCCGGCGACGTGGGCCCAACAGAAGGCCAAGCACTGCGAGTCCGCGGACCCCGGGAGCGCCGAAAGGTCAGGCTCCTCGGCTGCCAGGCAGGGCGCGACTTCCCCGGCACGATCAACCACGAGCCAGCGCTCTGGTTCGGGGGAAGAGGAAGTCCGAGAACCCGGGTAAGCTTCTGGAGAAGCCCCGGTCGATCTCGAAGGGAGCCGAAGGGGAGCGAGGCGATGACCCTCCACCCAAAGCGACGGACCAGGACGCACCTAAGGTGGTGAGGGCCTTGATCCACCTGGCAAAGGCCTCTATCGAGGTTGTCACAGCGGCCCTGGTGAAGCCGGCAGAGGCTACGCCAGTGGAGGCGGCCTTGGGGCCCAGAGTTTCCCTGCTGCCACGGAGGGAATGCTCTTTCCAGACCATCGTTAAGACCCCCGTGAAGACCCCGGCGGAAAAAGAGGGGGGGGCGGTGGCCATTACAGACTCAGATTCAGCCTCGGTGGAAACCGTGAAAGGCCTCAATGAGAGGTTCATTGGCCTCAACGAGAGGTTCGAGAAGGTTCGATCCCAGGGGACGGTTCCCGCTGATGTGATTAGTGATAGATAGAGATAGTGGATAGAAGATAGTGACGATGGCGACGACGAGGGCCCAGTGGAGCAGCCATCCCATCCGTCGCAGCCATTACCCGAGCCCCAGGATAGCTCGGCGGCCATTTTGTTGGCGATCCAATCCTTATGTACTGAGATAAGGACGAGGTTACCACGGACCCCGATGGAGGATCCAGAACCAGGCCCGTTGGGAAGCACTCCGAACAAGCGGAGGAGAGTCCACCCCGCTCCGCCCTTCATGCCCACAAGGCCTGTGGACCCCTCATCCCCCTCGCCGGACCCTAGAGAGGATATGACACAACGGACATCCCGTCATCACCCCCCCTCGGGCTTCTCCACCCGACGAAATTGGCTGTTTTCATGCCATGATAACCAGGACATCCGAGCTCTTCCAGCTCTGCCCTGAGGAACAGAAAAAGGAAGGGTTTCTTTACCAACGACGAGAGGCCAAGAGAAAGACCGTCCTTGCGGTGCCGTTGCTCGACGACATCTGGGACGAGGGGCTGGCTATCCTCAAGAACCCTTCCACGACACCCGCCAAGAAGGACAGGTACGAGGAGAAGTACCGGGTCCCCGATGCCGCCCCCTTGTGCCTCAGGACCCAGCCCAGGCCGGACTCTGTCGTCTCGGCAGCAGCCAAGAAGAAAGCAGCGGGTGCGGCGGATTCAACTTCCACTTCCCCGCCGGACAGCGAGGGCAAGAAGTTGGACTCCATGGGACGAAGAGTCATCTCGTCGGCAGCGACGACGATTAAGGCGGCCAATGCCTTAGCGATTGTGGCCCGTTACGACAGGGAGCTTTGGTTTAAGATAGCTCCTCTGCTAGACTTCCTACCGGATGACAAGAGGGCGGAGGCCCTACAGATTCTGCAGGAAGGAGAGGTGGCGTCGGATCACGCCATAATGGTGGCAACAGACATTGCCGATACCGGATTTCGCCAACTGGGCAACGGGGTTTGCCTCTGACAACAAGGCTGGCTCAAGGCGATGGACTTTCGCCAGGACGTCCAGAACAGAGTTTTGGACATGCCGTTCGACGGCAAAAACCTGTTTGGAAAGACGGTGGATGAGTCCCTCCAGGCCATCAAGACAGACACGGAAACAGCCCGAGCCCTAGGAGTCCTTCAGCAACGGCGGCCCTTTCGGAGCTCTGGAGGCAGACAAGGAGCCTCCAAGGGATCCAGTGGCGGCTCTTCTACTTACCGCCAGGCGGCCCGCTCCTCGTCCCAGAAGGCCTACAGAGGCCACGGCAAGCAAGGAGGGTCTCACCGCCGTCGGCAAGGAGGCCAGGGCGGCAAGGCCTCTTCCAAGCAGGACTGAACCGGCCGTTGCGTCGGGCCCCCACCGAAGCACCCCGGTGGGAGGCCGGCTGACGAAGTTCGTCAGCGTGTGGGAGTCCATCTCCACTGACCGTTGGGTGCTGGACACCCTGGCCCGCGGACACTTGCTGGAATTTCAAAAGAAGTGTCCTTGCATTCCTCCCGTGGCCAGGACGGAGAATCACGTCTCTCAACTGCAGTTGGAGGTAAGGGCGATGCTCAGGAAGGGGGCCATCGAACTTGCCCCCAAGAGGCTCCGTTGCTCCGGAGTATACTCAAGATACTTCCTCGTCCGAAAGAAGACAGGCGGTTGGCGCCCCATCCTGGATCTGCGTTGGTTGAACAAGTACATCAAGGCACAGAAATTCAGGATGGTCACCCTCCAGCACGTGCTGGGACAGCTGGAGGAGGGCGACTTCCTATCATCACTGGAGCTGGAGGATGCTTACTTCCACATCCCCATTCTAAAAGGTCACAGAAAGTTCCTCAGATTCGTAGTCCAGGGGTGTCACTACCAATTCAGAGCCCTGCCGTTTGGATTAAAGTCGGCACCCTGGGTGTTCACCAAGTGCCTCGCACTGGTGGCGGCACGGCTGCGCCTGCAAGGAATCCACGTCTACCCCTACCTGGACGACTGGCTAATCAATGCAAGGTCAAGAGAACTCGCCGTCGAACACACAGCGAGGATCGTCCGCCTGCTCACGGAGCTGGGATTCGCCATCAACTACCCCAAATCCCATCTGGTCCCGTCGCAGCTCGATACAGTGAAGTGATTTGCTTCTCCTTCGGAAGAAAGGACGAAGGCCATTTTGGGCATGGTGCTTGTTAGCCAAGGAGGTGGCCAGAGTGAGGTCCATCAAGTCCCTCCTCGGGATGATGTCCTCGTGCATCTACCTTGTGCCCCTTTGCAGACTTCGGATGCGTCCACTACAAGAGTTCCTCGACACCCGCTGGATTCAAGCGGCGGGCTGCTTTGAAGACAGGATCCCGCTCGACGAGGAGTTCCTTCCGTCGGGGGCGATTCTATGGTGGGGTGCCCGTGCGCACCTCTCGGCAGGCATGGACTTTCAGGCCCCAGCGTATCAGGAGACGGTAACGACAGACGCCTCCCTGGAGGGATGGGGGGCCCACACCAGAGATCTCCACGCAAGAGGCCTCTGGCTCCCGGAGGAGAGGTCTCTTCACATCAACATCCTGGAGCTATGAGCTGTGTTCTGGGCGCTCAAATCGTTCCTTCCATGCCTCAAGGACAAAGTGGTGAGGATCTGCACCGCAATACCACCACAATGTTCTACATCCGGAAGCAGGGAGGGACCAGATCCCCAGCCCTATCCAAGGAGGCCCAGGATCTGTGGCACTGGGCCGTTGCCCAGGAGATGTTTCTGGTTCCCTTCCACCTAGCAGGTATAAGAAACACCATCGCCGACTCACTCAGCAGGGAGCTGCGCTCGTGCCACGAGTGGGAACTACGCCAGGAATAGGTGGATCGGCTCTTTCAAAAATGGGGCAAACCCCAGATCGACCTGTTCGCGACGGCGACAAACTCCAAGTGCCAGAGGTTCGCCCAGCCGAGGAGCATGGGCAATGCTTTCTCGTTCCCCTGGGACGGCCTGTTCCTGTACGCGTTCCCCCCGTTGCCGTTGCTGCTCCGTCTCATCAACCAGCTCAAGAGGTCCAGGTGCAGGATGATCCTCGTCGCACCGGCGTGGCTGAGACAGATCTGGTTCCCGGACCTTCTGGACTTGTCAGCGTCCCCACCTATCAAGCTGGCGACGGACGCAGATCTTCTCTCCAGAGAAGGAGGCGCCATTCTCCATCACAACCCGGTGTCGCTCAACTTGCAGGCTTGGCTCCTGCAGCATTAGAGTTTGGAGGATACGATATCCCGGCTGACTGCAGAGAGGTTCTTGCAAAAGCCAGGGCGTCCTCAGCTCACAAATGTTATGGACCTAAGTGAAAGAGGTTCTCTGTCTGGTGCCGTGCACAGAAGATTAACCCTCTGCGGATTACGGCCCCTCAAGTATTGCCGTACCTACTGTCGCTGGCCAAAGCTGGACTGGCTCACGCCTCCATCAAAATACATCTGGCTGCCATTTCCCAATACACCAGAACTACAGGATGGGCGTCCTTGTGGTCTCATCGCCTGGTGAAGGAATTTATGAAGGGACTATTCCGATTATTCCCACCGGTGAAGGCCCCTGCCCCGGTGTGGGAACTCAACGTGGTGCTGACCAGGCTCAAGGGGGCCCCATTCGAGCCTATGCACTCGGCGCCGTTGAAGTTCCTGTCGTGGAAGACAGCATTTCTTGTGGCCATCACCTCCGTACGACGAGTGGGAGAGATCCAGGCCCTATCTTGCAAGCCTCCATACTTGACTTTTCATGACACGAGGGTGGTGCTGAGGAAGCACCCCTCCTTTATGCCCAAGGTGCCGTCGGACTTCCACCTCCACGAGCCCTTGGTGTTGCCAGTTTTCTTCCCGTCGCCTTTGTCTCCGGCCGAGAGGACTTTGCACTTGCTGGGTGTGGCTATAGCGCTGAAGTTCTACGTGGACCGCACAAAAAGTTTTCGGAAGACGTCACAGCTGTTTGTGAACTTTGGACCTGTGAATCAAGGGAAGGCTCTCTCGAAGGCTTCCATTTCCAGATGGCTCTCCGGCTGCATCATGCACTGTCACCGGTTGGCAAACCGACCGCTGCCCGGCCGTCCGAGAGCCCATTCGACCAGAGCGATCGCTGCTACCACGGCGTTCCTGTCTGGTGTGCCCCTGCTGGACATCTGCAGGGCTGCTACGTGGAGGTCGAGGCACACCTTCACGAGATTCTACTGCGTCGATCGGGACTCCAGGGAGTCCAAGCAGTGCTGCGCAACCTGTTCGCTTAAAGGTGAGTCTGGTGAGGAGGTAAGAGATGCTTAATGTTGAGTTGTTGTATTGCTTAATGTTGAGCCTGTTGCCACCTCCCGTGGTTGTGCATGTGTATACTGCTATGTATTCTTATATTCATGAGCATGTGAATCCATGCCAGACGCCATGCTGGAGAAGGAACAAGTTACTTACCTGTAACTGTTGTTCTCCAGCATGGGTCTGGCATGGATTCACATGCAAACCCTCCCTCCTTCCCCTCTGCGGCTCTTCACTTGGTCATACTGCCACTATACGTGCTACCAAATCTGAGGATGGCTGCCAGGGGAGGGGCTTGGGTAGAGGGCAGTCATTGGCTGGGAGCAGTATGACCCAGAGATCAGTGATTGGTTACTACTAAGAAAGACAGATCAGAAACGAAACCGATACTGATTTTTTTTCTTTACCGAGGATTCCCGGCCTGACGACAGGGAATATTCATGAGCATGTGAATCCATGCCAGACCCATGCTGGAGAACAACAGTTACAGGTAAGTAACTTGTTCCATCTGTAGTATAAAATATGTATAATAGCCAATGATCTTTTATCATTTATTTTGTTTACATTTTCCAAAGATGCCTAAAAATCATCTACTACCCACAGTGTGATTACCTTGATTGTGGCTCATATCGCAAAGTGACACCTAGTTTACCCACAAACTAATGCTATCAGTAAAAGGGATTGTGACATTCCTGGATCAGTACATCCTTGCCAGTGTTTTGGCGATATCCTCAACTCCTTCTCACTCATGCATTGTATGTATGATTGTTTGATGTGACAGAAGGATATGCCTTGAGCTTGTTGATGCTGACTTTCAGATTTAGCAAATGCAAAGTTGTTTTCAAGAGGATAGAAGATGAATTCCAGCAACATAGCTTTTAGATGGCTATTTTATTAACATAATATATATCTTAATAATGCCATAATGGGCTGCAGAAATGTTTCAATCTGCGTTTGTTGGGTGTATAACTTTGCATGTTTCTTATTATGCTTCTCTGTGGCCTTTGTTAAATCAACACATGAATTGGAGATGGAATCTTGAGGAATAATGCCTTTATTGTGGCGTTCATCCCCTGTTCCAGAAGCTGGAATCGGGGATAACGGACCGGCAGCCCAAGTTATCGGCCCGAGCGAAGCAAGGGCAGATAGCGAGGGCCCTGAGCCGTTATCCCCGTTCCACTATGTGGAACGGGGATGAAGGCCATTAGCAGCCCAGGTTACCAAAGCAGTAACCCGAGATGCTAAAAAGAAAAGGATTTTCTTCCTACAACGGGACGCCCGTAGCGTCCCGCTGTAAGAAGGAAAATCCTTTTGAAAGATGGCTGCCATGGAAAGGGAAGACATGGCTCTGTACCGAGCCCTCTTCTCTTTCCATGGCGGCCGGGGGAAGCTGAGAGGGAGGTGAGGCTGCGGCGGCAAGGGCCACCGCAGCTGAAATGAGGTAAGTGGGTGGGTGGAGGGTCATAAAGAAAAAAGAATGGGGCAGAGGGTGGGGGAAGATGGCGGCGGGGCGAGCCGGTCGTCAGGCAGCTTGGAATGTGGGCTTGTACCGCTGGTTCAAGCGCAGGTTACTAGCCACCTGATTGTCTGGCTCCCCAGCCAAGGCTATTAATGTGGGTGATTAGGAAACAATTAACATGAACAGAGAAAATCAGTTCGTAGTCATTCTTTTGTCATTTGATAATCACGGCACCTCTTAAAATAATGTCACATGTTAATTTAATTATAACTGAAGTACTCACCTTTTTGTAAATGTGAACATCATGTCATTATTATGCATATCCTGCAGTTTCTTAATTGTGCACATTTAAAGGAGCTGCACGAAAGATGAACAAGTGAAATTATGTTTTAGTTAACCTGATTTTAATGAACAGGCTTGCATTTTGAAATAACATGTTTTAAATTGTTTTAATTATTGGAGTACAAAGTAAACACACAAGACAATAATAAACACTGTAAAATACACTTTGATAGGGGGGTTTTTACTGATATATGGAAAAGTATCATGAACTTGGCATCCCACATCATATATTCCAAAGGGGAACTGTGCATTCAATTGCTAATCATGAAGGTTTACATGTGTTTTCTTCCAGCCAAACTGTGGGGCAAAATGCATTCCAGTACGAGATCTTGGTTTTCTTGTTCAGGTAGGTTAAACGATTTGTAAACTGGAGCACTTGACTACTATTATTTGTGACATATAGTTATACACTGATGGTTCTTTATTTTTAGACTATCAAATTTGCAGAACAGCGGATACCTGTGTTGAATGAATATTGTGTGGTTTGTGATGAACCTCATGTTTTCCAAAATGGCCCAATGCTGAGGGTAAGTTTAATTTCCATGACGATTTCAACACGTAATTATGTATGTATTTAATTGTGTGTTCTATGTTGTTGTTAAACATACACCCGATTCTAAATTGAAACATATTTGGAATTCCTGAGGAGCCCACAATAAAAGCAATATGTGGCATTTCACATGATTTGGAATTGCCCTAGAAAATAAGATACCAGTCCCAAGTATAGTGAGTAGTTATAGCACAAACATGCAACCATGCAGTGGTCATTATTGAACATGTGGGGTTATGTGGGAACATGTTGTGCACTCCAAAGTTTGTATACAATTGACTAAGCAGGGATATTAATCAAGCTTTTCCAGACAGTGTAGTGAACCCCATTGGTCGGGGATGCCTCAAACAACCATAACATCAGTCTTGCCTGAGTTATGTTTTCGGGATACAAGAAATCATCCTTGATTCTATAACTGCAATGAATTATGATTTCTTCAAAGCTGTGCCCAGAAACCCTGAACAAAATATCGGTTTTGTCACATAGTGTGTAATTCCAGACTGTGTGACCACATTTAGTTATTCCAAGCGGATTTCCTACACATCAAATAAAATAAAAGAGCGTGAAGAACCTTCTAGTAATAAGAAGGAGAATGTATGGAATGGACAGGGGAATGGGGAAGCAGCAAAGGACTTACGCAAAGTTAGCAATCTTCCCTGGAAGCCTGCAGTGTAGGAATATTTCATCAAATGGAATAACCACTTATATTGAATGCCTTAGAAATGTCTGTCATCAGAAAAATATCTGTACTACCACAACACCAGCATTGCTTAAATCCAACAACTAAGACAATGTTTTCATGTGTTCAACCCATTGGAAGATTCAGTAGTTGTTGAGTTACTTCACTTTCAGAGATCTTTACCAAGATTGACGGTTGAGAGCTTCCCTAGAAGTTGACCAGCATCTGGGCATTGATGATTTAAAAAAAAAAAAAACTTTCTAAGGAACAAAACCTTGGGACATTTTGGCTTTACTTCTAGAAGCATACGCTTAGGTATCTTCATCATGCATGTACAAATGAACAAGAAACAAAGCAGACACATGCTTATCTTGAAGGTGTATTGGCAATCTGGAATTTGTGAGTTGGAGGCCATAGTTGATATTTCATAATTTATTAATGACTGGTGCAGTGTGTATATGAGTGGTCACATTATACTATCTGGTGGTCTAAACTAAGATCGTGTGCATGGGGCTCAACTTATCAGTAGTACTGCTAAGGGTGACAGGCGAGGGAGGAAACTACACAATGGGAGCATGTGGTCGAAGGGTATGTGTGACTTGGGCTTGACACAAGTGAACAGGGTTATTCCCAAAGACATTCCTCCTCATAACACCTTGACCAGTGGAGTGGCCCAAGTGATCCTCGATTAAATATTCAATATTACAAATGGGTATTTTATAAATGTGCTTCCTTCGTGTGGTCCATCTGAAGTTAGCATCAATACTGCGGGTAACCGGATGCCATGAAATCCAGTAGTAGTTGCTAGGGTAAACAATACTTTGACTAATTGTCTGCTTTCAACTACCCATGAGTGGAAGCTTAACACTTTCACGTTGGATCATTTTGAGCTCTTTGTGATGGAATTGTTACACTCCAGCCATGGTAATAGGAGAGGCGGATGGGGAATCAGGCCTAAAAAACATCTCCACATTTATAACGTGGAACTGGCCACTAGGAAGAAAGGCCTGAGAGCGGCTATTAGATCAACCAAGACCAGAGCTGATTTAGATTTGACTGAAAAAGACAAACCTATAAGAATTGGCGGTGCAGTAATCAAGCCAAAAGGCTGCAGCAGGACATGGAAGCCATCCTGCTTTCTTTGAGTAACAAAAATGCACACGCCTTTTGGGGAAAATGTAACGAGCTTGACATGGCCGAGCCTTCCCAGCAGATTAACGCTGTGTTGTAGATTGATTGGGTGTCTCACTTTGCATCATTGTATTCTTTGCCTGAGGGGCAAGTTAAGAATTTAGCATCAGAATCTTTTTAGATTTGAGGCTAGTGTTCTAAACATCAATTATGAAAAGGTCTATAAAGTCAGACTACGATTAGCTCTTCTCGTGCCCCGGGTCCGAGTAAGATCTCCAATCAGCTCTTTAATGGTACCCCGGCAGTCTGGGCATCTGCATTGTCACTCCTCTTTCAAAGCGTAGTCCACACCTCACCATTTCTGCCGTCTTGGTCATCGGCATACATTGTGCCCATTTACAAAGGGGAATAAGATCTGCTCCAATGAACTACCGACCAAGCTCCATATTAGATGCTGACAGCAACATTATTGCCGGCGTCTTACTTCAACATCTTGATCTGTGGGTGTCTCATAGTGGGAGGGTTAGGAAATTGCGGATTGGTTTTAGGAGACAGATGGGCACGCCACTGAATGGCCTCATGTTAAAATGTATCCAAGATTTGGTATGAGTGTGGAAACTGGACTCGCTTTACATGGCATCAATAGAAATCTCTGCAGCTTTCGATGCCCTGCACCGTAGTACTCTATGGCCCAAACTTAAAAACTGGGGTATCCCGAGTGGTCTTTTGAGAATGATAATTGGGCTTCATGAAAACTGCAATGTCAATGCAATTTTAGTCTGCTTGAACCGCACTGGGTCATTGTCTCACCAAATTCCCATCTTTCGTGGAGGCAGGCAAGGTTGCGTATTTGCATCCTGCCTGTTTAATCTCTTCATGGCAGACATTGGTAACTATATTGAGCCTGTTGCCTTAGTGACCTCTGAACTGCACAACATGAGGCCATTCTGGATAGCATACGCAGATTAATATTTGACCAGCACCCCATTGGCCTTCAACACTTAATTGAGGGCTTCTCTACTTTTGTGAAAGTGCACTCTGTGAAGATGAATCCAACTAAAACCAAGGTGATGAAGTGCTTACATCGGAAAAGGCCCTTTTCACTTGCGAATTGAAGCAGATTTGGTGGAGGGGGTTGATGTTTTTATGTACTTGGGCTTTCTGATCACGTCGAAACCTTGTAAACTCCAACTGCCCAGCTAGTTAAAATATTGCAACACATCTTTAGCCAACCAAATGTGTACAGTTGATGCCAGATTTGGTAAACTCTCATGGTGACCCTGTTTTCGATACTATGAGTGCAAAGTGGTAACCAGGACCCTTTATGGGATGGAAATATATTCCCTATTGATCTTGGGATACCTGCCTAGCCTTGATATGGAACCGAGCTTTGCACATTCCAACTTCTATTCCTCTCCAGACCATAAGATTTAAATTGAGCCTGGTCTCCCTTCAGGTGAGAGCTCATTGGAAATGCCTCTCGCTGTTTAGGAAGATCATGCATCACACTGAAGGATCTCTTTACGTAAACCTTAAAGCCATAATGCTCGAGAAAGGAAGAAGCTAGTGCAGGAAGAGAGAAGCATTTCTATCATTCCACAAAATTAGTTATGTGCCTACCCATATTGGGAGCAAGTTAAATCTTTTAGGAGAGACATTAAGTATACTTATAATACTTTATTTTGGCCAAGCCATCAAAGTTATTCATATATAATTTTACATGAACATCAATAAAAACATTACAGAATTAATTACACAATAAGAATACCAACAAATGAATAAATAAAAACATTATAAGATTCAAAATAGCAGCATGTTCAACATGTAGACCAACATTAAATTACTTCTACACAGTTCCCATTAAAAAATCTGCGATGGCCCTGACATTCTGGTTGTTAACCAGCAGCGCAGAAACTGTTTTGTAATTCCACTATAGAGCGGATAAATACAGATACAGTGTTTGACATTTTCCTCCCAGGTTTTACAAAATATACAATTGCTCGAGGAGCCTTCACACCACTGCATTTTAAAACTTAGAAATGGCAAAGTACTTAGTCTTAGTTTGGCCAATAATGACTTTACAGGTTTGGAACACAGTATAAATAAGACTATATTTCATGTTGGTGCTTGTATTCCAGATCTGCTGCCTTAAACAATAATCAAAAGCCTGTCTCAGCACGTGCTTATAGCAAGGGCCACGTTTTCTGGGGTTATTTCAGAACAATTGTACATACAGTTTTGTTACCATTTCTTTATTGTAGGAGAACCATGGTAGTGTTGATGCCCATTGGTTGGTTTAGAATCTTGCAGATCTTCATAATACTGACAGAGCTCAGCTCATACACATGCCAAAAAGTAACGCCAACAAAGTCGTGACTTTAGTTTCACATAGTATTGTATGCCCAAGCATCCCAGCTCCATTCTGGTGGGAACATTTGGGGCATTGCTTGGGAGGCCACAGAAGCTGTTTCGGAATCCTATTTTCTTACTTCTCTATGTTAATAATTTTGTATAATTTATTTTTATTTATGCATTTGGCTATTGAACAGCCTTAAGCAATGACCAATGATAAACAATTAAAAATTATTACATTTCATATTATAAAACCACATTGCACCAATTCAATGTAAAAATACATTTTTTACAATTCATAAATATCAAATCATCCTTATTCATCTTAAATACATTGTTGTCGTAAGTCCAAGTGTAAGCCTATCAATCAAAACAGCTCACTATTTTGACCCCCACCCATGCAAATACAAGCACCTTAGTAAGAGAAGCACCAACCCCATTCAGGTTTGTTTCAACTTGAGTGAATTCCAAATGGAGTAGGCTGCCAAAGTCATGACCACAGATTTTGCTGTGAATAGTGTATTCCAAAATTGATCTAAACGTATGTGGTCAATGCAGCTAACCATTGCGCTATAACCCTTAACATAATACGCCAAGAGGGACCGGCAGGCTGTTAGAAGGTGGCGGCTGGTCTCCACCGCTTCCTTACAAAAACGGAACAGCCTTTTCTCAGTTGGTTTCCTACTCATTCCTCACCTATATTCTTCAGTGTGAAGGATATTCAATCTTAGATATAGTACAAATCGTTTGAGACCTGGGGAACAGAGCTTAGTCAAATAAGTTTGAGGGGTGCTCGGCGTAAAGCCTTGTGAGGCAAAGACTCTGTGCCTTTTCTTTTTGGCCAGCTTTTCAATGTACTTTACTATGTCTCATTCCCTCGACTTCCTTTTTATCAGCAACTCAGTGCTGGGGGAATAGGAGAGGGACTCATTAGTAAGGTCAAGTTCTGCACAATGATTCATGGCAGTTGCTCGTAGTTCTATGCAAAATTCGTTATTCATACCCTTCTCATATCTTTTCCCCATTAGTGCATTAATTTGTTTTTGTACGCCGGGTGAAAACTTCAATTTCAAGCACAACAGCGTTCTCTGTACTATCCATTGTGATTCCAAGGAGGCCAAGCCATATTCCATTCACAGCACTTCCACTGGGACAGACTGTGGCAAATTAATAAATGAGCGCAGAATTCGTCCCTCAGCAGTGCTAAGCCATTGCACGTGCTTGTGCTTTAAGACCGACAGGCCATACAGCAGTCCCGGGGCAATCAAGAGACCTGCCTTCCATTAATTTTAGGGGGGACATTTCTGGCCGCCTTAAGGTGTCCCTCCAGATCTGCCACATATTGGTTGTACAACATAGGGGCTAAGGCTCACCCCTGTTTCAGGACTCGGTTTGTTAGTCTATAGTTGGCAAATTCACCCAAGGCGGACAGCCTTACTGTAAACGGAGTGTTGGTATAAAGGGCTTTTATAGAGAAAAGCAGTTGCAGATCTATCCCCCATTTTTGAAGCTTATTCCAGAGCAATACCCTTGGTACTAGATTGAAGGCTTTGCTGTAATTGATGTAAGAGCAGTATAACTTCTGACCATAATGTGCTTCAGCCATTAGATGAAGCATAGCGCATAGGTTGAGTGTGGAGTGGTTTTTCTTTAAAAAAAAATCATCTGAAAGGGGTGCAATAATCTATTATCCTGTGCCCAGGAAGTTAGTTTCTTAAGAAGTACTGCAGCAAAGATTGTTTGCGATGTACCAATCAGCGCCAGTAACCTATAATTGGTGGGGTGTAACCTGTTGCCCTTTGTAAAATCCGAGACCAGGATAGATTTTAGTCAGCTTTCCAGTATCACATTTTCTCCACAACCGCAAAGACGTTATATATCACTTTTGCCCACCCCTGGGGATTTAATTTAAAGAGGGTGTTAGGAACACCATCGGGGTCGGGGGCCCAAGATGGTTTTAGCCCGTTAATGATGCTAACTTGTTCTCCAGCATGGGGTCTGGCATGGATTCACATGCTCATGAATATTCCCCGTCGTCAGTCTGGGAATCCTGGGTAAAAGAAAAACAGGTTCACTTTCACTTACAAACAGTATTTCTATTCTAAACCAATCACTGAGCTCTGGGTCATACTGCCCCCAACCAATGACTGTCCTCTCCCTAAGCCCCTCCTCTGGCAGCCATCTTCAGATTTTTACTGCAAGTTCAAGTGTTGGAAGTCCTCGTGTTTTGCCTTGTCAGCTGATGAATGTTTTTTACACTTTTTTGGTAAAAAGTGAAATTTTTGTCAAACGGAGCCCATGTGCTCTTTCTCTACATCGGTCGACAAGCCTGGATCCATTTGTCGGTGAATTTCAACATCCCTCAAGGGCAAGAATTGGCAATGTTTCATAGCAGATTCCAGAAGGCCATCGGGCTTACTCCGCACTCCAGACCATGTCAGAGAAGAAGGAGGGAAGCTTCCTTTTCAAGCTCTGCTCCAGCTGCAGACTGCAGAATGTGTTTGTAGAGGACAAACACCTCCAGTGCCTCTACTGTCTCCATCCAGATCACAGGGAAGCAGATTGCGAATCTGCCTTGGGTTCTCCAAATGAACGGGAAAGGATTGTCACAGTCGGCTGGCAGCGTGGCTCAGCGTCAAGGCCTCTGCACTGTGCGTTCCATTCGTGGGGGACCATGACAAGGCCAAGCACTGCAAGTCCATTTCCATCGGGGGCACCACACAAGCAGGTCCACGCGCGCAGAGAACGCTCATCTTCAACATCTGCCTCCATCTTCAGCCATCACTCCAGCTCCTTCTTGAAGAGGAAATCGACTAACCCAGCAAAGCTGTGGTAAAAGCCTGAGAAAACAAAGGCGCAGGAAAAGAGGACCGACTTGCCCCAGAAGGCCCAGGCGGCCCAGGTGAAGTCGTCATCGACAATCAAGTTGGTGGCAGCCGCACTCTTGAAGGCCAAGGGTGCTGACCCAGTCAAGGTAGCCCCGGCTGTGCCCAGAGTGTCCCTTCCCCTGAGATGGGAGCCATAGGTCAAGCCGTTGGAGAGGACACCAGAGAAGAGGATGCCATCCATGAGCTGAACCTGACTCCCCTGGATGCAAAAAAGGGGGGGAGAGGAGGCCTTAACTGTACTCCAGGGCACAGATATGTATTCCTCGGATGAGGAGGACCAGGTGTCTGTACTCGTGATCCAGGAAGACGTGGGGGATGACGACGTCTACAGCAAAAATCCAGATGGGGAAGCTGACGACGGAGGTGATGAAAAAGAGGAAGTGGCACCCTACGCCGCCGCTTCAACTCTACACGTGCCCCCCTTGAGACACAGGGATGGACACAACAACGACTGACATGGACGACGACATGGCCATGGCGGGTAGTTCGCTGCAGCCAAGGGCTTCTCCTCCGGACGAGGTGGGGTCGTTCCATGCCATGGTCACCAGAGCGTTGTAACTCTAGGAAGGAAGGTTTCCTATATCAACGATGCAATGCCAAGAGAGAAGTCGGCTAACCCCTCATCTTCATCCTCCGTCCCTCCGGATAGCAAGAGAAGCGTTAGATGTCATGGGAAGGAAGGTAATCTACTCGGCGGCATCAAAATTCAAGATGGCCAACGCTCTTTCAATCCTTGCCAGATAGGACAGGTAGCTGTGGTATAAGAAAACCCCACTACTCGAGCTCCTACCCGACGACAAGTGGATCGAGGCACGTTCCTTCCTCCAGGAGGGGGCGGTGGCATCGGACCATGCCATCATGTTGGCCCTGGACGTCGCGGACACAGGGTTCCGACATATGGGGAACAGTGTCTGCCTCGGTCGACGTGGCTGGCTGAGAGCCACCAACTTTCGACAGGAAGTCCAGACAAGGGTTCTGGACTTGCCCTTTGTGGGAAGGCCGTCGACAAGTCATTGCAGGTCATTAAGACGGACACTGAGACAGGCCATGCCCTGGGCACTCTTCTACACTGCCCGGCCTTTTGTGCCTCTGGAGGGAAGCCTGGCAGATCATCAAAGGGTGTCAGCAGAGGGCCCTCTTCGTACCATCAACCCTCCTGGTCCACGACCCAAGAGGCCTACAGAGGCTGTTCCAAGGCTTTCGGTGGAGGTGGCCGACGTCGTCGCTCCCAAGGCGGCACACAGGTCCCGAAGCAAGATTGAACCGGCCAGGACATCAGGCCCCCAACCATGCACCCTGGTGGGAGGCCGGCTGGTGGGCTTCGTCAGTGAGTGGGAGAAGATCTCCACCAACCGATGGGTGCTGGACACTCTCGCCCACAGACATGCTCTAGAGTTCCAGCAGACTTGTCTGCGGATACCTCTGGTGGCCCGGCAGGAGCAGCACATCCCTCAGCTCCTTCAGGAAGTACGGGCCATTTTAAGAAAATGGACGATAGAGCTGGTTCCAAAGCGACTCCGACTTCTACTCCAGATACTTCTTGGTAAAGAACAAGACCGGGGGGTGGAGGCACATTCTAGACCTGCTGCATCTCAACAAATATCTCAAGTTCCAGAAATTCAGGATGGTCACGTTGCAGCACATGTTTCAGCCAACTGGAGGAAAGAGACTTCTTGACATCGCTAGATCTGGAGAATGCTTACTTACACTTCCCCATTCACGAGAAGCATCGGAAGTTCTTCCGCTTTGTAGTGTAGGGAAGGCACTACCAATTCATGGCCCTCCCCTTCGGAATGAGTGTTTACGAAGTGCCTGGCACCAGTGCCGGACCGTCTGTATCTTCACGGGATACACGTGTACCCGTACCTCGACTGGCTCACCTGGGCCAAGTCAAGGTAAGTGTCTGTCGAACACACAGAGAGGACCATCTGGCTGCTGACGGATCTGGGGTTCTCCATCAACTATACAAAGTCCTGCTTGATACCATTGCAGAACGCACTGTTCCTGTGGGCCAGGCACAACACAGGCTGCTGCCTGGCAGCTCCCTCGGATGTGAGCATAGCGGCCCTGCTGGGCAAGGTGCAACGGCTGTTGGCACTGAAGACCGCCACAGTGCAGACCATCAAGTCGCTGCTCGGCATGATATCCTCATGCATCTACCTGATCCGGCTCTGCAGGTTGCAGATTCAACCCCTTCAGGAATTCCTGGATGCTCAGTGGATCCAGGTGTCTGGAAGCTTCGCAGACAAGATTGCTCTTGACAAGGAGTTTCGTCGAGCGATAAGGTGGTGTGGCGTGCGCTCCAACATCGCCAGGAGCACAGGTTTCCAGAGCCCCCGTACCTGGAGACAGTCACCACAGACACTACCCTGGAGAGCTGGGGAGCCCACAGCGGACGTCTACATGCCAGAGGCATGTGGCTGCTGTAGGAAAGGGATCTCCACATCAATGTCCTGGAGCTGTGGGCAGTATTCTGGGCCCTCAAGTTGTTCCTTCCGTCCCTCAAGGTCAAGCTGGTGAAGGTCTTTACAGACAATTCCACCACGATGTTCTACATCAGGAAGCAGGGGGGCACCAGATCCACAGCGCTCTCCAGAGAGGCGCAGGACTTGTGGCACTGGGCCATCTCCCAAGAGATGTTCTTCATCCCTTTTCACCTGGCGGGAGTCAAGAACACCATTGCCGACTCCCTCAGCAGGTAGCTCTGCTCCTGCCATGAGTGGGAACTTTAACAGGATCAAGTGGACCTCCTCTTCCTCAAGTTGGACAGACCCAAGATCGATCTGTTTGCAACGGCGAGTCATCATTCAATTCAAATGGTGCCAATGCAAGCTGATCCTCATAGCTCCGGCGTGGCCGAGGCAGATTTGGTATCCGGGTCTCTCAGCCTGTCAACGTCACCCCCAGTCAAGCTGCCAGTGGTCATGGATCTGCTTGCCAGAGATGGAGGCGCAATCCTGCATCATGACTTAGGGTCACTAAACTGGAAGGCTTGGCTCCTGAAGCCTTAGATTTCGGAGGGTAAGATTTGCTAGCGGACTCCATGGAGGTCCTTGCCAGAGCGTTGTCAACTCTTAAGTGCTACGGACACACGTGGAAGCGTTTCGTGACGTGGTGCCGGCCGCATAAGATAAACCCTCTGAGGGTCACGCCCCTGCAGATTCTTCCGTACTTGGTGTCATTGGCCAGGGCGGGGCTGGTGCAAACCTCTATCAAGGGGCATCTGGCGGCTATCTCCCGCTACACCAGGTCCCAAGGACGGTCTTCTCTTTGGTCCCACTGGCTAGTCAAGGAGTTCTTCAAAGGACTGTTTCTATTTTTCCCGCCGGTAAAGGCGGTACTGACAAAGCTCTTAGGGGCCCCCTTCGATCCGGTGCATCAGGCCCCTCTCAGGTTCCTCTGGTGGAAAATAGCTTTCCTCACCATTACCTCTGCCAGGAGGGTAGGTGAGATCCAGGCCCTATCTTGCAGACATCCTTATCTGACTTTTCACAACACAAGGGTGTTGCTGCGGACGCACTCCTCCTTCATGCCAAAGGTTCTGTCAGAATTCCACCTCAGCGAGCCTTTGGTGTTGCCTTTGTTCTTTCCGAAATCTTTTTCGCCGACTGAAAGGACTTTGCACTCGCTGGATGTGGCTTGTGCACTGAAGTTCTATGTGGCACGCACTAAGAGTTTCTGGAAGACGTCTCAACTATTCGTGAACTTTGGTCCTGGGAACCATGGGAAGGCCTTGTCCAAGGCTTCCATCTCCCAGTGGCTCTCTGGCTGTATCACACTCTGTCATCAGTTTGCAAACCAACCGCTGCCCGGCCGTCTGAGAGCCTATTCCACCAGAGCAATCACTGCGACGACGGCGTTCCTGTCTGGTGTGCCCCTGCTGGACATCTGCAGGACTGCTACGTGGAGGTCCATGCACACCTTCACAAGATTCTACTGCCTCGACAGGGATTCCAGAAAGGAGTCCAGGGTCGGTAAACAGTGCTACGCAACCTGTTCGCTTGAAGGTGAGCCTGTTCTGGAGGTAAGAGTAATTGCTTCTGTTGAGCCTTACCACCTCCCGTGGTTGCATAATGTTGTACTGCTATGTAATCTTTATTCATGAGCATGTTAATCCATGCCAGACCCCATGCTGGAGAAGGAACAAGTTACTTACCCGTAACTATTGTTCTCCAGCATGGGTTTGGCATGGAATTTCACATTGCACCCTCCCGCTGTCCCCGATGCCGTTCTTCTTGGTCATACAGCCACTTTACGTGCTTACCAAATCTGAAGGTGGCTGCCAGAGCAGAGGCTTAGAGAGAGGGAGTCATTGGCTAGGGCAGTGTGACCCAGAGTCAGTGATTGGTTTAGAGGAGAAATACAGTTTGTAAGTGAAAGTGAAACTGTTTTTTCTTTTACCGAAGATTCCCAGCCTAATGACAGGGTATATACATGAGCATGTGAATCCATGCCAGACCCATGCTGGGGAACATCAGTTACAGGTAAGTAACTTGTTCCTTCTTCATCTAGGCCCAAGTTGTTTCTTTACTATGCCCCATGTATTTGCTACTTACTGGCGTGGTGGATGAAGTATCATAATAGAGTTAATCAATACAGTCACACCACACCTTCTCAGTAATGGGATTCAGTTCCTTTGCCGTATTAGGGGCAGGGAATTCATTATATCAGGCCCAGAATTTCGGGGTTATCGTTTCATTTAAGTAGGCCCGCTAAGTATAACCAATTAGCGTTATCAACTGAGTGCCTATGTTGGCAAAGCCAGTTCCTATACCCAGTCTCCAAATACCGAAGTAAGGCTCTTTCCCCACTCTCCGATATGCATTGGTTATCTCTAATTTCAGCCCTCTTAGTCTGTCAAATCTGTTTCCTATGATGAATTGCTGCATCAAATAGCGGGCTAAGTTTTGTCCCTGGACCAGACTTAAGATTTAGCTTATCATGATATACCAGGGGTAGGATTTTTGCAAATTGATCCTCCAGGGACCACCCTTCATGTGTCCTCTCTGTTTTAACCTGTGTCAGATTTAGGGCCAGAAAGTTATTTACTGCCTCAATCTTTGAGCGTGACCATATGATCCGAGTGCCCTGTTGGTTAACGGTTATCCCCAGATTACACCAACACACTGCTCTCTATGCATTATTGTGGGTAACCCAGCTCAGCAATGCATGGTCACTTAAAGTCTGTCGGGATGATAGTAACCTTGCTGCTCCCTCCCAGTAATATCTCATCCACACAGACAATCTATATGTGATTTGAGGGGGCTATTTGACCATGTATGCATTACCTTATCGTGTTCAACATTTGAAGCCTGGAAGGACAGAACCCTTAACTCATTACTCTTGGCTAGCAGCCTCCAGGAGCGTTCCCTGCACCCCCCCTCATTGGACTCCAAGGGCCTCATTACGAGGAGGGCGGTAAGGGGTTAACGGCGCCAGTAAAGGTGACCGAGCCGTTAACCCCTTACCGCTCCATTACGAGTTCCGCCCGGTTTTACCAGACGTCCTTAGTGGGTCCTGCATGCGGCCCAGCATGTTAACAACAGGCCCGTCATTAACGGGCCCTTTGTTAGCATGCTCCTCATTCCCATTGAGCCCTATGGAGGCTCAAATGGGAATGGGGATGGACTGGGTCCGTGTTCCCTGAATGGGGAAATATCGGGCCCTCCAAGGTCGGAATGGCCCGGTATTTTCCCATTCAGGGAACACGGACCCAGGTTTGGGGGTAGCCATGCCCTTATTAAGGGCCTGGCTACCTCCAAACTCGTAATGAGACCCCAAGTGTACGTTCTTTACATTGAGGTCCCCAGCTAACAGTATATGGCCATCTGGGAGGTCCTTATACCATGCTAAAATAGTTTCTGCCACCAACTTTTGTATTGGTTTGATGGGGGGTCGTATACGTTGATTATTAATTTTCTGGAATTAGGACTATTTGAGATGGAAAACATTGCTGCCAATACCTACGGCGAGCAGTGTGCCACTCGGAAGGGTTTCAGATAATATCTTGTTGTCATCCCTATTGCTAAGCCTCCACTAAGGCGCCCCTGCTTAGAAGGAATTGCCGGCGAGGTTATAATCTGGTAGCAGACAATGCTGAATATGTTGCACAGCCAGGTCTCTTGCAGTATAAAGATATCAGAGGTTGTCACTGCAGCCACGCCCTTGGGATGGTGGAGGAAGGACCTGTAACCCAGAGTGTTCCAGGAGATCCATCTAATGGAGTCCTTCGGGACACTCTGTCAGTTAGGTCCTGCCACAATGCTCTGCGGGGACCAGAAATACTCAAAGGCCATCTGGGTATCCGTATATTTAATGCCAAACGGTGAGTTTTTAACTTTGCGGCATGGCGTAAGGGTATACCCCACCTTTTTTAGCAATGCTAAGTTCATTTTCAACAGCCCCACCGTCAGAGGGGAGCTGAATTCTGCAAGGGCTCAGTTCCTAGGGCTCCCTATTTTTGGTAATTCAATTTTCAATATGTCTGCAGAGGCAATAATACTCAAATGGGCCAATACGTCAAATAAATCCAATAGGTGTGACCGATTCAAGAAAGGGCTAAACTCTGTTTTCCTCAATAATCATCCATCTGCCCAGCTCAGCAAAGTCTTGTGAGAGCAGCTGTTCATAAATAGCATTGGAATTAACATCGCTCCTAAATTTTGGGGCCTTGTCCTTGAGTGACTTATCATAATGCCCCTCACGAGCACTGTTAACCATCTGCTCAGGGTAGCTGACCTTCCACTTGGTGAGTTGTTCCACGTCAAAGGCCACTTGGGGTTGCTGTTCAATGAAACTAATCCCCCCTTCATCCTCTGCATACTCTTGCTCTTGATTGGTCAACTCACCCGATGTCGATGGTTGAAGCCAATGATCAATGGGTCCCTGTAGGTGGACCTGTCGCATGGAACCATCTGGTAGTATTTTGGTTACCTTAGTTTTTGTCTTGCTTGTAGGTGCCCTGGGGGAGGCCGGTTTAAAACTTGTTCCAGGTATTTTTCACACTTTGCCCTTCCCACCATTGCTCCGCGCTTTTTTCTTACAAGTGCATCCTAATATGTTCTTATTAGCACTTTTAATTGAGTTATCCGTCGTGATAGTTGTACATAGGGTATATATGAATTTCTTCAATTTTCGTACTAATATCAGCGTGGCCCCATAGTTGTACACCAAAGGTGGCAGGAGGGGAGTCATCTGCAGTGATGAAGCCATATTATCCCAAGAGTAGTGGTGTTAACCCTCCTAAGGTAGTGCAGAGATGTGGGTTCGGAATTAAGATTCTGGTTTGGAACATTGCAGGCCTATCCATCAAATTACATGATTAAGCCTGGTGGGAGTATGTAAATGGTCATTATGTTCCAAGCGACTTGGGAAACTGAACCCATCCACCAGCACTGGTTCTGTTTTTTATTTTTTTTCACCAACTGTAAAGACCAGCGTCAAAGGTCGAACTTCTGGGGGACTAGCCCCCTATATCTCATTTGCCCTATTCTGGGATGTTCAATAAGATGCTCAGTCGAAATAATATATTAATGCTGTGGTAGCCAAAATTCTGAGTGCTAATCCCCTGGGGCTGGTTAATTTCTATAACATGAAGTGCATTGAGGGGATGATAATATTATTAAAATCATTACAAAACTTTGTGATAAACTATCAGGATCACCAGGGTCATGGCTTCCCTGTGATTGTGTGTGGGATTTGAATGTTCGGTTAGGTTCTTGGGAAGAGTTCCTCTATGACATTGAGGAGGAAATGGCCCTGTCGATCACAAAGCCATGTCTAGTGGATCCCACCATGTCTAGTAATACCTTAGTGCTCTGGTAAATATTGATGGAGGCTTGGTAGAGTTCATTCCAGCAGCTCTAATTTTGACAACAGCAGATTTAGAAGCATGATAGATTTCATTTCTGACACCCATAAAGTTGTGTGGTATTGGTGGTTTTGAGATCCCTGTGAGTTTTGAAAGCGATCCTCTCACACTTTCACTTGATTGGACATCGCAAGGGAGGGAGTTGATTGCCATTGATGGTATATATATACCCAGCCACTGAGGAAGGGACTCCAAGGCAGGGCGCTTCATTGGTAAGTGGACAGAGAGCTGGAGCTATCCACTACTGTTGTAGCTCCAAATAAGGAAGTCCTTATGATTTGTTTAGATTCTGCGTCCTCATTGATGACTATTATCAAATATTTTGTCCTATTTGTGGAGAACTGCAGGTTTATTTTTGGTTGAATTAAGCCTGCAAAGATTAGTAGGTTTGCTAGAGTACATTCCTGGCTTTCAAACACTTGTATGGAGAATAAGAGGTCACTGTTTGCTGCTCTTAAAGCTCCCATCCAATGATGTGGACATTAGGATAAGAAGGCAAGACTATAAATCAGAACTCACACACAGAAGGGCAGAGATTGCAAGGGAACAGTGGGATGCTTTGTGTTTGCTTGCTGCTACTCACAATACAAAATAATTCTGGAGAATTATAGCAAAGAATATGGGCTTATTTTATCTGGACTGGACTGCAGTACCGGAAGTGCATGTCTTGGAACAGGACGGCATAAATCATTTTAATACTTTGTATAGCTGCAATAATGATTCAAATGGGCTATGGGAGGAGCCTATTGCTGAGCCTACAGAGTCTTTGCCACATCTCTTGTTTGGGTACTCTTAAATATTATGGGGAAACAAAAAGCATCTAAGGACCCACGCCTCGACGGATTGCTGATCTATTGATGATCTATGTTGCACCAACGCTAACCTGTGGACTCCTTTTTTAACCCACATTTTGAACGCGTTTATTGTCGCTAAACACATTCCAGACAGTTGGAAGATTGGTATCATTGCATCGGTCTACAAGAAGGGAAATAAGGACGATGCCTCTTCCCATCGTCCACTTAACTTGCTGGATGGTACGTCCAATCTCTTTGTAGGGACTATGCTTAATAGATTGGAGAAGTGGATTGTGGACCACAATCTCTTGACAGACACGCAGCTGGCCTTTAGGGAGGGTCTGCGAGCTGTGAATCAATTTCCTAATGTATATTTCATTTTGTCTAAATATGTGCTCTTTCTGGGTTTCTTGTCTACGTGGCCTTTACGGACCTGAGTAAGGCCTTTGACCAAAGTGGACAGGAGACTGCTTTTGGTATCTCAACAAACTGGACATACCTAAGCCATTGATTCAGATGATGAAGTTTCTCCATGCTGATTCACAGGTTCGGGTTCGCTGTGGGAAGGGAATCAAGTATGTCGATTGTGGTAAAAAAGGGAGTCAGACAGGGGTGCGTTCTCCAATGTGGAGGTAGAAGGTTGCCCATACTAAGCTACACTGAGAACATAGCCTTACTTGCCAGAACCCCCACATCACTGCTGGTACATGTGGACTCTTACGATAGCTACATGCAGGCTCGAGGTCTCACTGCAAATGAAGGGAAATTAGTGGTTATGCGCTTCTCCAAGAGTACACAATGTCCACAGGAGTTGAAAATATTGCTGACTGGCCAAAAGGCTCCATGTGTGTCGGGACTTTGCCTACCTAGGGATTAGTTTTAACCAACACCTCACTTGGAATACTAATATCGCTAAACTGAGACTAAGAATGAACCAAGTCATTGGAGGTTTGTGTAGATTTGCAAAGTCTATTAGGCAGTTTCTGCTTGGCCATATTTTGGACATTTTAAGGGGGAAGGCGATTGGTTCTGGGGTCTATGGGTGTGAACTATGGGGATATGGGAATCTGGAAATGCTGCAGGGGGGAGACCTCTTCTTTGCTTGTCTTCTTGGTGTGCCCCCAACTACAGCAATATATATAATGCATTTGGAAACCACCCTACTCTTTCTTACATTTAAACTGAGGTTAAGAGGATCCTGATGTGACGATTTATGTGGGTCAATAAAGAGGGAACTTTAACCAGACTGCTACTAAGGAACCTCCTGATAGACAAAAAATAGGGAGTCCCTTCTTGCTAATGTGGATTTGGGGACAATATACAGTAATTGAACAACAAAAAAGGGAAATCCACATGTATAAACCGATATGGTTATAAAAATAATTATCCTACAATTTGAATAGGCTTGTTCTTGTGCTCAAATGAGTCATCAAAAGGGAAAAAAAAGGGAATACCGATGTGTCTCCAAGTTGTAAATATTTATTGTAGAGACTAAGTGTTTTTAGATCATTAATATGAAAAACAAATAAATAATTGAAGGAAAATACTAACAAATGAACAAGTTGTTAGAAAGAAAACAATTTGATATTAACAAAAGAGAATAAATTGGTAAGTCAAAGAGTCAAAGGGTTGCACATTAACATCCAGAGGTTGTATTCACCAACAAATATACACATTGAATAATTAAATCATCATGTGTGTACCCAATAGTAGACCTAACTCTTACTAGGCTGGAGTGTCAGAAACCTAATTTTGGAAATCCTGAGTCGTTGGTTATACAAGTGTGATGGTCTTGTTTATATTCACGATCAAAGCCTGATCATGTCTGGTTTTGTTAGAATGCCAATCTGCCAACGTGTTTGCCAGTATGACTAAATACTGATATGTACAGTGCTTCATAAATTGGTGAACAACAATTCATTCATGGAAGAAGAAAAGGGTAATTGTGATGAGCACTATATCACGTTTCGGCTTGCCCGAATTGGCGGCATCATTGTTCAGCCTTCCTAAACTAAGGAACCTCATTTGTCTGTTCAATCTATCAAACCACATTTCTGGTCTGTTCATGATAGTCTGTGAGAGGAGGAAAACTGGGTCAAACCATCTCTCAGACTACCTCCCGCCGGGGAGTGTAGAGTTGCTATCCTTGAAAGCCTCAAATAAAAGGTGCCCTAGGAAATTCACATATGCTCATTGGAGAGCTCTTTGGCATCTGATCAATTTGGGAGATCCCTCATGCTGACTCAATTTGGAAAATTTTACTTTATCAAGGCTCTTTTTTGTAATCCTGAACACGGTCCTGTAGCCCTCTCCCAGAGATAGCTTCCTTCGGTCTGGTCAACCCTTGTGTTCATGACAACTCAAATACTGCCAACTGAAATCTTTATATTGTTTACTTCAAACAAAGCCTTCTCTTAAAGTGCTATTAGTTTATGGTCAAAATAATCCTTGTCCTTTTCTTGATTCTGAGGGACCCAAAAAATAATTTTAGCATTGGGGTATTTTCCCTCATCAGGACAAAATACCCCAATGGTATGTGCAGGTATAATAAAGTAACAGCAGCAGTAGCTGCACAATGATACAAATACATAGTAAAACTAATAAAAGAAAATATAGCAGTCAAATCAAGTCAACACTTATTTCTATTGAGCTACACAATGCATGATCTATCTCAAATAAAACAGACAATCCTAGATACCTTTCTTAGCCTCAAGCTACACTCTTTGCATCACTGAAAAATGGATCCCTCCTTATGGTATTGTCACCACCGATTATTTTACTAGCCCTTTATCTAATTCAGCTCACTCCTTCGAGGCATCAGGTGTGGCATCTATTTAATTCTTCTTATACTATTGCTCCCTTTCATTCTTCTCTTTCACATTTTTCTTCTGCAGAATATAAATACAACTCCTTCTCTAAATCCCACCCCTCACATTCCTCATTATTTATTGCCCCTCATCCCCTTTCCTCTTTCTCTGAACACTTTGATTCCCTTCTTTCCTATCTTCTAACTGCTAAAAGTTACATATCTATGATGAGTGACCTGTATTACCAGGTGTGATACCTATTGCCACAAGGTCACTTCTATCAGTAGATTAAGTCTCTTGCTTCCCCTAAATAGCAAATGATCTGACAAACAATTTGTGAACTGGTCTTCTCGTGAGGTAGAACAATGCCATACACAAAATGCAAATGTTTTTGCTGTTGTAAGGGGGCAGTTGAAATATTGTTCTGATACAATTAGTTTCATTCTCTACCTTATTAGATATGAGACTAAGTCCAAACATTCAATCACTGCTGATATTGCTTTTTGCATGTGCTTTGATTTTCTGGGGATACATTGCCCTGGGATCTTTGCAGCCTCTGCCACAGCAGCATATGATTGAATACATATTTCATCCGAATTTCCATGGATGTTTACAACAAACCTTAATCTTTCACGTATGATAGTAGGGTCAAACACCTTTAATTTCCAGTCTGTATACATGTTTCTATAGTTAGTGCACTTTTCACGTTTTGTCTTTCATTTACCCATCTAATACATGTAGTTTCTATGAAAACAGACAGGTCATGATGTGTTTTCAATGCCAAATGAAAGATGTGATTAGGCAAATGTTAGGAAAGAAGTATAATATAATAGTTCCTGAAAGTACAGCCTCATATTTCATAGACAGTTCTTGGACTTAAGTGCAGTTGGACTTTAAAGTTACAAAACTATTTTGTGTATCGGACCCAAACTATTTTTTTCACAATCAAGAATCTGACGTAGTTGTTCATCAGACATTACTTTCTATTTTTATGTCTTCCTAGATTTTTAACCAATAATGCATGTGTGTACTTACACACATGCCCCCCACCCCTGATTAAAGACCCTGTCACACTGACCCTCCAACCCACATATCAAGTACACAGTGATATAGGATATTATGATTACAATTCAGGGTTTTCGGATTTGAAAAGGCCAAATTCAACTTGGAAGTGTGAGAGGTATTTGGCCCATTTTGCACAGCTGTATATCCATTCTCTGCAGTTTTTCACACATAGTATAAACGCAAATGTTAAGCAGATATCAACAAATCTTCAATTTAAAAATAGAATTGAGATTTAAATGTGAACATAAAGGCAAGACATTTAAGTAGAGTTGCTCATTCACTACAGTCAAGTGTCTAGTTTATTGAAAGTTACACTAAATATTGATTAATGCCCCTTTTCTTTCAGCCAACAGTATGCGAACGAGAACTGTGTGTATTTGCATTCCAGACACTGGGTGTGATGAATGAAGCTGCAGATGAAATTGCTACTGGTGCCCAGGTCAGCACATATTTCATGATTATCTGTTGAACCTATACAAATGAACCATTGTTCGATTTCTGGAATTGCATGCATAACTTGCATATGCAAGCAGTGCAGTATTTGTCTTGTGGAATAGTCCTTTTCATTACAGGAGAGTGTATACACCTGAAGCATAACCTAATTATACTTAAGCAAACCAGTCTCATTTCTCACCCATTAAATTGCAGAGTGCATTTACTGAATGGAATAAAATCATGTCACTCTGCATAGTGAAGTTGTTTCCAAGCATTGGTGACATGGATCATTTGCAGGCATGTTGGAAGAGTTCAGATCCTTTACTCAATAAGACTGACTGTGTACTCTTGCGTCCCTTATGGGCTCCACCATATACATCCACTAATTTATTTTGTAATGCTTCATTAACTAAATAGTTTCTCCAAAGGCTTATGAAGTTCCATTTTACGCTAGTGTTACAATCTACAAGCCATGCTAGATGGGTGAAATCCAGAGTGTGCACCCGTCCAATTGATAGTAGTTTTACACATTGGGGCATATTTTTGTGCAACATATCACTTATCAGTTGTGAAGGGGTCATCTGGAGCTGTTTACCCCATGTTGCATCAAAAAAGGTCACCTTGGGAAAAACAAAAATGTTTTACAAAGTTGATTATAATTATAATTGTTCTTTTTTTAATGAATGTATTCTAAGGGATGCAACTGGGTTTTTAGCACACTTTTGTCTTATTTGTTTATTTTCATATCTGAAAAACATTATTTGCATATGTTCTCATAGTTAGATAATGATTTTTGAAAATATCATGCCAGTTCACATTACATGAAACACAAATATTTAAATTTGCTAAACAATTTGTTTAGTGCAATCGAATAAATACTTAAGTTAAGACAAAAAAGATGCTCTCATGATTGGTCAATCAGGAGGTGATACTGCTCAAACAACATGATCTAATGGGACTCAGTCATCATTTAGGACTATTTATTTGTCTCTTCTAATATTTTTGAGAAGACTTTGGAATTTAAAATAGACAAAAAAGATAAGTAATCACGCTCTTTTAAAATGTTCTTGGGGATATACAAACGACGACAGCTATGAAGTGGGAAGGCTCCACTTGGGAGAAACCAAGTTTGATTAAAACCGTGTGAGATTGCCTTCTGTTAACTCATTTTAACATGCAGTGGGATCAGTTAGGGGATATAAATTATGTACCTTTACTGGAGTAATATGTGAGACCAGAAAGGGCCAGAAAACAGCATCCTCTCCCCCATATTCATATTGAGGATGCTATAATCAAGTTGGAAAAGATACAAATTTGTAAAGATTTAAAGGCGATAGCAAGATTGGATGTAAAGTTATGAGAAAAAAGGAAACAAAGATTTAAACATTGGATGTTGGGTCACAAGGCCTTGCGTTTACAAAGAGATGCCACAACTTTGCTAGTTGCTTTGGCTAACAAGGACTCTAGGCAGATTTGGAAATGGTTAAATTATGAGATTCCATCTGATCACCCCTCTTTAAATAAGGTAGTGACAGAGGAGGGTTGTTGTAATTTGTATGCAGAGTTATTTGAGCCAAAAATGTCCCTCTATCCTGAATGTACTAGTAAGTCAAAAGGTCCTTGGTACTTCCCATGGACATTTTAAATTAGAGATGTTGATAAAAAAAAGGGTAATCCGTCTAATGCTCCTGGCCCAGATGGGCTTACTAATTCTATGATCAAGAAGGCCGTGGCTTCCCTTTATTTATAGACTAGCAAATGGACGGAAGAGTCTAATAGGTTTGACCCGCGCCAAGCTGGTTTTGTCCAGGGAGTTGGAACTGAACTGAATCTGTTCATGTTGAACATTCCAAAAGGAGAGGCTCTGAAACATCATAAAACAATCTACCTAGCATTTGTAGATCTGTGAAAAGCCTTCAATAGTGTAGATAGAAATCTGCTATGTGTAAAGATGGAGGTGTGGATCTGTTGGCAGCAATACATGCCTTTATATACTGGAATAAAGTTTCACATTGGGCTCAACGCTCAGGGTTTCCTAACTAAAGGGATATTTACTTATAGGGGCTCACAACAGGGTTGTCCATTGGCCCATACTTTGTTTAATTTCTTTCTATCAGGTCTGATGGATAACTGGGACCTCATATAAGCTTTCCCCTGGATATGAATGGCCAGAAGATATCCATAGTGGTCTATGCGGATGATCTGGTCCTATTGGACCAGTCCACGATCGGTCTCAAGAGGTCTCTGGTTGAGTTGGAGAAGTATATGATAAGAAATGGCCTGGAAATAAATGCGGAAAGAACTATGCTTCTGATTTTATCTTGCAGATGCGGTAGATAGAAACCATCATTTAAATGGCACTTAGGTGGTGATTTTATATCCCAGGTTCCATCAGTGATCTATCTAGAGGCTCTTATAAATTCCAGTACAGCAGACACACCAAGGTTGAAAGACCTGAAAATTAAAATTACTTTTCTCCTTGCTTAGCAAGGGTGATTCATAAAAGATACGACAAATTCTCCATACTGCCACTTTTGACCTTTTATAAATCCAAGGCGGTGGCGATCATGACCTGTGGGGCGGTAGCCTTTATAACAACCTCAGGGACAATGTGGTGTTTATTTGGAGGCTTTTTCTGGAGGAAGGCTTTGAGGCTACCAAAGCATCTTCTGGTGGAGGTGATTAGGTATGATCTGGGACTTATATCCATGCACGCCATTATGATATGGTAGTCACTTTCACTATTTAGAAAATGTACAATGCCATCTAAGGTCAGGCCTTATCAGATCTTGAATCAGAAGCAGGGTAAAAGACATGAGAAGAGCAATGGTTTCGATACTGTGAGGGACTACTTACACTCTTAGGATCTACTAGAGGAATACTGTTCCCTAAGCAGGGAACATTTTAAAAATACTCTGGGAACATGAATGGATTGAGACTCTGAAAGAGAGAGATGGTTATGCTTCTCAAATACAGCTTAGAAAGGAAACAAAGGCTTACGGTAAAGTTGCCAGATATCTGACTACATTTCCTAGTCTATGGTATAGAGATCAGTGTATGAGGGTACGACTTAATGTACTGCCCACTAGGCACATTTTGAAAAGATATGACTTGCCTATTGTAGATTCTGCTCCTCTAAAGGGAAGCAAGAATCACTAAAACACATCTTCTTGTCTTGCACTGGATTGACCACATTGGCGATATGAGAGTAGAGCGACCACACTAGGAGGTTGCGGATAATTTCAAGACTAGCAAGTGAACCCCCAATACAAAGGGAAAACCCTTTAAATAATAAACAAAGCAAGCTTGCGGTTTAAAGCTGTTTGTTGTAAGGGGGAAGACATTCTCAGAGTTCGTCACATTGTAGACAAAATTCACCAGAGCATAACTCCATGTGATAAAAAAATACATATTTTAATGATTATTTTTCAAATTACAATAAAAATCATATCAAAACAAAAATGTTACAAAATATACCGGCATCTCATTAAGCCAGTAAACACACTGGGTCCAAGGTGGACTTGTACAATACACATTAGACTTAAGAGCGATCTCCTCCGGTAACTTGCTCCTCAAAGTGACTCTTGCTGTTTAACATCACACTGGACATACCTCATTCTGCACTCTTCCAATTGCATCTCATTCATACCATTCTCATTCTCATCTTCTCATATTCATACTCAATACATAAAAAGTTTATACCAACAAAAAAAGGCCCAACATGTTTCTTTCCCAATAATTTCTAGGTGTCAATCAAGGGAAATTCATCAGGGGCTAAAAAGCAGTGTTGTACAAGAAATTGGTTATAATTGCATTGGCCATCTTGGCCACAAGTAGATTTTCAATTTGCTATCATAATCGTCCTTTCAAGTCTTCAATCCTTGAAAGAAGGTAGCTAGATCTACTACAGCTGTCTTCCCCTTATTGCTTTGGTTCCACGTGATCTAGATGTGTGGCCAACGGGTGTGGATCCTAGCAGGCGAAACAAATTCCATTACTTTTGGAGTGATCTAGTTGTTGAAGGCAGCATTTGTATGTAAACCTACTGGGAGTGGAAAAGATAGCAGGGATTTGGTGATCCTGGTTTAAGATGTTGAGAACAATGAGTGAGACTAATGTTGGCCATTTAAAAGGAAAAAGACATGTGTTGTGACTAGAGAAAGAGGAATATGTCGGGGGGATGTAGGATGGTTTTGACTTCTTTAGCTTTTGTAGGAATAAAATGTGATGTGAGTTACTGTTAAATCAGATAAAGGTTTACAATAAACCATAAATCTTAATAAAAATAAATAAATAAATGAGACAAAAAAAGAAGCTCTCATGACTGTATTATTATTAGTATTCATTTTGTTTTTAATGGACTTGTCAAGCAAAAGGAACATTTCTGATTAATCTGTAAAGATGTAAATGTATTTGTTTGTTTTTTTATTCAATCTGTCTTCTCCCTTTTGCCCCTTGAAATGTGTTCGATATAATTTATTTTTCTTGCACTGGATCTGCATGCTTCTAGAGAATACACGTAGATAAGAAGTGACCAACTACACTCTGTTTCTTTTTAGGTAGTAGATTTGCTTGTTTCTATGTGTCGATCTGCTTTGGACTCTCCAAGGAAAGTCGTTATTTTTGAGCCATACCCTTCTGTTGTAGATCCAAATGATTCACAGATGCTTGCCTTTAATCCAAGGGTATGTATTTGCAGAAGATGTTGATCTTAAAAATGTTTGTATATTGTAAGACTATGTGTGAGCCATTGAGTGGTGTCATGGAAAATATGTTTATAATTTATGAGGCAAATTGAATAAAGTACCCTTTTAATCTTCTCTAATTTACTAAAACAATCAGTTTATCTCAATTCCTTTGTACTGCTATTGTACTGCTATTGTGTGCACCTGCAATGTATGCCAAGGCTCCATTAAACAATGCTGAATGTTAAGGGAGTTGACTAGGTGAGTGCTGGCTGAGTGTTCTGGGAGAGTCAGTGGTGCCTGAGAGCTAAATGCAAAGGTGTGTCTTCCCCTCTATATATCCTGTATCCTGGCAGTAACTAAGAATAGGAGTAAATCTACACAAAACCTTCCACGTGGCACATGTGTCATCATTGAACCAGTTACTACAATTAGAATTGTGCCTTCTATATTATGTGCATAGACAATGGTCCTAATGTTGGTTCAACACTTGACTTATGTGGCAATTTGTTGGACTTCTTAAAGATCCATGTCTTTAGGGATATGTTTTTTAATGGAAATATTTGTACCATTGCTATAAGGGAAATGTTCCAGGGAGGCAAACTACTCTAGCAGGGAAAATACGAAGGGAGTATGAATAAGAATGAACTGCTTGTGATCCTTAAGAGAAAATCTGACATTTAAATTGTATGTTAAAGAAAAGAGGAACCTTTTCTCAGGAATGGAAGAGTGGAGCTTTGGAATGCAGAGAAAAACACATTGACCTATGTAGCTGACCTATTCATCATTTAAGTTAACAGCACATTTGTTTGGATATGCGTATTTGTCATGTTGGATTACCGCATGCTGACACTAGTTGTTTGAGGGAGTTCAGATTTAGTTAACATATTTAGACACATTTACTCAGGCTCTCCTGTTGATAGCAATTAGTGCTTCAATTTCTGCATCGCTATTGTGTCTGGTCAACGACCACTGCTGTATCTCATTATCTCTCTAGCAGCTTTGTGTATATTAAACATAACGGTAGTTTGTAATTCACTTGCAAGTTAATCACATGATATACTTTTAATTATGTTTTATTTATCTTTTCACAGAAAAAGAATTATGAAAGAGTTATGAAAGCACTAGACAGTATTACGTCTATTAGGGAAATGACACAGGTAAGTAAATACCAATACCATCATATTTCTCTGTTTATAATGCTGTAACAGCTCTAAGTGCAACCATCCTCAATGTCCCCTGCGAAGGAATATTGATCAGACGCAGTCATGAGAAGCCAGGAAATCTTAAGAATCAACTGGTTCCCAGTTGTTGTGTGTTGGAATTTTCTGGATCTAGTTCACTAAAAGATGCAGAAGAAGAATGACATGGGCAGCATGCCCCTGGCATTCCGTGCTTGCATCTCCCTTCACACAAGTACTAACATCTATTGTTAACCAATTTGTGTTCATGAGCTGGGAAAATTGCTGAAAAACTACCACACGCCAGAGTACAAACACAGATGCCGTCTGGCATACCAAAGTCACTCCTGCAATATTACTTGTGCTGGAAATTCCGTGGTTGGGAGGATTGTGACTGTTGAAAGTCAGGTAGATTCTCTTTTGAGAGTCCCTCCGAGTGTAGTATACAAGGATTATGTCTGCTTGCATGCAGATATTTCATGCGTAAGTGGACAAAGCTATGTGAATCTGACCTTCTTTCTTTGTCTTTTAAAATTGTGATCAGATTGTAAAATGGATACCATATTATATACAGGTAGTTTTTTCTGCATTCTGTGGATATTTTCACTATTTGCATCACATGTATATGTGACAACAATAGTAGTTCACAACTCACACTTTGGAACATTTTATTTAGGCCACTTTATTTTGCCTTGAAGCTCATTGACTGTTCTTTTAACATTAAACATTCTTCAACAATTTTCCACATTCATTTGTTATTACAACCAATTAAATTACTTTGTGGTAATTTACTTTGTTTCCATTACTTCAAATTCTTTTTTTATTTAATTTAAGGAGGTTGCCCCTCCTATGCCCCCATTCCCCCTTCACTACCACCCCTGGCCCAATCCCTGTTATATCCCCCAACCCTTAAATACGTGTACACAATTAATTCCCCACAAAGTAATGTGAAGTAATTGAAACAAAGTCAATTACCGCAGAGTAATTTACTTCTTTAAAACCCCTGGTACTTCTGCCCCCTTCCCCCGCACTTGCGATATCTGAATGACATAAGGCCTAGTAAGATTGGTGTTTTCTCCTCCTTCTGTCTTCCCTTCCTTGTCTTGTCACACCAAGAAACACTTGTGTACAGGCGCGTTATAAATTACTTATCATATCATATGATAACAGGAGACCCAACACCTATATCTGGAGAAGTGTGCACTATTTTAGTATTACCTTATCCCTCATGTTAACTCTTTTACATATAATATTATAATAGCTAGAACAAACTTTTTTTTCATAGATGTTTATCTCATCTTTTGTCACATTTTTATAAGAAGCCACATTTAACACTAGTATTTTCTTAAGTGGTTTAAGTTCTACCATTAGCTTTTTACCTATAAGTGTTATATAGCCATAGAAAATGTGTGTCAAAAATGTTACACATTATTATCTTGGGTAGTATGTTGAAATACATTTTGGTCAACGCATTGAAAACTATTTATGCCATCACTACATGTTCCACACATTAGTAACAAAGAAATATAAGTTGCAAGAAATTCAATGGGTGCTTAAAAAGTTTGAAACAATTTGAAAATGTTAAAATAAGGGTTTGGAATTTTTGCTTAAACTGTTCTAAAGGTTAGGTGGTACTTAAAATATTAAAACCAGTCAAAGATTTATGAAGTTGTAGTTCCAAATTTCTTTTATGGATTTAGTAAAACAGAAATATCTAAAGCAATTTTTTAATCATTTTTCTAAACATGTAGCGCCGGATTGCCATAGAGAATCGACTGTGTGTGTATACTACAAAATGGGTGAATTACTACTAAGTGTGGTCATCGGTTACTACTGGATCTAGTATTTACAAGAACAATTGTCCAAAACATGGCTAATTTATACCGTTATGAACTTGCACATGCAGCTGGTCATAATCACAACGAAAAGAAATGTGGCAGTAGGCATGAGTAATGTAAGTAATAAGGTGCCCAATTGTAAGGAAAAATACTCCTTGCTTAAGTGTACATTTAAAAAAAATGAAGTTCTGTATTTCTTTTCCTAAAGACAGCAAACAATTTTCCCATGAATGTAGTTGCTTACTACACATATGATGCCTATTTAAAACAGTGGAGTGTCCCTTCCCACACTATTTAGTCAATTGTGCTGCCTAGATCACTTCGACAAAAGTTAGATGTGCGGGTTGATGTGAGCAGTGTTTGTTAATAACCAAATGAACCAGAGAAGGAGGGCTAAACCAGATAGTTGAGGGTGCTATGGTTAGTTATAGAAACCTTTGATTCTATATATAAAAGGTAAGGAGCTGCAGGTTCCGGCACCTATTAGGCTAACCCCCTGCCTAAAGAATTCACGAAAGTAACTAAAGTGTGCCTTCATCTAATGCACTTCTTTAAACGTATATATAACTGGAATTCAGTGATGATCTTATCATAACACACAATAGACTTGTTAATTGTTTATTTTATCTATTTTAATAAACATAATGCACCAATATTTGACATGGAGTACATTTGCCAGTTGCTACACTTTGGCAACTTGTATTTCGACCAACATGGTCCTTTTTAAGGCAAAACCTAATTCAGCAACCTTAAACAGTGTGTCAATCAAATTACAAAACAGAAAATAAAAGTGACAATTGCATAAATAACATTACTAAATGCATAACATTAACATAACATGAGTTCTTTAATAGCCATTGGTATACCGTGTAGCCAAGAAGAGACAAAACAGGGGATGGGGTGGGGGATTTCACATTAAGAATCAATACATTTGATACAATTAAGTATACTCCTCAAAAGGGAGGAGCATCAGTCATCATTGCAATGCATGAACACAAATTAATTTCAAACTCCCTTTGACGGTATATCCATTGATAAATGCCCTTTAGTGTTTCCTTGTATCATTTTGCAAATGTTCTCCCAGTAGCCATGCATGTCCAAATCATGCTAATTAATTAATTGTTACTATGTCAGTGAATATGATATAAATTGTGTATATTCCTCAAAAGAGAAGGCCATCAGGCATCATTTAATGAAAAAAATGTTATTTCATAATTCCATTCAACAGTATACCCATTTGTAAATTCTCTCTAGTGTTTTCTTATACCATTTACTAAATATTCTTCCAATACCCATACATTTCCACATCATTCTGATTAATGCGTTTTTGCTATGGTAATGCAATCTGTATTGTTTGAAAGCAGGATGTAACAAGTGATCCTAGCGCTTAGCAATGTTCATCAATTAGAGTTTGTTCTATATACTATATCAATAGCCTTGTCCTACTCACCCTTACATTATCCTAAAATTCCTGCTTCAAATGTCGTGTGTACTAATCATTTTCTGATTCTGTTTATTCTAGAATTGGCAAATAAAGAAATCAGCAACCCACATCAAATCATTACCAATAATGGTAATCTAGCTCCAAGAGATAAAGTAACTTGCCCTCCTCCGTATGCTTGTCGCTTCTCGGTCAACGTCAATCTCAAATTGAAATTCACTACAGCAGTAAAGAACTAGATTCGCAAATCCCATGCTGCTCTCAATTTACCATGTAGTTAAACACGCTAAGTAGGTTTCATTATACAAAATCCCATGCTGGTAATCCCTTAACTGTGAACCTTACCTTTATATCATGAAAACTCCACAATTCTGTTGGGTTCCTTATGTTAAAGGACCCGACCTCCGTCTGGCGTCCGCATGCTTTCGCTTGCGGGTGCCATCTTGATTGTTGGTATTATATTAGTGATAATGTCATGTGCATGTAATGTTCCACATCACAACTAGAACAAATATGTAAAAAGACGCTCTTTGCCTGATCACTTAACTCTGTTTCATCATCGCTATGTTGTGCCGGCAAGACGCTTAGAATCTTGATTGGTCTAATAATAGATAAAGAAAGATAATTCTTTTGGCAAAGGCTAAGCCTGTGATATTTGATTCCATGATTTGGTATATTATTGGTGCACAAGTAGTGTCCTCCTATGTTACTATTTAAATTTACATTTGTTGTGTGTAAACACACCAGTGCCCCGCTTCCGTATATTTGATGCCAGCATTGCTATGGCAACAACCCGGGAGCACAGGGCTGTAGCAGAACACATGCGACAGCCATCTAGACTAGTATTTCCAATTGCTATGAACTGTACTAGTTCACAAACAAATGTATGAAGGGCTTTAATTGGCATTGAGAATGCCCTCCACACATAGGAGGACAGTCATGATTCATATTCAATGCTGTAACCCACCTTATACTCTTCAACAAGTTATATACAGTGACTCATACAAACGCCATTCAATATATGCAGCTGTCGGTAAACACGTGCAGAGGTGGTATTCGTCTATATTACTTTTCATATGTTACTCGGGCTAAATGGAGCGTCTTGACTATAGAAGTTCTGCATTCTAGTATGGTTTGTAGCTTCAGCGCCATATCAACAACACTGCTATCATCACAGGCAATGCTATGTTGTCAGTGAAGCTACTGTTCCTCGCAGTTAGAAGTCCAATCGACCGTGCTTCTAACTTTCTCCTCAAGAGCGATTTTGTGGTAAGAAGGTCTCCTATATAATTGTACCACTTTAATCATACTGCTCTAATCCACGAGACACAGGGGTGCCAATAACCTCACCTCCTGCATATCATAAGGCTATTCTTAATATCAGTGACGTGATACAGAGGCAGGTACACGCTGTCGGAGCTCTGTGCGTTGCGTGAGTTCGTGAGAGGTGCGGCTTGACAGCGGCGGCAGTTCAGGGTCCTTTCCTCTGATTCCTGGGAGCCGTGTGTGTGTGTGCACACGGACACGACGCGAGCTGGAGCGGGGTGTCCGGGGAGTGGGAGAATGCTGGAGTAGAAAGTTGTGGATCGAGCGAGCGAGACCGAGAAATTCCTCCAGAGCTTCGCCAGTAGTCATCCCGAGATGGTCTTGGCTCGAAAGCCTTGTCTGCAAACCAGAGGGCTACAGGTTGCTCCGTCACCCTTGCAACGCTGTGCGCGTGTGCAGAAGCAGTAATGAGTGAGTGACCAGTGACCATTAAATGATCCGTGACCAGTGAGTGTCCTGTAAGCTTTATTTTTCTCTTCCTCATAATCGCTGTGAGCCACGGGTATTGGCTGTGCAGTGTGCTTCTTGGGTGGCAGACTGAAGCCCTTAGGTGTCCTTTTGTGCCCTCTGGTGTCACGCTGGGGTGCACGTTTGTTTGTTCCACGAGAGTTGCCAGTGAGCTGCTTGACTTCGGGGACTGCAGACTTATAGTCTTTGACCCAAATGTTATTGGTGACTAGCGCATGATAAACGTGACCTTGTTTCCTTCTGCAAGTCGGTCACCTTCTGCACTGTTCTTGGTGACTAGCTGTATTTTTTAGGCTTTGGGGACTGCAGACTGATAGTCTTTGACCCAAATGCTATTGTGACGAGGGTTTGTCAAACAAGACCTTGATTCCCTCTTCAAGTCGGCTACCTTCTGCACTGTTCTTGGGGTCCAGCTTTAACGTTAAGTAGATTGTAACTTCGTGGAAGTGTTTGCTTTAGTGCCTGCCGTTCTTGCCAGGATTGAGCCGGATCTTCATCTCCCAGACTTTGAACAGACTCTTGTGGACTGAGAAGGCTGTTTTTTTCTGTGAGCCCCACATCTCTTGCAGAATAAATTCATAGCACCTAGTGGATGTGCCTGCCAGAAGCGTCTGTTCACAACGCTTGGACTGTGCAGGATCAGCACAGCCCTGACTTTGAATAGACTATTGTGGACTGAGAAGGTGTTCCTTCTCTGTGGTGGGTTGGGTGATTCAAGCTCCCCCTGAATCCTTGTTTTATGCAGTTGTGTGCTGAAAGTTTATGTGCACCTCGTTGACATCTTAGAGCTTCGCTCCGTTTGCAGACGCCTAGTGGGTGAAAACTGTACCCTTTTGGTTTTTGTGTACTTCTCCGGCAGAGACGAAGGTCGAGTTGTACTGTGCTGCCGGATAGAGTAAACGTAGTGAGTTAATCAAAGGCAGGTGCTAGCGGTGTAGTACGGTGGATGGGTACTGTTTTCTACATTGCACTATACACTACATTTTACTATGTCCAGAAGGCGTAACAGTTTTGAATATGTCTATAATCGTACAAATCCCTCCGCCCCAAATGCGAGGGGCTCTAAAGGACAGGGTCCCAGAATGTACGATGACATATTATCAGCTCCTCTGATCTTTCCTCTGGTCAAAAATACCCTACGCATGGCAATGAATATGCCACTGCCGCCCTCTACTCCTGAACCAAGTGATTCCTTGTTGTTGGAGGGGGTCGCTATGGCACATTTTTCTTTGCTTTCCATCGGGGGTTCTGTCACTTGTAAACAGGACGAAGCCTTCAGTTCTTGCTTGCTTGGCACTGCTCCAGAAAAGACTGCAAATATTATACCTATCTCTTCTTTTTTGGATACTCCGCCTGATTTTTTTTCAGTGGATACTGATCTGCAAAACCTTTCCCAACATCTTCAGGCAAATTCTACTATTCAGGAGCTGGCAAATGGCGGAGAGATCATGCCTCAGAATCAGGTGGTCTTTGACCTATTGAGACAAATACTAGAAGTACTAAAAATACACTCATTGGGCTTTACAGATTTGAGGATTGTTTCAGAGCGCCAATTAAACGAGTCAAAAAAAACATCGGAAATTATGGCCTCCCTCTCTTTAAAGCTTTCTTCACATGTGCAGGTACCTTTCAATGATAATCTTGATTACAATACCGATAGTATGGTTTTGCCCCCTATCTGCCCGTCTTTGATGTTGAAAGTGCCAGAGACGGCTTCGTCTCATCCAACAAAGATGTTTTCGGGTGGAAAAAGGGAATTAACAGTACAGCAAAAAAAAATTCTCCAAAAAATAAGAAAATTAAAAAAATGTCCTCGTTGCTCGCAAAAACACAGGGCAACAAATTTGCAAAGCATACTTGGAGAAACTTTATATGGGATGAAGTGGATCAGGCAAAACCAGCAATGCTGGAAGGAAACGACCCAGAAACCAGTAACACTGCCTACTCCACACCATCTAATCTTCTTTCGGAAGAAATGACTCATAAAAAAAGTTCCAATAAATGTCTGCCACAGAAAGAAACATAAGATCTCTTCTCTAAGCCAATAGTAAACTCACTCAATTCTAATATAACCACACCAGTAGAAATAATTGATCTTGAAATAGGGGAGTGGGTTAGAACCCATATTTCATGCAGATAAGGGTATAGAACTGCCAATGGTGGGAAGGACCAAAGTACCCGACTCTCTGCCAGTGCCCCGGAAGCCGGCAACAGAGGCAGAAAAAAGGGTGAATATTTCTTCACCTTCCACCCCTCCTCAGAAACCAGTGGTAGTGTCCCCTCAGAAAGAAATAAGGGGCATTGCAAATAAATCACATACTGATCTGACCCAAATGATTTGTAGTGCCGTGGAAGAAGCTCTTAGGATCCAATGGAGTAGTATAAAGCCTAATACATCTCTAAAACCAACTCATTTGGTAGATGTGGAAGTTGCGAAGGAGGGGCAGAGTTCAGTGGCGACAGAGAAATTATCGGAGAAGCCCTCCATTATCGTTCCAAAAATGAGTTTTCCGGGCGAATCAACTGATTTAGGGGAAGAGTCTCATGGACCTGGTACCATGGCTCCTCCTCCCAGAGAGACTCTGGAGACTTCTGATTTAAAATCCCCCCGAGTATTGGCGGCCCCTCCATTAAATCAGCCCCAAATGATGGGTGTTGCCGACTCTAGGCAACCGAAAAACTTTTTGGACACCGATTTGAGGGATTTAATTTGGAGAAAGCCATGTCATCTAGATTTCCCCAGCATTCTCCTCTATCCCCTTTTCGATTGTGGCAGGCAACCAGCATTGAATAGAGACAGAATTCTCACCCTCATAAATGATATACCATCTTTGGCAGGAATGGCCTGCTCAGATATCAAGAGCGTGGATTTTATTCATCCCTAATGTTATGACCATTTGAGGGTTGTTTTTCATTCTCACCTGGTGTTCCAGAAACTTTTAGCTGAATTAGATCAATTTAATAGAAGAGGCTTTGATGTATTAATTTTTGGTGATGGTTCACAACAACTGAACGACTGCACCATAAATGACGCTTCTAGGCCCCTCTATCCAGGGGGATCTTTTCATATAAAGACTACAGAAAATGTATCAGAGCAAGAAACAAGTTGGCGATGTCTGGCACAGAGTCTTCGAGACTCGATTTCAAAATTACAAACACTCAATCATCACTTTTAGGTTCAGAGAACACTCTTTTCTTAATTAGTTGGAACTCGAGGGGGCATTCTTATTTGTCCTCCTCTTCTGAGTTATGTTGCAAACTTAAGTCGAAACATTTAATTTGCATACAGGAATCCTGGATGTCCAGTCCAGCACATTTAGACGGATATGAGTGTGTTCACTTGCTAGCTACAAAGGGCCCGGTAGGGCGTCCATCTGGGGGGATTTTGACAGCTATTAAGATCAATTGTGGTCTTCAGGTAATAGAAATCTATAGGGAACCACCTTTTGCGCTGGGCATTTTATTGGGGATGAATGATTTTTTGAATCTGTCATATATCTTACTGTGGAATTATATTGGACCACTGGGCATGATTTGCACACTCTTTTGGTAAAAATGGAATCAATTATGGAAAATTGTGTTTTACTCTATCCCGGGGTGCAATTTATGGTGCTTAGTGATCTTAACACTAATATGAAATCCCTAATAGATGACACAGAAGATCCCCATATAGTGCCTGCAAACATAATCTTGGATAGGCCCTGTAGAAATGAATTTTACTTCCATTTACCCGACAAGAAATTTGATGCAAAATTGTGGAATTTATTCTTCAAATCTTGGGGTTTAAGATCTGTGCAACTGCAGTCAAGAGTCGAGTTGGACTATATAACCTGGTATTCTGGGGAGAGGGCATCTGCTATTGATTGCATTTTTGTTTCTGAAGTGGTATTTCATCTAGTCAAAAAATTTGAAATTTTTAGAACTTGGATGAGTGATCATGGAATGTTGGAGCTTGAACCTCAGATAGTGAGAGATTTTAAGATTCCAGACTATCTGCCGACAGATCTGGCTATAAATCAGGACAGGAACAGGATCATTTGGCATGAGGACAATGTGGCTGCATGTAATTTACTTTTTCAAAATGATTATTTTTTAACTACACAGGAGGAAAAACAGGAGACATTCTCCCAAGTGAACATAGGTCGCTATTTTAAAAAACTTCTTGACAAATCTGTGATTATGCCTCGCAAGCCAAAAGTTCCTAAAGTACATATACATAACTATGATTCCCTTGTGAGGCAAGTTAAGAACACTCTTAACACACTATTAAGAGTTTTAAAAACGCTCCAAATTTCTGAGACAGCTAAGAGCGATGGGGCGAGACATCTGAAACAACTGTATAGAAACTGGTTGAGGGGCCATAGAGGTAAGATGTATCAGGCAGGTAATGAGGAAATGCTGCAATCACTGACTCACAATTCAGCACGTCAATTTTGGCGATTGGTCAATAGAACGCCTGCCACTAACATCGATTTTGGTCTCAATCCAATTAGTGAACAGATGTGGGCAGAACATATTTCTAATCTTTATTCTAAAAGTGCTTTAGGTCCATTCCCATTAGAATCTTTTGGCAGCGTTAAATGGAATTGTGACTTTTCCTTCGCAGAAATAAGGGAGAGAATTGTTCTCGCTAGTTCTTCAAGGGCAGCGGGTCCCAATGGCCTATCGAACATCTTAATGAAACGGGATCCGGATACTTGGGCCAAAGCGCTTGAATTCTTATTTAAAGATATCGATCGTACAAAATCGATCCCTCAGACCTGGAATTTGTGCTTTAATGTACCCATATATAAGAAGGGCGATCGAACTCTTCCATCCAATTATAGGCCGATCGCGCTTTTAGACTCTGATTCTAAAATATTTGCGAGTCTTGTTCTCCTCCAAATTGAAAAATGGTCCTCTAAAAATTCCATCTTGTCTTCGGCACAGTTTGGTTTCAGGAAAATGGTTGGCACAATGGCGGGTGGTCTGCTGATAACTCTTTTACAAGAGATCGGCTGGAAAAAGGGTGCGGTACCGGTTTACCTTGCAAGCATGGATCTCTCTCTGGCGTTCGATCTTGTTATTCGTGAGAATCTTTGGGCTAAATTGGCCAGATTGGGTATGCCATTAGAGTTGTTGGCGGTTCTTGTACATCTCCATAAAGGATCTAGTTTCCAGATTCGCCTAAATAAAGACGGTTTACTCTCTTCACCAAATAAAACCTACAATGGTCTAAGACAGGGTTGTATTTTTGCCCCAACCCTTTACAATGTGTATACGGCAGATATTGGTCCATGCTTGCAAAAAGCTGCTTTTGTTCAGCCTTCTTTAGAAGGAAAAAAAATGAGTTGGTGCTCGTATGCCGACGATTATCTTCTTTTTGATCGAACACCATTGGGGCTACAACACTTGTTAAATGCTTTTCTTGAGTACATGACAGAAAATGGTCTAGCTGTTAATGCCCTTAAGTCAAATGTTCTCTGCTTTACACAGAAGAAAAAGCATTGTAAGAAAAATTGGTTCATGGATAAGTCGAAGCTGGACATTAGACATAGTATGATCTATCTTGTTTTGCTTGTTAGCGCTACTCTAAACTGTAGCTTGACCATCAATCATTATAGGATGAAAATCAAAACTTGCATTACCCAAATGCGAATAGTGGATCGCAAGTTCAGGGCCTTTCGTGTCTTCCGTTATTGAGATATTACAAGTTAAAAAGTATTCCTAAAATCGCATATGGCATGGAATTTCCTTTTATTCATGGTAAAATTGATTTAACTAAATTGGAAGTGCAGATTCTGAGGAAACTGTTTTATTGTCTACCGAAATGTATTCCTTAAGTGGCCATTCGTTATGAATTAGGCTTGCAGTCACTAAATAGCATTATTGTATGGAAATGTCTGTTGCTTTTGTGGAATATTGTCAGCAATAATTAATGGAAATACTTTGTACAATGATTTCTCTACTTTGCTTGTTCTAGGTACCTCTAAATCAGTATTTTTGAGAAAACTGGTGGATATATGTAAAAATGCACTGAACAGCGTAGGGGCACAAGTCAGTACTCTCATACTAAGCCCCAAAAAAGTAAAATTATTGTTACAGAATTGGGATTGGGACAGAACAATGCAGAAACTCACACAATACAAGTTGTACGGTCATATGGTTTCCTTTTATAAGTGTTTGGATACTCCAGAACCATACCGCAACTCATTTCCTCAGAAAGGCTGGAGGAATTCATTTATGCGATTCCGCTTTAATGTACTTCTTACTGGAGAGATTTTGTCAGCTAGAGATATTTCGAGTGAAGTAGTACCAATGTGCAGATACTGTAAGAGTAGTCAGACCACTGAGAACTTAAGACATTTATTAATTGATTGTCCTGCATTGGTCCAGGGGAGATACTGTAGTTTTAAACGTTTTGTGCCCGACCCTTCAAATGTAGACTTGGAACAACTATGGAAACGTATGCTTTTTGACAACAAAATTCCACTGCAATTGGCGGTGATTCGTTTCCTAAAATTCAATTGCATTGACTTGATGAATTGATGAATTGATAAAAGATTTTGTTCTCAAAAGATTTTAAATCACACTTGTTCATGAACTTATGTAACATACCATTTTATGTGTGCTGTTATTGTTGTCTTTTGTTTTTATCTGTGTAAAAATTCATTAATTGTAATGTTTTATGAAATATTTGGTATCATTGTATGAATTTTGTAAAGGTTTCTTTGAAACCATACACAAATAAATAAAATAAAATAATGTTTGTGTAAACCGGAAAGTCTATAGCCTCACATACTAGGCTGCAACTTGAGTCTGTGAGTTCCAACTTAATCAAAACTCCCAGCATCCAGAGCTGTTCACATTATTAACTGGATAGTGCTTGTCTTCTCAAGGGTCACAGCATCTAGCGCTGTTCACAATCTCAATCATCTGATTCTATATCTGGAAATGGCTTTTACAAGAAATATCATTCCATATACACAATCTTCACATCCTCATGCCAATATTATGTTCCTGCCAGAGGACAGGTGTGTTCAAAATCTAATTTTAGTAGTATGTCTTTGATTAGCATCAGGTTCGCACAGAGTATCCGTTTGTGGCTGGGTCACCTTAAAATAAAGCCGATCCACATCCTGTTCCTGAGTCATAGATGTCTGAGTGTATTGAAATCAGAATTACAAAAAGCATGAAAGGTCCCATTCACAGTTCATCGCCTTAGGAACTAAGGACTGCAATCTTCCATTTCATGTTATTTCTTTTTGCAGAAGCAACCTCTGCATGTTTCCTCCTCTCCTGGGGTCAATCACCTTTTTCCAAATTACACATTTTAATTGTGCAATATTATGTTTAGCATCTAAAAGGTGAATGACCACAGTTGACTTCTGACTCTGTAATCTGATATTAGTGCTCAGTCCAATGAGTCTTGGCTTTACATGTTGTTATCCCAACGTAATAAAAGCCACACAAGCATTTTAAGCCATAGACCATGTTGAACGAGTCATAAGTACTCCAGTGTCTCAAATACTATTGCTGCAATGTGTCACTTGTGGCATAGTTGTGTTCCCATATGTTTCATATTTGTTAGATGTGGCTTTTTATTGTCTGCCTGGACTAGCAGGTTCTTTAATGCTGAGATTTGTTTGTAAGTGAAAACTGGTGGCTCTGGGAAAGGCCTCTCCAAAAGTGAGTCTAGTTTTAATATCTCCCAGTTTTTTTGTATAATCTGCTTGATTTTCCGACTTATGCTGAGTAGGTTGTGACATAAACCAATGACAGATTTGACTTAGCTGATTTTGATTTGAGCAGATCCCCTCTTGGGATATGTTCAACATTCCTTGCTAAATCATCAATCGATTTCATATAATATTCTCTTTGTATAAATGTACTATTCAAATTGTCTGCCTGAACTTTGTACTCTATTTGTGATGAGCTATTCCTCCAATACCTCATAGGTTGGCTCAAAGGCACACTGTCTAGTGTCCTTTGAGGGTGAAAACTTGTGGCATACAATAGACTATTCCTGTCTGTATTTTTCATGAAAATCTTGGTCCGAAAAGCACCTTCCTCACAGTATACTTCTACATCTAGAAAATGTACTCCCAACATGCTCGACTCAGTAGTGAATTTTAATACATGTATGCATATGATCCATCATTTCAAAAAATTGGAGTAGCTCATTTTGGGTGCCACTCCAGGTTCCAAACACATCATCTATATAGCGAGTTCAGAGTATCAGGTGCTTACACCATCTGTCTGGTGTTAAGACATGTTCTGTCACAAGATACAACATTTATGTATTCGCATAACTGTGGTTCATGGCTACCCCCATGTTGGTGCCTGAAATGTGAACAAAGTGCCTATCTCCAAATCTAAAGAAATTGTTTGTAAGAACCATCTTCAACAATGTAAGAAGTAAGACCTTATCTGCTTTACAGGAATATGTTGATAGTAGAAGCCATTCCATGGCCTCCAACGCGGCTTCATGTATGAGATTTGGGTAAAGTGAAGTGACATACATTGTAAAAAGGATGTCCTTTGCTTGTTCAAAGTCTTCTCCCTCCAATTTCGATAAAAAGTGCATGGTGTCACATAAATAGGATGCACTCTTTTGTATTAGCGGCTGATAGCCTTATCGAAGTACTAGGCTAGGGGTTCTAAAAGTCTCCCCATAGCTGTAATGATCCATCTACCTGACGGCTCTTTCAGTCTCTTATGTATTTTTGGAAATATGTATAGGACTGACATAATTGGATGTTATACAAGTAAAAATTATCTTGTATGCTCTGTTGTCACAACTGTGCATTCTGCCTCTTCCACCACCTCTTTTATCATGGCCCTCCCTTTTTCTCTGGGATCGAACTGAATCTCTCTATATGTTTCTCTGCCACTAAATTGTCTGTTTATCTCTTTAAGATAATCCACTTTATCCATCAGTACCGAAGCACCTTTTAATTCCGGTTTAAATATAATTTCTTGATTGTCTAGCAGGCACTTCAGAGCTTGCTTTTCTCAGTTAGTGAAATGTACTTCTTTGCTCTATTCACATTTAAATTTTCTAAGATCATCCAAGACTCTTTTTTTTCTAAGTTAGTTAGTATTGCATTATGTACTTTGGGATAAAATGAGCTTTTAGGCTTCATTTCAAGAACTTCAGAAAGGCTCTTGTCCTTCCTGTTCTTCAAGCATCTCAAAAAATACTTTGTTTTAGTTTCCTTATAAGTTTGAAAAAAATAATTTCTCTTTCAGAAGAGTACTCGTGTGTTGAGGTACACATGATAAGCCCCTTTGAAGGACACTTTTCTGCAACCTGGTAAGCTGGTAACTAGAGGTATTGATAACTAACTCTTCTTGATCTGTGTTGTCTTTCTCTGAGGGTATTTTCTAATAGATTGTGTCATCAACGTATACTACATCTTTCACATGTAATGTCCACAGCTGTGCACTTCGGAAACTTTTTTCGGCAGAGGGCGTACTGCATCGATGACGTTGGGTCGATGTCCCTGTTAGGGAGAATTCTCTGTATAAGCTAATTTCCCAAACCTAGTGAGTCCCCCAGCAGCTTTGCTGGATTTCTGGAGTTTCATTTTTTCTCCTGCTAAGAGTGAGACTCTTTTTCTCCCACTCTTAGGCATGATTTGAGAATGTCCTTTGACTTTGTAATGTGTTTTATGGGCTATGGAGTCTTTTACTGCATAGGGCTTCATGTGTTTTTGGTAAGTGTGTTACACAGCACCCTCAGTGCAGTAACACAGGGGTGTCATAATGGCCCCCAAACATAGACGCCATACCCTGGGACTGACTACTGTCTCCCAGGGCATGTAAAGTCTCCATTGACTTTACTAGTCTTAAATTGTGAACAGAACCAGTACAAACCATGATATTGTGGAAGTACTGGTAGGGGTAATTCAATTGCCCCTGGGTCTGTTTTTCAAGGGGGGCACTGTCCAGTCCCCCCTTGTCGAGTTTCCGGCTGGTGGCAGTGGTTACCACACGAAATATTCCACCGGAATATTTCCTATGGGATTTTCCCATTCATTTTAAACGCACCACTTTTTTGGTGCAATGTTAAAGATTCCTGCCGGGTTATTTATTTAATATTTATTCCCCGGTTGGTTCTTTTTGCTAGGACTCAGTTTTAAAATGGCGTTTGTGTTCGCCTCTGTAACTCCAACCCAAGTCGAGCCCTTTGTTCCACTTTTGGCGGGCTTCTGCACAGAAGCCTCCAAAGGTGGTGCCACTCTGTCTGGGTCTACAGGATGTGTGGGAGGGGGGAATAGGCACCCAGGACTGGGTTGCCTCGGCAACTCAAGTCGCACTCTTGTGTGATTGGCCCAGTGGTGAGCCGCCGGCTCACCACTTAGCATGTTTGAGTGACAGCTAGGACTGATGAATGGGGGTTTTCTGCATAAAAGCAGGGCTTTGGGGACTGGAACTTCAGAAGTCGCCACAGGACCTAAAGAATCCGAAGAGGGAGAAGCTGAGCCGACCTGCGACGACGACACCACCGGTGGAGCCCTGCTGAACCGAACTCACCACTTCCCAACGACAGAGAAGATCTTCCTCCAGGAGAGTCTTCTTCCTTTGAGCTGGTGGGGTTAACCAGTTTGCCCTTTTTCGCCTTCCTGGATCGTCTTGTGGTCGAATCGCCCGTGCCAAGCACCCCGGCGGCCGGATAGCCACTCTTCACCACTACCGCGAATAAAAGGGTAGTACCTTTTAACTGGGACACTTTGCGGCTGGTTTCTTCCCTGGCAGTGCAACGACCTCCAGCTTTCCTCCACGTCGAGATCTTCTCTTCCCCTGGACGAAGCACCGACTTGCACCCGATGCCAGGAACAACTGCCCCCGCTGGAGCTGTCTCACCATTTCAGGTACTGTCTCCCACCTGGTCTCCCTTGCAACAGACTGTCCAAGGTGTCCCGTAAATCCTTGACTCTCTATCCTGGGGTGACCTCGGACCTTTTAACTAACTTTTCTGAACTGATCTAACTCCTTTTTGAACTATCTGCAAAGACTTTTAAAGTGTACTAAAACTGTGTGATCTTGGGCACATTCCGCCTTGCTCTCTCCAAGAGTGGGCCTGGCCTATGAACTTTTTGCTCTACAGTAGACCCTGCCTTTCTTGACTTGCTGTGGTTCTTTAAAAGTGTTGGTATTGTGTGTTTTCCTATTTCTGCTTTTTTCTCCCTTTTTAAAATCATTATTGGAGTGCCATCTATGGTTACGCGCTCACCTCTGTTTTACAAATAAGTGGTGTCTTAACTTAGACTTGTCGAATAATTTAATCAGGGAGGTGTGTATATTTCTAGTGACTGTGTTTGAACTTGCTTGACATATTAGTGCCAGTGTATTTTTACAAGTGTGTTTTTTAAATAAATAATTATATACTTTTATACCAAAGCTCTGGTCAGTGTTTGCTTGTGCTACTGTATTTTTGTACCGAATGTGTATACTCTACATACTGCCTAACTCTTCTTGAGAGAAGTCTGACTGCTCAGCTACCAGGTAAATATGGGTGGTACAGACTGCTACGAATTGGGTTTACTGCTAACCCCTGTAGTCTTAAACTTGTTTCACCATAGTGATGTCTTCTTCTTCGACTCCTCCGACTCCGCGGTCTGGCTTCAAGACTTGCAGGGACTGCAAGTCTAAAATGTCTATCACTGACCCGCATCGCATTTGTTTGTGGTGCTTGAGCGAGAGTCATGACACCGACGACAGTTCAAAATGCCAGTCGCTGACTGCCAAGGCCTTGCGGGAGCATAAGGGGAAGCTTCAGGTGGGTAGGGGTTCTAAACCCAGTAAGTCCCGAAAATCTAAATCATCCAAAGGGGTTTCCACCGAAGACTCGAGAGGCGACTCTCTGCGTTGGGAGGAGGCCCGGGGATCTCGGTTCCGGAGGCCCGGGGATCTCGGTTCTCGGTTCCGGAGTGGTTCCAGCCATTCTTCTTCCTTGTCCCGGCAATCTAGGAAGCGCCATCACTGGTCGCCTTCCCCATCCTCCTCAGAGAATGGTGCCTCGAGGAAAGTGGCATGCCTGACTAAGTCCTCGACTCCGGAGGAATGGGCTGCCTTTAAGGAACAGATGTTGGGGATTTTCCAATCGCAGGGCACTGTTCCGGTGGCGCCTTCTAATGAAGCCGGCAGGGAACTGTCTCGTACTGTGACTCCTTGACGCGACCCGCACCGGGAACCTTCGAGGTCCCGTTTGGACAAGGTTCAGGAAAGTCGCAAGAGACTCCAGGTCTCGGTCCTCGTCCCCAGCGAGACCGCAGAAACCTGCTAAAGGTTCAAAGCAATTTATGAAGAACAGAATTTTCAAGTCACCTTCTAGCGCACCTAAAGTTAACGCTAACTATAGGTTAAATGATGTTCCAAAAATCATGTTTGTTGTATCATGAGGCTTTTTTATTCCAAAAATGATCCTCCAAAAATTGTTCTTAAATAGTAGTGCCCTCTACACGTGTTTCACCAAATCTTTTGGCTCATCAGGAGGGATTTATATCAGAAAATTCAATTCAAATTCATTGATTAGATATAAACATGCCTAATGATTAAATATTTGCATTCATCTAGAGAGCTTGGTCCATGTTTAGATTCCAAATTAGTTTGAAATTGGAGTGGTCTTGGTAACATGTATGTTTGGGGTTTCCCCTGTGCTGTTTTACCCCAATAGCACCCAAATTACATTTATCATAATAAAAGCACTGTCAACCAAAGACCAATTCGCTATCAATTGTATTTGAGACTGCAAATGTATAAACAATAAAGGTTTGAAGCATGCGTCGACTCCGTCAGCGCTGTGTCAGTCGGAATCGGACCTCGAGGCTGTTGAGCTTTGCCTTCTTATCAGCCATCAGCGCCATCTGTACCGTTGTCTACGCCAACGCCCTCGGTGCTCTCGACGCAGAAGCCCTGATCTGGTGGATCCTCCAAGGAAGGCTACTGCTAAGTCTGTGAAGCCAGTAGTGGACTCCAGGACTTCATCTGTCCCCTGACCTGATTTTCACCTCCCTCTGGATGACATTTATGAGGAGGAAGAAAAGTCTGATTTTGAGGACCCTGTTGAGCAGGACGTGGCTCCTGTCTTTTCTGGAGACAGTCAATTGGAGGAGTTAAGGCAGACTCTTCATGATGCCAGTGGGTGGACACGTCTCAGGAAGTGGAACTTGGCAGGCCTGAGCCTGGGGCTCATGCGGAGTCGTCATACAGGCGGCTCATGGCTAGCGTGACGGAATATCTGGGCTAGTCCAGTCCTCCTGAAGATTTTGTGCAAGATGATCTTACGGACATCTTAGAAAAAGGTCTGCCCTCTGACCCGGCATTACCTTTTCATCTCACTTTACAGAAAAGGTTGGTGGCTGCTTGGCAGTCACCAGAATCTCTTCCGGCTGTTAATAAATCATTGACAAAAAAGTACTGCCCTTCCGTTAGCGACCCTAGCTATTTATCCACTCACCCCACTCCCGAGAGTTTGGTGGTTCAGCGGCTACGGCCACCTCAAAGCAGACGGCGTACCCTACCATCCCTCCTGATAGGGACAACAAGCGCTTCGACGTTTGGGCTCACAATGTATTTTCTGCGGGGAACATGGCATTGAAATCAGCCAACTCCATTTGTGCCTTAGCAAGTTTCTCACACACTCTGTGGAACTGTGTTTCTTTAGCGGCTGAGCATATTCCTGAGGGGGAAGAAAGGGATGGCTTCCTTGCTCTCGTGCAAGATGAGAAGGATGCCATGTGCAAAGCCCTTCAATCGGGTTTGGATACGGCCGACAGTGTTAGCAGGGCCATGGCTGCAAGCACCGTTATACGCAGATTTGTGTGGTTGTGAAAGTCGGGTTTTGCCCCAGATGTGCAAGCCTGTCTTTTGAACGTGCCCTCTGATGGCACACACTTGTTTGGCAAGAAGGCTGACGAGAGCCTTGAGAGGTTGCAGAACTTGAAAGCTGTGGCAAAATCTTTAAGCACAGCTGTGCCTCAACATCTGCCTTTTCGTCCTAGGGGACAGCAGTGGAGGGGAGGTTCTTTTCGTTACTACTCCTCCTTTGGTAGAACGAGAGGGGCGGCCAGTTTAAGGGGCCAGAGAAAAAGTACCTGTGGTGGTCGAGGAAATAGAGGTGCCAAAGCCGCTCAGGCAGCTGCCTCTTTGCCTTAAGGCACTGCCGCAGCCGCTCCAATTCAGTCATGATGCCATGTCCCATGGTTCGCCGGTTGGGGGAAGGCCATCTCAGCATCTCCAAGAGTGGCGAGCTATTACATCGGATGCGTGGGTTCTGAATACAATAGCCAGTGCCTACTGCCTTCCCTTCCTAAAGCGGCCTAACAACAATCCACCGGGGAAACTCTCGTTGAAGCTTCTAGATACGCTCCTTGTGCAGGAAATCTTGACCCTGCTGGAGAAAGGCGCTATAGAACTGGTGCCTGTAGCGGAGAGTAACAAGGGATGGTATTCCCCTTATTTTTTGATCCCAAAGAAAGACGGGGGTTTGAGACCCATTCTGGACTTGCGTTGGTTGAACAAACTTCCCAGGAAGGACAAGTTCAAGATGGTTACTCTTTCATACGTCCTCCAGGCCCTTCAACTTCAAGATTGGTTGGTGTCTCTGGACCTACAGGATGTTTACTTTCATGTGCCGATTCATCCCAAGCACACAAAGTACCTGAGGTTTGCGGCTGGCGACTTGCACTTTCAGTTTCGGGTCCTGCCATTCTGATTGACCTCCGCCCGATGGAATTCACCAAGCTTGTGGTGGTGGCAGCGTATCTCAGGCGAGGGGGGATTCACGTCAACCCCTATCTGGACGACTGGCTGATTTGTGCGCGCTCTCCCGAGCAAGTATTGGCTCACCTCGGTTTTACCTGCCGCTCCCTCCACAGGCTGGGCTTCTCCCTCAATTTTAAGAATTCACATCTGACACCTTCCCAACAGCTTCAGTACATAGGGGCTGTGTTGGACACTTCCTTGGGGAAGTGCTCGCCTCCCAAGGTAAGGGCTCATCACATTGTATAGATGGTGGACAAGTTTCAACATGCCCAGAGTCTCCCGGCTTTCGAATTCTTAAGGTTGCTCGGCCTCATGGCATCCTGCATTTCTCTAGTGCCAGAGGCCAGGCTGAGGATGAGATCCCTGCAATGGGTCCTCAAGATGCAGTGGTTGCATTTCTCAGCAAGATGTCGGATCCCAAGATCTTCTGTGGTGGGCCAACAAAGGGAACCTGATGAAGGGGGAGCCGTTTTGGCAACCATAGCCGGAGGTGACGGTAGTGACGGACGCTTCCCTCGCAGGATGGGGCGCGCAAGCCAATGACTTGACCGTCAGCAGTCGTTGGTCTCCGTCGGAGTCCAGACTCCACATCAATCTGGTTCTGGGCCATCCAGCAGGGAATTTCAATCTCGGCAGTTCATCTGGCCGGAGACGAAATGCGGCGGCGGCCGCTCTGAGCCGGCAGGGCACACTCTCTCACGAGTGGGAGTTGGCTCAGGAAGTCCTTCAGGAGATCTTTGCCCTTTGGGGAACCCCGCAAGTGGATCTCTTCGCCACCAGTGCCAACCGGAAGTGCGAGAGATTCTGCTTAAGGGAATTTCCTCCGAGAGGAACCTTAGGAGGCACGTTTGTAGTGGATTGGTCATTTCCACTGCTGTACACGTTTCCTCCAGTCCCCGTCATTCCTCAAGTGTTACGGAGGTTACAGAGGTTCGGTTCCCACATGATCTTCATTGCTCCAGATTGGGCCAGGAGAGTGTGGTACTCCGACCTTCTCAAAATGTCCATCTGCCCTCCACGCTGTCTTCCCTACCGAGAGGATTCACGCTTGGTATCTGAAAGGTTGAGATATAAGGATTGGGACCTCCTGGATGATGTGATGGAGGTATTGCTTTCGGCCAGAAAGCCAGCAACAAAATCCCTGTACCGTTTCCATTGGCGTAAGTTTTGCGACTGGTGCAGAGGACAAAATGTTGATCCTTTTCAGTGTTCCATTCCTATGGTTTTGTCTTTCTTACTTTCTTTGTCCCACAGGGCCATCAAGTAGGTACCATTAAAGGTTACCTGGCGGCACTGTCTGTATTTAAGCACTAGTCTGAAGAATGCTCTTACTTTAAGATTCCTTTGATTTCTAAATTTCTTAAAGGACTGACTAAGGCAGCAGTATTCAAACTGTGGGTCGCGAACCCCCAGCGGTCCGCGGGTGCATCCCTGGGGGGCCCTGGGAGCTCAACATGAAATATATTTAAAAAAAAAAAAATTTTTTTTGGGAAAGAAATGGGCAGGGGTGGCTCACGTGGTCGGGCTGAAGCATGAAACTGTTTCAGGCAACAATGAAAAAGTGGCCTGCAGCGGTAAATGGATATTCATTCCTTTAGTCACAGACTGGGCCTCATTACAACTATGGCGGTATGGTAACAACGGTGACGGTAAGCTACCGGCACCGTTACTACCGTAACGCCATAGTACGAGTTGTGCTTGCTAGCTCGTTGGATGTACCGGCACCTATGGGGCTTAAGTGGGAATGGGGATCTACTGGTACCGGCACCCGCAAATGGGCAATTATCAGGTCCGCCTAACTCAGCATGACCCAGTAATTGCCCATTCGCGGGTGCCAGACCCGTATGCAACTCCGGTGGCAGCTGTGCCGGTTTTACCGGCATAGCTACCGCCAGGGTTGTAATGAGGCCCCACTGTTTCAATAGTACCCAAGGGGGTGCTTTGTGTTCAAATGTAAGTAAATTGTGATATATTCAGCAACAATGGTCAAAAAGACTAACTGCATAGTTAAGTAACTCATCAAACTGGTCCACATTGGCCAAAACGGTGGCCCATTTTGACTGTCCCACATTAGCATTTTATATTTTTGGTACATGCATTGCCCTATAGGCCAGTCCGAGCCTGGCGGCTCATCCATAATGGTGAGGGGGCGCCCACCCAGTGGCCCCTCATCCATTCTGGAGGAACTAAGGAGCCAGCCCAGTGAAACAGTGAGCACTCACGCAGCTGCTTTTCCCAGCTGATGGAGTGCTCCTAGGCTGGCTGAACTGTCAAAGGGAAACAATGTTTCCCTTTGACAGTTCAGTTTAGTTCCCCAGCTGCACATGCTCACTGAGCCATGCAAGTGCTGGGGCGTTTTGCTTCGCCAGCATTGCATAGCTCATTGGAAATGCTGCCTGGGGCACTGCATGTCTGTATGTCCAAGGGGGGAGCTCCTGCGCCTCCTCGCACATACGGACAGAGCAGCGTGGAGTAGGGCGTTTCAGCATCCACATGTAGGCCAATGCAGAAGGTATGTTTATGTTAATTGTTTTTATTTAAACATGTGTATAGATGCGTGTATGCTTATGTTATGAGTGAGTGTATGGTGATGGATGCTTGTGTGAATGATAGAGTTTGCTGTATGAATGTGCAGCGCCTTGCATGCACACATAATCATGTTGATTGTGTTAGGCCCAGTGGGGCCTAGGGTACAGGGATGGTATCTTTTTGCTGGACATCTATCATAGATGTCCAGTAAAAAATGTCATGCCTGCCCCCTGGTCCCCCCAGCACCAATTGCAAACTGTTTGGCTATTTACCCATTTTTTTGTTAAAAGTATGCTCTACAATGCAACATTTTAACCCATTATTTAAAAATAATTCACAGGGGGAAATCCCCCCCGAACCCTCCTTTATTGGTTCGGGCTCCCTCACTATGCTCGATCGCTATGGCATTTTTGGGGGAAATAATTATGCCCCTCCACTTAAAAAAATCACCAGCCGCCACTGGCCCTCAGACTGTGTTGGGAGCGGGATGGGGGAACCTAGGGACTATGGTGGGAGCACAATGGGCGGGAACCATGGGATAGTGGTGGGAGCAGAGTGGGGAGAGCCCAGGGTGTGTGATGGGGTGGGGAGAGACCAGGGACTGGGTAGGAGTGGGATGAGGGAGCCCAGCAACTGTGATGGGAGCTGGTGACGGCACGCAATACATACTGTCCATTTGACATTTCTGGGCGGTCCCGACCTGCCCAAATTTTGCTCAGGGGGCCCCCGGCCAAAAAAGTTTGAAGACCACTGGACTAAGGTATTCCCACCGTCCCCTTTCCAGGTGCCGGTTTGGGATTTGAACTTGGTTTAGACATTTCTCATGGGTGCTCCATTTGAGCCTTTGCACTCTTGTCCTTTGAGATTGTTGTCCTTCAAGACAGTGTTTTTGGTTGCGGTTAGTTCCGCTCGCAGAGTGAGTGAATTTTCATCTAAGCAGGCCTTTCTTGTGTTCCACAAGGACATGGTTGTACTACGGGTACGTCCTTCCTTTCTACCTAAGGTAGTGTCTGAATTTCATTTGAGCCAGAAAGTGGTTCTTCCTTCTTTCTATCCTCCTCATCCTGGTAAGGAAGAGGAGCGCCTTCATAGGAGAGCTCTAAGCTTTTATATTTCTAGGATGTCCAGGGTCAGAGTGGACGATCAACTCTTTGTGGGATATGCTGGACACCATTTGAGCCTGGCTGTTACCAAACAGATCTTGTCCAGGTGGATTATCCTCACCATTACTGAGTGTTAATTATTGGCGAGTAATGACCCTGCTGAAGGGTTGCGAGCTCATTCCACTAGGGGCGTGGCTACTTCCACCGCCCTCCAACAGGGAGTTCCTATTAGGAATATTTGTGAAGCAGCCACATGGGCTTCTATCCACTCTTTAGTTAAACATTATTCCCTTGATACGATCCATGGTCAAGATATGGCCTTTGGTAAGGCGGTTCTTTATTCCGCCATCTGATTGGGTACTCTAAATTCTTTTCCCTCCTCCATCTTTAAAGGTACTGCTTTGGGAGTCGCTGTCATGATGCCTACCCCCGGGCATCAGGACCAAGGCCATCAGCTCCGGGAGCAGGCATCAAGACATTTGTTTAAACCTCAGCAGCCCCGGCTAGGGGCTGTCTGGGTTCAGTTCTGGCGCCTTAGGCGCCAGGCTCATCATAGAAATCAGTCCTGGCGCCATAGGCGCCAGGCTCATAGACTTTACTTACCTGATGCAGACCATGCTGCAAAAGAGTCCAAGCCTACATGAGGCCTGGATGGGACTATTTTGTTACAGGGACTATTTTTTACTCGGGCGTGGCTCTAGGGAACTTCTTACCTGGAACTACTTTGGAGGCTATTTAAACCACACCTGAAGAGCAGCACATGCTTCGCGTTATTCTGCATCCAGCAGCGTGACGCTCACCGTGCCTGCAGCCAGCATCCAGTCTTCTGCCACGCCCGCGTGCCTGCAGCCAGCATCCAGTCTTCTGCCACGCCCGCCTCGAATCCGGAGCTCCTAGAATAAAGAAGAAGAAAAGGACAAGGTTAGAAAACAAACTTATTTCATATTTCTCATCTAATTCCGGAACCATTTCATCTCCGGACCTGGAAAGTACATCAGTCCTGCACGTGTCGCTTCGCCAGCTCCAGCACGGCGCCATACTCACCAGTTCTCACAGCATCTTTCGATCCGGCACTGTCTCCATCATTTCTTTGCCGTAATCCGGCACCTAGGGGACACAAGAAAAAACAAGGTGAGCCCAGGGAATCAACAAATACCTCTTACCACCACAGACTTACCACTGGCGGTATTATTCCATAACTCTCCACATTTTCATACACCGCATCTGTAAAGAGGGAGAAAAACAACACGTTAACGCATGCAATAGTTACCGGACAGCGTTGGGTAACACAGACTCTTACCTGAACGCCAGAAGCAGCTACGAGACCTTCTTCTCACGAACTCAGTTGCAACTTAAGGAAGGAAGGGGACAAGAGTGAACATTGGCCACATTGAACTCTTTGAGCTTGGTACTTACCAATCCCGCCAGGGACTTCAGAGTTAATACTTACCGGAACTCTCCCAACGCCTTCAAACCAGTGAAGTAACTGGTATCTACGCGCCCCTGCAAGACACGCAGGATGGAGAGCTCATCTTTTACGAACATAAGGTGAGGTTACTAAGGGGATATCGGAGGTGATTAGTGGGGGAGAGCGAGAACAGTTGGGAGGCCATCACTAAAACCCACAGGTGGTTAATCCCTGTCTCCACTTGCAGGAAAATACATCTTCGGGTCCAGCAGACAAGACTAGGCGGGCCAGTCCAGACAGTCATCTCTGCACTACGCATCACGTTGAAGGAGACCGCAGCTGTCCGGGTCCGATCGACACCCCTGTGGGGTCCAGGTGAGCGTAACAGTCTGTCAAAGATGTGGAATACGTTGGAGGCCACAACTTTCTTTCGACTGGATGTTCCTCCAACGTATTCCACATCGCCCTCCCGACTTGCCGTTTCCACAAGGCTATGTGCAGTCCAACAGGCATTTGATTGGTGGCACACGTTCTGGGGTAAAAAACATAAACTAAGGCTACGGGAGCCGTGTGTCCTATTTATAACATTCAGTGACGGCGCCCTCGACGGAGGTCGTCGAGGGACATCGACCCGACGTCATCGACGCAGTACGCCCTCTGCTGAAAAAAGTTTCCGATGTGTACAGCTGTGGACATTACATGTCAAAGATGTGGAATACGTTGGAGGAACATCCAGTTGAAAGAACATTACCAGTTGGTAAGTAACTTGTTCTTTTTCCCTCTCCTAGTTGGCTTCTTTCTAAAAAAGTCATACTCCTACGTCCTGTCCCCTTTCCTCCATACTTGTGGGACATCTTTCCGTCCTGTGGGACGGGACCGGAGCACTTTGTAAAGAGCATCCACATTTTTTTCAAAAATGTGTCCCTCCTCTCTTTCCTGTGCGGGGCCCGGCACGCGGCCGTAACCCCGCCCAACTTGGCTCCGCCCCACGCATCGCCCATCAGCTCTTTTCTCAGCACGATCGGGTCCGGACACACTTGCATCCTCGGAAGATTTTCTTCCCTGTTTTCCTCTCTGGCTCTCGCTAGCGTTAGTCTTTTAAACTAGATTTTCCAGACTGTTCATCTTGTCACCGTCGCTTCGCGAGGGCGGATCCCCATCCTCTTTGTTTAGAGTGTTTGGGTCCGGAACACCGTTGGGACTCCTGTTTTTACTGTGACTCCCTTTCGGTACGGGCACTTCAACGTCAGTTGGAGCGGCGGGAGGAGGTGTTCCGACGAACTCCTCCTTCTCATTTTCAGGCGTTAATCGACGAGAAGAAGAAGTTCTTTACTTTTCAGAGCACCCCGATTGGGGGATACCTTCCCAGGTTCCTCTCAGGCTGGGAGGGGCGTTGATCGCTCTGTTACCGGGGTTCGCCCTGAGGTGCCTGTCGGGCCTAATAATTCTACTGGAGGTTTCTCCAAGGGTCTCCGTAAGGGGCCTGTGTACACCCGAGTACGCTCCAAGGGTCCTCCTGTGGGGGCTGTTTATAGGCCCAGTTCTACTGAGTCGTGGGGTACCAGAGCTTGCTCTGAGGCCTCTCTTTCGGCTTCCCTCAAAAACAAAACCGGGGTGCGCCCCGAGGCCTTGGCTGGGCTTGTGGTTACCGAACGGATGTTCGAGGCCCGTGCCGATAAGGCTTTTACCGGGCCTAGGTCCGAGGTCCCTCGTACAGAGGCTAAGGCTACCAACAGTTCTGAGGGGCCGGGCAAGGCCCTGTCGGTGAAAGCGGTTGCTCACCGTTCCCGCTCTTGTGGTGACACCGGATCTGTTGAGGGGGCAAAGAAGAAAGGTTCTTCTTTTACCGGCAGTGCCGAGGCCCTTCCTTCAAAGGCTCAGTTGGCGGTTGGTATGTCGCAGAAACATTCCAGGCCTCATAGTACCGGCTCTGCCGAGGTTCCTTACGTTAAGGCTAAAATTAAGACCCCTGACCCATCGACGGGGACCCCTGCCTCACTTCCTCACGTGCCGCAGTTCCTCTCAGATGAGGACAAAATGGCGGCCGTTCCCGCGACCACGGCGGCCATTTTAGGTACTACCCCTACAACTACACCATCGGCCCCTGGTGTAGGGTTCGGTCCTTTGGGTGAACCTAAGGTCCCTTGTGCGCATCCTTACCGGCCGGTTTATGATTGGAACGCCCGGATGCCTCCTCCGCACAATGTTTCGTTGCCCGAGGGGGTGGCTCCCTTGATTTATGTGGATACGTCGGTGGAGGGGCCGGTGTGGCACCCTTCTCCGTAATGTCCCTGGATTTGTCCACCTCATGAGAGGGCTCCTCAGGTTCCGAAACAATCTCCTGAGGATGCCTTTTTTGGTAAATTTCAAGCGCTTATGTGCACCGACCCCATGAGGGAATATTTCAAAGGGCTTTTCAAGGAGAAATGTCCACCTGCGCCTCCAGCTCCACCTGTTCCTCCGGTGTTTCCGCCGGCGCCTCCATTGCCCGTGGTGCCTCCCCCTGCTCTTCCACCTTTACCACCATTGTCCCCAGTAGGCAAGACAGTGCCTGACACGGCTGAGAAGGATCCTGACCTGTCAGATGACCCTCAAGGCGATCAGGACAACAAGGACCTTCCCCGCTCTATCAGAGCTTTCCATGACAGGGTGCTGGACATGATGAGTTTCTTAGATGTTCCAGTGCCCGAGGCACCCGCTCCGCAGGAGGGCGTGCTTTCTGGGGTGTTCACCTTGTCTCCCTTGGAGCGTACCGGCCTGTTCCTGCAGAAGGACGTTCTGGCCGAAGTCCGAAAAGTTTGGGAAAAGCCACACTCAGGACTTTTTGTCAATAAAAAGATTGATGCGAGGTACAGGCTGCATTCTTCGGAAGAAGTGGCCTTATCGTCTTGTCTGCCTCCCTCCTCCACAAGGGTGGCTGCGGCTACGTTGCAATCCAGACCTGCAGCATCCTCTTCCGCGACGGCTACTCAGGTCTTTGGAAAGGAGGACAAGCTCTTGGACTCCCTAGGGAGGAAAATCTTTGCCAATTCGGCCTTGTAGCTCAGGCAGGCCAATGCAGAATTGATTTTGGCGGGAGCTAACATGCGGATGTGGAAAGGTCTATCGGAGATTGAGGAGCACGTTCCGGTCGAGAAGTTGGAAGATTTCAGAGGTGGCCTTTCCGATGCCAGGGTCTTGGCCCAGGATCTCCTGAAGGCTGCGGCTCATCACGTAGACACCTCGGCTCGTGCCTGATGCTTGGGGTTGATACCTCGCGGCAAGCGTGGCTGCATGCCACTAAGTTTTCGAAGGAAGTGCAAGACAAGGTACTGGACCTTCCATTCGATGGTAAGGAGCTTTTTCATTTTTCTACTGATGTAGAGCTCACCAAAACCAAGGATAGCACTCAGACGGCTAAATCATTGTCTGTTCTGGTTAAAGCTCCTTTCAAATCCCAGAGACCGTTGTCGCAAAGTCGACGTTCCTCTGGTTTTAGGGGCTTCCTCGACCGCAAATCTCGCAGAGTGGATACTCCTGCAGGGAATAACCGCCGTAGACAACAGCGTACGCTGTTTTTCTCCCGCTCCTCAGCCTCCTCATCAGGTTCAGGTGGCACCGCCACCGATAAGCCTGCCAAATGAGGGTTTTCCGCGCTCGCACGAGAACCCGGTGGGAGGACGCATTGCGTCTCATTGGGAGGCGTGGCAAACCATCACAGAAGACAGATGGGTCTTGTCAGTCGCTCGAGCGGGCTTCTGCTTGCCTTTACCCCCTACCCCTACCCCACCCCTCAACCCTCCTTTTCAGCTGTTGGGCTCACCCTCCCTCAAGGCTGAGGTTCAGAAACTTCTGCACCTCAGAGCTGTGGAACCCGTTCCCCTTGGGGAGCGAGGGGAGGGCTTTTACTCCCGGCTGTTTACGGTGCCCAAACCCAACCAGGCTGGCCTGCGCACCATCCTAGACCTTTCCCAGTTCAATCTTTTCCTACCCCAAGATGATCACGCCCGGCCAGATTCGCTCCTCTTTGCAGATGGGCGATTGACTCAGCATGGTGGATCTTCAGGATGCGTACATGCATATCCTGATTTGGAATCCACACAGGAGATACCTCTGCTTCTCTTTGGGAGAGGAGCACTTCCAGTTTCAGGTGCTTCCTTTTGGCCTCAGCTCGGCGCTGCGTGTCTTCACAAAGATGATGTCGGTGATTGCGGCCTATCTGCGTCACCAGGGTATCCATGTGTATCCCTATTTGGACGACTGGCTCTTACGCAGCCCTTGTCCGTTGGCAGCAGCGGGCAACCTCCAGTCTCTCCTTCAGCTCCTGTTGAACTGGCGGAAATCCTCCATGACGGTCTCACAGGACTTGACTTTCCTGGGTTTTCGTTGGAACACGATCGAATGCCGAGTGTATCTGACCGGGGACAGAATGGCGGATCTGTTGGCCACGTGTCAGATGTTTGCGCAGTCGGAGAGCATGTCGGCCTGGTGGTTCCAGAGGCTTCTGGGCCTCATGGCCTCGTGTGTACTGGCTCTTCCTCTTGCTCGTCTCAAAATGAGACGGACCCAGATGGCTCTTCGGAGTTCCTGGCGTCAGGCTGTGGACCCGGATTCCAAGCGGATAATGATTCCGGATTCCATGAGAGTGGAACTGGACTGGTGGTCATCTCTCAGCAACCTGTCAGTGGGCGTGGGGTTTCAGGACCCAGCCCTCATGGTGACGATCACGAAGGACTCCTCCCGTTTTGGGTGGGGTGCGACGTTAGATCTTCTTCAGGTCTCGGACCTCTGGTCGCCTCAGGACAAGCTCCTGCACATAAATAATTTGGAGCTTCTGGCGATCTTTCTGGCGCTCAAGGCGTTCAGACCGCTCATTGTCAACAAGGTGGTCTGCATAAGAACGGACAATGTGGTATAAATGTATTACATAAACAAGCAAGGGGGAACGAAGTCTCCCCCTCCCGTGGACCGGTCCATCCAGATTTGGGAGTGGACCGTGCTTCATGGGTTCTGGTGCTTGCAGTGCAAATCCCGGGCCAGCTGAATGTCACAGCGGATGCCCTCAGCCGGCGGACAGTGGTCAGCTACGAGTGGGAGTTGAAGGCGGAGATCCTCTCATGGATTTTCTCGCGTTAGGGCACACCAGAGGTGGACCTCTTCGCCACTACGGTAAACAAGAAGCTTCCTCAGTACGCCTCCAGAGGGGTGCTGGGAGCCTCCTCTCTGGGGGATGGATGCTCTCGAGATTCCATGGCATAACATGAGCGCTTACGCCTTCCCGCCTCTGCCCATAGTTCATCGAGCAATTTGTAAGTTGAAGAACTCTGTGAACTGTTCTCTTCTACTGATAGCTCTGTGGTGGCCGGCCAGGTTTTGGTTCTCAGAACTTCAACACCTGTCGGTGTGTCCGCCGATCAGGTTACCAGTAACTCCCGATCTTCTTCACCAGATCTTCTTCACCAAGGGGAACAACAGATGTGGCACCCCTCCCCACAATCGCTCAACTTGGCAGCATGGTGCCTGAGTTCAAGTCTTTAGAGCATTTGAGTTTGTCTGCGGATAACATGCGCATTATCCAGTCAGCCAGGAAACCCTCGACCAGATCTCAATACAAGAGTAAATGGCTCAGGTTCTGTCATTGGTGTTTGGAGAAAGAGTTGGATCTGAGGGTGGCAATGATTGACACGGTGCTGTCCTTCGTATCCTCCTTAGCAGAGTCAGGGGTTCATGTTCTGTCTTGCAGGACTTATCTCTCAGCGGTTTCCGCTTACCGTTCTACAGACCTGTGTTCTTATTCTCTAACTAACCCGGTGGTGAAGAGACATTTTGCTGGCTTGACACGCCTCTACCCTCCGGTTCGTAGTCCGCACCCGCCTTGGGACCTAAATGTAGTCCTGATGGCGCTGTGCCATAAACCCTTTGAGCCAATGGCTACGGTTGACCTCAAGTACGTGTCCTGGAAAGTGTCCTTTCTGGTCGCCGTTACGTCAGCGAGGAGAGTGAGTGAGCTCCAGGCATTGTCGGTGGAGCATCCTTTCTTGGTCTTTCACAAGGACAAGGTAGTCCTTCGGACAAACCCGGCTTTCTTACCGAAGGTAGTGACCGAATTCCATCTGAATCAGTCAATCTCCCTTCCGGTCTTTTTTCCGAACCCTGCCTCTGAGGCTGAAAGGGTTCTACACTGTCTGGACGTCCAAAGAGCTCTCAAGTTCTACCTCAACTTTTTGTGACCTTCGGTAACCCTCAGGGCAGGCCGGCGTCTAAGGCATCTATTTCCAGATGGATTGCTGCCTGTATCACGGAGTCTTTCACCGTCCAAAAGCTGAAACATCCTTAAGGTAGCCATGCACACCTGGTGCGGGGCAAGGCAGCCACGGTTGCTTTTCAGAAATATGTTCCCTGGGAGTCCATCGCTAAAGCAGCTACTTGGGCCTACCCATCTGCTTTCTGTAAGCATTACTGCCTCGATATGAGCTCTAGAACTGACGCTCAGTTTGGTCAGGCTGTGCTAAAGAACCTGTTTCAGTAAGGGGTATTTCCATCCACCCATAGTTCCTGTAAGGAGTGCTTGGGAATCTCCCACAAGTATGGAGGAAAGGGGACGGGACGTAGGAGTATTACCAGGTTACTCACCGTAGTGACCACCTTACTCCTAGTCCATAGTCCCCTTTCCTCCATACGCCCACCCGCTGTCCCCTCTACTAAGGTTCCTCTGTTATTGCTAATGGGTCTTGGGCCCTGCGATAGAAAAGGACTGATGGGCGATGCGCGGGGCAAAGCCAAGGTGGGCCGGGTTACGGCCGCGTGCTGGGCCCTGCGCAGGAAAGAGAGGTGGGACACATTTTTGAAAAAAAAATTGATGCTTTTTACAAAGTGCTCCGGTCCCGTCCCACAGGACGGAGAGATGTCCCACAAGTATGGAGGAAAGGGGACTATGGAATAGGAGTAAGGTGGTCACTACGGTGAGTAACCTGGTAACTTGCCTCTACAACACCTTGCCCCACCCCCGCTCTCTCCTCTTCCTGGTTCTATTACTACACTCTGCCTCCCTTCCGATTCTCCACTGGAGATATCAGAGGACACTGTTTCTGAAGCACTTCCTCTGCGTTTCCGTGCTGTTTGAGGCATGTTGAAATTGGAGGATTGCTTATAATATTCCTGCCAGCTGTATACGAATTCCATAGGAATTTCTGTATTTTCTTGGACTGAATTGTCAATTTACAGTTAGTATCCTGTAGGATCTTCTGGATCTGATGTTGAGTGAGACTATCCGACAATCTGTTTTTTATTACGTTGCTATATCCTCTTCTAACTGGATTAGATGCGGTGACAATTCTTCTATAGTTAATGAAACTATAGAAGAAACTATAAAACTATAGTACAACTCAAATTGAGTCATTAACTCTCAGAAGACTGCTTTAAAGAAACAATGGCAGGTACTTTAAATGCAAAGGCTGACGGTAAGGCTTGATTAAAGCAAGCTCCAAGAGTTCCCTCAAGGAGTAGTTTTGGGTGGGCACAGCCAGGAATGGGTGGTAACGGCCATATGAATTAGCATGGACACGGGCAGGCAATGGGTGGGCCCATATCCAAACAACACCTAGATACTGTGTGTCGCTCCTCATATGTCACTCCTCTGTGTCCCTTCTTATATGCCATACCTCCCTATCTGTACTCCAATGCAATAGTATGGCATATAGGTATCACAAGTGACACCTAATACCCCAAACTAAAAATGGTGCTGTTACGTGAACTGTAACAAAAAATGATTCTTAGGACTGTGTAAAACCTAGAAAAATAGATCAAGAGTAGTAGTATTTTTATTTTAAAGCATTTACTTGTTTGATTTAATTAGATAATTACTTAACGGCTTTTTAAATTAAAGGTTTGTTGAAGAGACTCTATCTCTTTAATGATGTTTTGAACATGTTGAATTGTATACAGAATTAGCTCGGGAATGTATGAAAAGGCAGAATTGATTAAACAATTGTTTGATTTTCTTAGCTGTAGGTGAGTAAAATATTCCAACATTATTTTATGATTTTTTTTTATTATTTGTTTATTTATAACTCAAAACACAGGAGCATATACATTCACAGTACTTATAGCATCTCAAGACATATAAGGCATAAAACACCCCTCCCTCTCCCCTTTAAGTCCCTCGGTGGGCACTGAACCCAGGTCTAGTCGGCCTGGTCCGGTAGCAGCGACGGATCTTTCATAGAATGAAGGGCTCTCGCAATCAGGCGTGGCTTAAATGTCAGGGCCAGAAAGGTCTGGTCATAATCCAGCACCGGAGCCCAAATGTCCATGAATCGGTGGAGCAGTCCCGCTTTAGCTCAGCGATCAGGATGTCCCAGAGTTTGACCCAGCAGAGGGTCATCAAGGGACCATCCGTGGATTTCCAAGTGCGGGCCACCGTGATTTTGGCTGCCAGCAAAAACTGGGATACCAGGGCCGCTCTTCTCCCTGATCTCGGGTACATGTCTGGTAGCGGGATCCCCAGGAGGACTTGCTCGGGCGTGAGTGGAATGGCCACCTGGGTGATGTCCTTTATAGTGGCTAGGCAGTGAGTCCAGAAGTCCTTTTCTCTGGGGCAGGTCCACCATATATGAAAGTATGATCCTGGGAGGCCGCAGAGATGCCAGCAGTGAGGGTCCAGGGCCCGTTGGAAGTGATGGAGGCGGAGGGGGGTAATACCACCACAGGAGCAGTTTATGGGCGCACTCTCGATTGGTGATGCAGCGGGATGCTGTGCGTGTTCTGGACCAAATGTCCGCCCACGTGTGGTCTTCTATGGCGTGCCTAAGGTCTGTCTCCCATTGAGACATATAGGAGGGCCTGGAACGAAAGGGGTCCTCTTGTAGCAGCTTATATAGAGTTGAGATCTTTCCCCGGGTCGGCAGGTCACCCACTGTTAGCTCTAGCGAAGTAAGGGGTCTTGTGGCCTTAGCCCGGGTCTAGCAGTGGGAGCACCAGTGCCTGAGTTGGGCATAGGAGTATCTATCCGTTTCTGCTAGCCGGAATGCCGATTTACAGCGTTCAAAGGTTAGGGGGGGGAGTCCCCATCGAAGAGTTGCCCCAGGGTTTCGAGGCTTCCCGCGACCCAATTCCTAAAATTCCTTGGACAGGCTTTGGGGGAGAACGCTGGATTGAGGAAAATTGCAGAGAGTGCACTCAGGTCTCCAGGGACGCCATGATGTCTGCAGGCCCACTCCCAGGCCTTTATTGACTGTTTCGTGGCTGTCAGGACTCCCGACCAGCTCCGGCGTAGGGCGGTGGGGAGAAACGGGAGGAAGCAGAAGGAGAGAGGGAGGCAGGATTGCTCAATGTCCACCCATTTTGGCCGCCCTGTGGCAAGTCCCCATGCCTGAAGGTGGGCCGCTCAGGAGGATAGGTGCAAGACGATTGGCCAGGATCTTAGAATATATATTGGCATCCAGATTCAGCAGAGAGATGGGTCTATACAAACTGATTTCTTGGGGGTCCTTTCCAGGCTTAAGGATGAGGACTGTGATGGATTTCTGCATCGTTGGAGTGACCGTTCCAGAGGCCGGGAATGAATTGAAGAGACGAGCCAGGGGGGGCCACCAGTTGGGGCCGGAAGAGTTTGTAGAAGCGGGTGGAAATATCATTCAGACTTGGGGCTCTAGATTTCAGGCTTTTGATGGCAGCCTCCACTTCCTCGGTTGTAATAGGCGCTTCAAGCTCTTCACTGGCCGCCGAGGTCTGGTGCGGGGGTGCCGCCTCTTGGATGTACGCACGGTGCTCGGCCGGATCCCTCTGGGCTGCTGTCATTACTTTTGAATGGTGGGCGGCCGCCAGGCGTAATTTCTCGTGGTCCGCGTAGTGGATAGCTCCTCGCGGGTCACGGAGGCACAGGATGGAGTTCCTGCTCTTCTCCCTGGCCAGCTTATTAACCAGAAGTTTTTTGGCCCTATTGTTATGAACATAATACCATTGCTTGGTTCTAGTTAATAGGTTTGCAGTAGCATCAGCGTAATGCGCTTCGAGCTTCTTCTTGCCATTTGCAGGACCCTATAAGATTTTGGCGCCCAGCCCTTTCTTTTGTGAGTAGCTTCAGCTTCACGGACCTCGGCTTCCAGGGCGGCACGGGTCACCTGCCTTCTTTTGTGGAATGCGGTGCCTTGGGCAATCAGTTCCCCTCTGAGCATTGCCTTCATGGCATCCCAGGTGCTGGCCGGGGAAGTATCCTCCTCCTGGTTTTCTGCAAAGAAGTTTTTTATTGCCCTGGCGATTGAGTCTCTCACTGCCATGTCTCCCAGAATAGGATCATATAGACTCCACTGGTGGCGAGGAGGGGGATCCGGGTCGTGAGACTGCAGGGTCAGGGTGACTGGAGCGTGGTCCGAGAGGATCCGGGGGCCAATCACCACATCGTCCGTGAAGGTCAGGATCTGGGGGGAGGTCAGGAGTAGGTCGATCCTGGAGAAGGTGCGGTGCACGTACGAGTAGAAAGTGAAATCTTTCTCGTCTGGGGACAATACCCTCCAGGAGTCCACAACATTCAGCATGCAGAACAGATGGAGCAGGCCAGTGGCCAACTTCGAATCTCTGGATGTCGGGGGGTGGGATCTGTCCTTGAGGGGGTCCGGGGACCTCGTTGAAGTCCCCTCCCATGATGACTTGCCCCTCGATGAATGGGAGGAGGGAGTCTTCTAGGTCTTGGTAGAAGCCTTCCTGGTGTTCGTTCGGGGCGTAGGCCGAGATGAGGGTGTAGAGCTGGCCGAGGACGATGCATTTTATTGCGATAAAGCGACCATCCTGACATCGTAGCAAGTCCAGGATCTGGGGCTTCAGGTCTTTCGTGAATAGAATAGCGGTGCCTCCCTTCATAGTTCCATTGGAAGCAAAGAATTGTAGCGGAAAGAGTCTGCTTCGCAAACGAGAGAAGTCTGCTGGGATTAAGTGTGTTTCTTGCAGAAAAGCGATTGAAGTTCCATCGTCCTGTAGCCTCTGCAGAATGGAATTCCTCTTCGGGGGGAGTTCAAGCCCCTAACGTTCAGGGTGGTGAACTTGAGTTTCAGATGTGGCAGCTGGCTCAAAGAGTTTGCTTGCTGATGGGGGGGGCAGGGAGGGGTTAAATCACCCATGGCTGTGAGAGCATAGCTATTCCTGGTTCTCCTGTGGTTGAGGGTTTTAAGACTGGTCTCCAACGGAAGATATGAGCGTACAACAACTGCCTCCAATGGGAGGTCCAAACTGCGGCTGGGGGGGGGCGATTTTAAACTATCGGCATGGCCCCTGTCCGCCCAGGCTGTCATCCGACAGAACCAACATGGTAGGGAATTTCTCCAAGGGTAAAGAGGTGGCATCCGCCTTGGAGGAGGGTATGGACCGCATAGGGTCCGCGGCGAGCTCGAGCAGCTCAAGTGGTTCCAATGCTATGTGTCCAGTGCGGGCATCCACGCACGTCATTTGGGTTTGCGGTTTCTATGCACTCTTGACCAAGGGGCACGATTCGGCCTCGGGGAGCTGGAGTTCGGGGCCGGACTGGTTCGGCCCAGGAGGGATGGGTCTGAAGACCTGTGGGAGTCCGGACGGAGAATAGATGCTGCATCGTCGAGGTGGCTGATGGTGCGGGGAGTGCCTTTGTAGGAGAATTGTAGCGCCATGGGGAAGAGCCACCGGTAGCGAATCTGCTGGTCTCGGAGAAATAGCGAAAGTGGGTGAATCATCCTGCGTTTCTGGAGAGTCAGAGGGGAGAGGTCCTGGAAGATCTGTAGTCGGACGCCCTGGAAGGAGAGTTCCTCCTTTGATCGGCCTATCGATGCGATGGCCTCGTTTGAGGTGTAAAATTGGATCCTTGTAATTGCGTCTGGAGGGGAGTCGGAATCCACTCCCCGGCAAGGACGCAACGTATGGGTCCGATCAAGAATGAGTTGGGCCTCGTCCAGATCCGGCAGGAGGGACTGGAAGAAAGTGCTTACATATCCGGGGAGCTTCTTATCAGAAACTGAGGTAGGTACCCCTCGGATGCGCAGGTTGTTGCGGCAGGAGCGGTTTTCCATGTCTTCCTGCTTGAACTCAAAAATTTCGGTCCTCTCCGTTAGCATCTGGACGGTACGTTGTAGGGCCGATATGGAGTTAGAGTGATCTATGGCCAGGTCCTCGGCCTCCCCCATCCTCTGCTCTATGCTCCCGACCCTTTAGTCAGTTTGTTCCAGTTTAGCAGTGAGTTCCGACATGCAGCTTCTAAATTCTGACTTGATGACCGATATGAAGGCTTGGAGGTCTTCTTTTGTTGCGAGTGTCCCCTTGTCGTCGGTCGCTTTCTGGGGTGTAAGCTTGGAGGAATCTGCTTTCTTTCCTTTATCCGCAGACTGTAGCATGGTGGAAATGTCAGCCGATTTGGAGGACTTCGGCGCTCGGGACATGGCTTCAGGAAGAGAGGCACCTTCCAGGGGTCCGGCCCCAAATCCACGTGGCGTGGGGTCCAAAATGGTGAGAGCGATTGGGGGTGGAATGGGCCGGAGCGCCCCAGGAGGTGGAAAGAATTTCGGGCCTTCAGGAAGCAGTCCGGGTTGCCGTAATGACCACGGGGCTCCAGGCGGCCCTCTGTGGCGGGGTCCATGATGCGGCTGGCGGGAGCAGGCTCTCCCGGTTGGCGAAGAGGGAAGGTGGGAAGGGGTGCCCCAGGAAAGCAGGTAACAGCGTGGGTTTGTTTGGGTCAGCGGGCCGCCGGGGGGGGCAGATTTTGCGAGCCTCAGAAGGCTAGGCCACCCCCAGCTCCTCACCTCAGGCCTCCAGGCTCCCGGGGGACCAGCACGCAGATCACGCTGATGGCGGGCTCACCGAGGCGTCGGGCGCAGACCAATGGCGCAGCGCAGGCTAGGATCCTAGGAGCTGCTCCAGGACGAAGTGTAGCTGGCAAGGACCATCAGGGCCCCCCTAATATGCGCCTGGTACCAGTGTCAGTCGCGCATCAGGGAGGAAGAGTTTGCGAGGTGTGGAGGCGCGGGTTCAAAGGAGCGGCCGCCATCTTGAATACGGTGCCGGCCGCCGGAGGAGCATTTCTTTCGCCGCATTTATGGCGAACCCAGGGGCGTTAAGCTCCCAGATAGCAGGCGATGGTGCTGGGGATGTTCCTCTGCCTCAATCTAGCAGCGTTCATGGCGGGCATAGCAGGAACCGGGAGAAAACAGCTTTTAGCCGCGGACCCAAGCAGAGGCCATTAATGGAGCTGCCTCATCGCTGGCGCTCCAGGCCACGCCCCCTATTTTATGATTTTTTAAACAGTTAAAGTGATTTGACATTTTAGAATATCTAGGTTAATTGATTTGGTATTTAAAGTGTTTAAAGCTGTATCAGTGGCTTTAAGGAAGACATGGTCAAAAACCTCCTAGTGATTCTTAGTACTTTGAAAAACGTTTAAGTGTCAATTAAATAGTTCAGAATAGTGTATGTAACTTGGAATCAAGTTGGATGAAATGATAACCTGTTAGAATATCCTAACATCCTTTGGGTTGTCGACAAGTCACTTAATGTTTTAGAAAAAGGATAAAGATCCTCAAAAATGAATAAAATGAAAACAAACAAATTAAGAACACTTTTTTGAAACACCAAACATTTGTAATGGAAACTGGCTTAGAAACTGAATGTATTTTTATGTAGCGATCCCAATAATATTATGAATGAGAAGCTTTGATATTAACCGTAATCACTGGCATTGATATATGCAGCGTCCATTTCAACTTTGTTAGCACATTTGTGTCGCTACATAAAGGGACTAGCCATGTGCAAGCCTGTCTGGATACTGACCCTAATGGAAGTATATTATTATTTGCCATATACATTTTCTGAAGAAGTCTGAAATAACAATCTATGATCAATGAAAATGCATTGTGCCATATCCATTTTTGTTCTTGTACTTTTTACTGAGAAATAGCATTTCCTTCTGTAAGATATAGATGCTGAATTTGTAAAGAAAGTATGCGTTTATATGGATTGTTCCATCAGCTCAATGAAATGTGCAGTGTCCTCAAACAAAAAAGATTGTGTATTCTGATGCAGTAAATGTATCAATTTCGCTTGTACTCATTTTTAGGCACCTTATTTGGAAATCAAGAAACAGATGGATAAACAAGACCCTCTAGCCCATCCTCTTTTGCAATGGTAGGTACGAATTTTGCTTTTTATGTAAATATGTATGGATCAGAGTGTATAGCGCAGTGCAATTATGTGCTATCCTAAGCACAAGCGTATACATCTCTAGTAATGATTTCCATGTATTCAAGCCCATGTCAATCAAACCCCATGTGTATATGTGCGCAAAGAGCATTGACTTGTCCATGTGCAAGCTATGACATCTGTTAAAAGTTTGGAAAATGCACTCATGCGGGCGGTGACGGAGAAGGAAACTGAACTTAGACATTTTAAGAACATCTATTTGTACTACAAGACTAATTGACATGACATTGTTAACCCATATTGTGCATTTAATAGCTCAGCGATAAGTAAATTGGCATAATTGTAGGGGAATGGTGGAAAGATCACATGTAAACCAGAGAGCTGAAAGGAGTGATGGTTCTACAGAGCTGACCTTTTCTGGTTAAAGAGCCACCTTTTGCTGTTACAAATACTCAGTCCAGCTACGTAAGGTGTTTTGTTCATGTTATATCCCTTTCTTCCCTTCTACCCTCATTCCATGCTGTTTACCTCAGATGTTACACCTTGTTTACTTTGTATACAAGTGTTCTGTGCATCCCTACCCACAGCAGTAGGCTCTGCTTGCAAAGATATGGATCTCAAGAATTCCCCTCTGAAATAGACACTGATGGCATTCCATGGGGCCATTTTTCAAGAAATGCAAAGAGCTTATTTACAATTCAAGAATCAGAGGTCTAGCCAAGTAAAAATCCTGTTCATACCTAGTAAAAACATAACAATAACCTCCTGCCCAACATTGAGGGGGGTGGGGGGGGTGATGGGTACAGGCAAAACTGGACCCTTTAGCTTTCCATGAGCAGGGTTTGGTGTTACGGCATCATCCTCTGTTGCAGGACCCTCAGATGTTCGTGCCCAAGTTGACCACTGACCTGTGTGTGCACAACAACTTCTCTCTTCATGGTGAGTCCAAAAAAACACTTTCTGTTGCCAAGCACTCAGATCTTCTTGTCCAGTAATGGGCATTACCTTTGGATACACAGAAACCCAATCAGTGCCCAAGCCTATGATTCCAAAGCGTGGCCTTCCGTAGGCAGACGCTGCCTGCTTATAGTTGGGGCAGGCCTGAATGGCATGGAAAGCCTGCCTGGCTGCCAATCGCCAGTTCAAGGTACTAGCTCACAGAGGAGATTTCTGCACAAACCTTGCACCTGGCACTTACCTGATCATAGAGCCCTCGTTTTACACATTAATTAATCTTCAATGTCAGACATCCCGTTTTTCAGTTTGCTTCAGGACATCCTTTCTCTTCTCTTTTCTCTGTAGCCACAAATAACTACAAACTAACAAGGGGGGTCCTGGGAGTCCCTCTGCCAGACATTAGTCCTGGTTACGAGAGCCTTACCCAGATTCTTTAGCTCACTATCTTTCACAGAGGAGAAATATCCAAAACATATCAGTCTTTGTCCTGCCCTGGGGCAGTCCAGCACCGAAATGCTAGGCAATGTTCCTCTGAACAAGATTACCAACAGCAACCCCAAACACGTGTTTCGGTCTGGTTGGACCTCATCAGTAGGGTGGAGCTGTGCCTCTCTAAGAATAGTGAGCAACACCTGGACAGAACTATCTCTACTACTATGCTCCCACTTCCTTTGGGCTGTGCTATCAGGCAAGATGCTTTGCTTTTTGCTGAGGCAGACTGTGAATGATATTTAATATGGATGCATCAGTCAGGATTGTTTGTTATTATATATATTTGTATAGAATAAGCCTATCTGGGGAGCACTGCACAGGTCGTAGAGAAAAATATCAGTGCAAGAATTTAGCAAGTCAGCAAGTAAACATTGATCATAGTGTGAAACCAGAATACATCAGGGAGTGCATGCCTTGAATTGGACGATTGCAAAGCGGTTTTGTTTATCATTTTTTATCATCTACTAGTCAGTTTTATCACAGGGGTACACTAAATTAGAGGTTTTCTTTTCTTCATTTTTTTATCTCCTAATGGATTAGCAATTCTTTTTCACTTTTTTTATTTGCAGGGGAAATTCAAGCACCACCCTCTTTCACAGGGCCCTCCTAAGTACAGTTTTCAAAATACATGGTTGTATCTTGTCAGGGCTAACTAAAACCCTTTATTCACGTGATAACACCTATAATATTGGCACTTAAAAGCCGGAGGCAACCTCCCCTCCCCAATATTTAAGGAAATATCAAACAAGTGCGCACAAGTCTTACACCAATGTCCTCTGCACTAAAGCACTTAGAGAGATATGAACCCAGCAGGCCACTTGATGTGGAGCACATCAAAAAAGCTAAAGTCATCCAAGTTTATTTATGCAAGCTCCTTTCCCGCACCCTATAATGAGCTACATAAACCTCAGATCTGCGCTGCACAAATCACACTCCAAAACCCTTGAGTGTATAAATAAAGAAGATTGCATGCCAGTAGATAAAGGTACATATGCCCCTCCATCATGAATTGTTACAACAGCGAGTCCTGCCCCTTGGGTAGCCAAGCAAAAGGTGATTATCTATGTGTCCCAACTGTTGGCTTTTATCGCTATATCGCCTTCCACAAAATGGTCACGATAATCTAGTTACTACGAACTTCTTCCATATAACCATGATCCTTGACTACCAGCATCTGTTCTACACACTGTAATTTTAAAGCACAATTGTCCTATCAATCTGTATGACTGCTCCTGACATACTGTTTATATTTTCTTGGGTTCTTATAGCTTTGACATTTATTTTTTCTTTTTTTTTTTGTAAATCGAATTTTATTGATTTTAAACAATACCAGGCATTGAGGCAAACAAAAACACACGAGGAACATGCCCTCCAAAAATCCTCTTTTATAATGTACTTGTCCCCAGCCAAAACTACCCCCGACACCACCAATTTCAATGAAACTCTTCTTTAGGCAACTGAACATTGCAGACTGTATGTTCGTATGTCGATAAATCACAAGTGGTCCATTAACACACATATCAACATATTTCACTGTCCGTGATGCGCCCTTATCATTAAACGTCTCTTGGGGTCAGGCCGGCACTCTCTTTGACTTCCAACCACCCTCCTCCCCTTCACCCAAATGCATTACAAAATTGGAGCCATTCTGTTTCTATGGGTTCACTTCCCCCATGATTGGCTGCTGTGATCCTTTCCATAGTATAAATGTCTTTTGCTGTTTTTGACCACTCTCTTACCGTGGGGAGAAGACCCCTTTTCCAATGTCTGGCTCAGCAGGCACGTGCTGCCAGGAGGAGAAAGTGCACCAGTGGTTTGGGGGGAAGCCACTGATCCTCCTGCCTAACTAACCCAAACAACACCAACATGGGACCGAGCATGCATTCCCCTCCCCCCGCCTCCTTGATCCAGCCTAGGACCTATTTCCAAAACACCTTCACCCTGAGACAGCCCCACCACATGTGCCAATAGTCTGCCCAGGCCCCCTTACGCATACCAACAATGAGGGTCAACTGTGGGGAACATTCTGGACAGGCGCATCAGGTCATACTGCCACTGGTGTAATAGCTTCACTGCATGAAGCTTGTATTGACACGCTATGGAAGTTTTAAAAGCTCTCCTACACATGAGATGCCATAGGTGCTCTCCCACTTCCATCCCCAGGTCCCTTTCCCACAACGCTCGAAGCCCCGCTATTTCTCCCGACTTTGGTTCCAAGAGGGCCCCATAGAGACGTGAAATAAGGCCCTTCATTTCCATGTGTCCATCAAGGACCTTTTCTACCGGCATGAGCTCTCTCTGTATACACTCTCTCCAATTCTCTGCTGTGAAGACTCTTTTTAACCTAAGATACAGGAGAACCGGCAGTTTGCCTATTTCCAGTGCCGTTTCCAGGTCCTGAATGCTTATAAAGTGACCTCCTTTCCACAGCTGACCTACTCTGGCTAGCCCACCTTCAAACCATGACTGAAATCTTTCAACCTCGGGTATCGCGTCTCTCAATGGTGGAGCCCAGATGTGGCTCATCGGAGAGGGCCATGTGATAATCCCCTCCCTCTTCCCGCCCATACCCAACACCTCCCAGAGGACCTCCAAGATCGGTGATCACGAATGTGCTTAGGGAGTCTACCTCTTGGGACCCAGAGCAATTTCCCTCACTGTTGCTGGGAGTATGTGCCGATTGTCCAAAAATACCCATTGCCTCTCTGGGTCCTCCCTCAGATGTGGAACTAGTGCCCTAAGTTACCCTGCCCTGTAATATATGGACAGATCAGGGAGTCCCACCCTTCCCCTGTCCTTTGGCAGTATCAGCGTACCATGGCCAACCTTCGGCCTCTGACCCTGCCAAAGAAACTTCAAGATGCGTAACTTCGCCTCTTTCAGGAGTGTTTCAGGCCCTGATAGGCAGCATTTGGAACCGGTATAGTACCCTCGGGAGGAGGTTCATTTTCACTGCATTGAGCCTCCCCATCCAAGAGAGCTGTCCCTTCCCCATCAAAGTCATTTCTGCAAACAACCTCTCAAAAAGGGGGGTAGATAGCCGTACCTAGATCCTCTCCCGGTCTAACTATGTTGATACCTAGATATTAGAGTCCTTCTCGTTGGATCTGCAGTCCCAAGGGCCTGAGTGCGTTTACATCTCTAACGTCATCTGCCGCAAAGGGGAATATTACCGACTTATCCCTATTGTCCCGGAAACCAGAGAACCTCCAATACTCCTCAATTATTGCCAGGGCCGCTGGGACCGACCTCCCCGGATTTACCAGATGGAGCATCATGTCATCTGCATACATTCCCATTTTAAATTATCTGCCACCCACTGTAATACCCTCAACCCGTGGTGCCAACCTCCATCGTTAACACAAACAAGAGCGGGGAGAGAAGGCAGCCCTTCCTCGTACCCCTCTGCAGTTCAAATGAACATGATAGGTGCCCGTTCTCCGTGATCCTGGCCTCCAGGGCTGTGTAAAGTGCCTGTATACCTCTCTGCATCCCTTCTCCAAACCAGAATTTCTTCAATACCCATGGAGGAAGCCCTAGTCTACCCGGTCAAAGGCCTTCTAGGCATCTAAGGCCACAAGAACCGGGTTCCCCCCACTCGCCACTGCAGCCCCCATCAAGTGTAGTGTCTGGCGTAAGGTGTCTGCACCCTGCCTACCCTGGATGAACCCCACCTGATCAGAGTGAATCAATTTGGGCATGAGACTCTCCAATGCGAGATGCAAGCACCCTGGTGAAAATCTTAGCATCAACATTAAGCAAGGAGATTGGCCTATATGACTTGCAACACTCTGGGTCCCTGCCTTCCTTGGGAATTAACATTATCAGCGCCCTCCCAAAGGATGGGGGAGCGCTCCCCGTAGCCATGATATTTTTAAATATGCTTGCCAACTGCTGTGAGACTGGCCCAGCAAACGCTTTGTAGAATCCGGCCATGTAACTGTCCTCCCCTGGGGCTTTCCCCAGCTTGAGTCTTCCAATTGCCTTTAACACTTCCTCTTGAGTGATCGCCTTATCCAACCCACTACTATCACTAATTCGGAGGCTCTGCAAGGGAGTCCCGTCCAGGTATTCATCTAACTCCTCATTCCTCCCCTCGCCCTCTTTCCCATATAAATTCTCATAAAATGCTGCAAATTCCTGGGCCACCCCCTCTGCCTGGGTTAGGAGCTGCCCCCTGGGGTCCTTGACACCGCCACCCATCTCTCAGCTCTCTGGCCCCACAGCCGTGCCGCCAATAGTGCATCAGTCTTGACCCCTCTTCATAGTATCTCTGTTTCAGGAACTGTAGACCGGCAAGGACCTTACCCATCTCCAAGTCTCTCAGTTCTGTACGTTTCTCCCTTGCTAATTGAAGGTCATCAGCCATCTCACTTCCCCCTTCCCTTCCGTGCTCTACAAGCCACGTATTTCTCACTGGAGTCTCCCGGCCAGCGGTGTCCTAACCCTCTTTTTGGAGGTGCCCTCCCGGATGAGGAGGCCCCTCCACGTAGCCTTTGCTGCGTCCCAGACCATCCACTGCTCCACCTCTCCTGTGTTGTTAAATGTGAAAAAGTCCTCAATCTCTGCCCTCATCTCTTCTGCAAATAAGGTGTCCTTCAAGAGGGTATCATTGTATCACATAGGGTCTCCCAGGGTCTCAATCCCGCCAAGGTCACTGCCATCTCAACCATATCGTGGTCTGACCATCTGATTGGGACATGTTCACATGTGGCAACCCCACTGACAAACTGCTGGTGTATAAACCAGTAGTCTATCCGCATTCGGGATCCATGGACGGGGGAGTAAAAAGTAAATCCCCTCTCCACTGGATGTGACTCTCGCCACACATCCCCCTATCCCTGTTCCAACATGTAGTCCTTGAATCCCTGTTCCAACATGTAGTCCTTGAAATCACTCTCCGCTAGCCTCCCCCCCCCTGCCCGAGTTACCTTCCCACTGCTGTGGTCCATCCCCCTGTCAGCCCACATGTTGAAATATCCTCCCACAAGGAGTAGACCTTCGGCTCTCTCTAGTATTACACCCATGGCTTCTCGTAGGAAGTGCATTTGTCCCAAATTCGGGCAGTATATAGTAGCAAAGGTCAGCCGAGCACCCTCTATAGACCCACAGGCCACCAGGGCCCTCCCATTCCAGGTCACTGGGTCAACCACCCTCAACCTTCCATTGAAGATAATACCCACACCCCCTTCTTAAGGGGCCCTGAGGCCTAAAATGTCTGCCCTACATGTGACCCTGGGATACGTCTCTTCTCTCCTCTGACCGTACTTGACTGCTGTACAAGCAAGATATCCAGGTCTCGATTCCACATTTCTTTCCCAAGTAGCGAACGTTTAGTTGGCGACTTTAGGCCCTTAACATTCAAAGTTCCCATCTTCAGAACCTCCGCCCGACCCCCTTTCTCAGGGTGCACCATTTGTGGACATGAATCTCCTCCCGGACCACTTGATCCCATGTACTGCAGCAATCTCAGAAGAAGCTGTAGTTGTGCCTTCAAATATAAACTTTTTAAACTCCCCCCACCCTTAACCCCTTGCCCCTTCCCCCTGACCCCCGCCATAATATTCCTTCCTTCTGAGACGCCCACCATGTGATGGGCCACCAGGGATGAGTGCTTGCTCAGCCCGTCGTTGACACAATCACCACACACCGCCCTTCACATATCACCCAGGACCGATGCTTGTTTGTGCATATTGGTTTGGTGGACTCTTTCCGCTCTTCATGGGGCCCCAGCGTTCTTTTGCGGAGGAGTGTTATGTTTTTTAAACTTCCTGTCACCCTATATTTTCTTCTTCATACTTTGCGGCCCATCCGGTTTATGCCGTTCCATTGGTTACGCCTCCAACCCATCCTGTTCCCTGGCGGAATCCCCTCTTTGAAGGACTTGGTGCCCCTCCTTCCTGCTGGTTACTCGGTAGTCCGCTTCCCCTTTCTCGAAGGACAGTGCAAATGGGTAGGACCAACAATAACATATTCCCCTTTCTGTCAACCACTGCGTGAGAGGGCGGCAGTCTCTGCGACGAGCTAGTGTAAGTCCCGACAAGTCTTGGAACAGCCTGACCGTGTCCCCTCCGTATTGGAAGCTCCCCAGTCTCTTGACTTTTTCCAGGACCTCCATCTTCTCCCTATATCTCAGAAGGCGAAAAGTTGATTAATCAGGCCATGTACTTTCCTCCTGACCTCCAGCGGCGACTTCCCCTTTTCTTCTCGGACTCCCGGGAGGCATAGGTTGTTCCGACGCCCTCTATTTTCCAGGTCGTCCAGTTTTAAGGTGGTCTCCTCCCCACATATTTCCAGGTCTGTTAAACAAGCCTCATACTTCATGTCAAGCAGGTCCATCTTGTCCTCCAACTTACCTACACGTCCCTTCAAATCGCAAATATTGAGGCATGAATGTCTGTCCGTATCGCCTTAATTTCCTGAAGTATGTCCTTGAGGTCATCTCTGGTTAAGGCGGGTGCCAGTGGGCCACCCTGTGAAAACAAAATCAAAATATCGAGGCTGAGTACCCCAAAAGGGAATACACCGAACACGGGTTACAAAGGAACTTACAAACAACTTTATTTTATACTGAATCCAGTTACAAAAACAGAGCAAAATCAGATAGCTATCGGCCCTCAGTACAACACAACGAACTCCAGCGTGGTTCAGTGTGTTCAGTGAGAGACGCTGTACATTAGAATGCATTGGCTTTTTATGTGGTTAAACAAGTGTTCTATGTTCAGTATTTGAATACATTGTTTTTATAGTATACTCGTGGATTAGTTTCTTTACACGAGTAATCCCTTACACACAAGTCAACGAAGGACAAGGTCTCAGTTCACGACCTCAACAAGTGGCCTGCAGGCAAGTTATGTATTAGCTATGTACAGAGGTCAAGACGGCCATGTTGTATTTCTGGAATGACATTGTCCACCATTTTAACTCACAGGGTGACTTTTACAAAGCGAATCCTAAAATGGCGAATTGGCCTAAAATGGCGGCTTACATTGATTTAAGGTCAGGACCTTGCAACACAGATTCTTTCGCAAGCGACTTTCGAGCAGCTTGGCGTAGGCCAACATACATATATTTATTGCAATAGGAGGCACAATATAATTTGTCTTTTGACAAACCCTCCTTTTGGCCTATGCCAAGTGCTAAAACTACTTTGTATCTCCTTGCAAATAACTCCATGCATCATCGTCCATGCACCCTGAATCAGTGTCGGAAATATCTATTGCCATTAGGTCATTTGCTAAAATTTCTTTCAACACATATTCTTTGGAAGTTTTATCTGGGGCATACACTTTATGTCCTATCAAACCTATCACTTGTGCGCAACATCCCGCTCGCATCGAACACATACCAGGTAGACATTGAATACAGCAATAAAGAAACAACAGGATTCCCAAAATAATTAGCAAGACTGAAAGTACCTTTGAACCCCAAGATCGCAAGAAGTCCCAGAACCAAGCGCTAAGATCCCAGTTTCCCTTGGGAACATGCACTTCGGAACTAAGGACGTGCAGATTCTGTATTGCTTTGAAGATGGTTGGGGAGGAATCTGGAACGAAAACACAGCAAGCGGACCCCACTAATTTACACACTCCACCTCGCTCAGCCAGAATGACATCTAATGCCATCCGCTTTTGAAGTGCTACTAATCTTATCGCCTTCTGTTCTAACGTCATATTATAGAGTATGTCCGTGGTCTGGTTGATGGTTCTCTCCAGTACTCTCGCTAGTTTTCTGATATCTTCTGAATTCGCTATCTGCCCCCGAAATGGCACAACTGATTTAGCTATATCTCCCAAGATTTGTGCTGGGGTGTCACCATTCTCGTCCCGCCGTGGACGAGCCTTTGAAATTTCTCTTGTACTAGCTATAAACACCCCAGGTAACAGGATCCCTAAATAACAGGTTCCCTGCCAATCCCTGGGCAACCATGGGAATGCTACATTACCGCAGACAAAGTAGACAGGTTCGCCTACATACAAAGGTCTGTTTTCCCCAGTCAAATTTGCAATGTTGGCACAACCTAGAACATTTTCCATTGACTGAGTTCCATTCCTCAGTATGCAGAACGAAACTGAATCGGGGCTATGATTAACAGTGTAAGAAGGAGCCATGGCATCCTTATTGCCTATTGGAGCCATCTTAAAGGAAATCAAAGATTGGAAGGGACGAGACAGTCTGTCAGAAGGCCTAATAGAAGCAACGTTAGGTTTACTCCTGTTTGCAAAAAGCAAGCATCCCAGGGGAGTCAAAACACGTTTCTCAAAACTATTCAAATTGGTGCCATCAAAGTTCCCTGAGATGCTATCATTCCATTGGCCAAAGAACAGTGCTCTAAGAGAAGCACAGCAAGCAGTTGTCAAAGGTAAAGGATGAATATACCAACCTAGCCCCTTATCCCCGTGTTGCTGTAAATGTGAGCAGACCCAACAGTTAGACTTATTAAAAATGGATGCGTAGCATTCATGATAAGCAGTAGAGTGTTACTGTGGTACCTTTGTCTATGCTGAGAGTCCCTAGAGGGTAGAGTATGCAAATGTACATAGGGAGTAGGAACAATAGGTATACTTTCAGTAGGTAACAAAAATCTAAAGAATGAGTTTCCTCAAGGTACCACAATCCTAAGGCAGCGATTATTAAAAACCCAAATATCATTATAAAAATACAGCAATACATTTTCGGGACCCAGGCATTTTGTCCATTGTCCCGGTTGGTCACCCCCTTATTTACAAGTCCCATATGAGCGGTAGCAGTAGCAGGCATTGCAGTCTTCAAACGGATACCCCAATGTTCGTTGCTGGCAACCTCCCGCTCGAGCGACTTCTTAGTCCTTCCACAAACCTAGCCAACAGAATCCCCTTTCTCAATTTTGGGCAAAAACAAGCCCTCGATGATCCTTTTCTTCTTCAAATGCACAGCCGAACCGTGCCGTAAATCTATCAGATGCACAGCAAAACTGTGCCGTAAGTCTATTTTCTTGAACGCAGATTGTACCTTACTTTTCCCGGTACTGATTGATCCGGAAACAATATGTCGTCACTTCCTGCTGGAAGCAACGTTTCGGAAACAAGTGAAGATGCCGAATTTGAAATTGCAGTTTCCGGATGCAAAACTTTTGGAGAGTGTGGAGACAAAATGGCAGCTTCCCCAAGCCTCACGGGCTCAGAGAGATTCTCCGACACACTCTCAGTGCTACTTACTGCTTTGGGATCGTTGGTTGCAGTATCAGCGAGGGGTTCTGTTTCTTCTGTAACGTGTGGCACAGGGTCAGGCAGTTTCTTGACGTGGGACGCGTGGATCCAGTTCTTTCTCCCAGAGACCCGCACCGCTGTCTGGGTGACCAACAGGACTTGGAATGGCCCACGACAGCGAGGCGCAAGGCAGGAAGAGTGCTCAAATGCTTTGACTAGCACCCAGCTTCCAGGCCGTATGCTGTGGCCCGAGCCCTCGTATCGCACAGGTAAAGCTTCTCGTACCTGGTGATAAATCAATTACAGGTTTTTAGTCAACTGGTTGCAATAATCTGAAAGTAATACGTTTTCAACATCTCTCAATGAATTGCATTTAGGAAGGTTCCAAATATTGGCAGGTCTCCCCATTACCACCTCAAATGGAGAGAGCCCAGTCTTAGTTTGAGGGGTTGTACGCATGGATAACAACACGATCGGTAAGGTGTCCGGCCATTTTAGTTTGGTGCTGGCACACGTCTTAGCAAGCTTATTCTTAATGATACCGTTGTGTCTTTCTACTAGTCCGGCGCTCTGAGCATGTCTGGCCGAATGGAACCGTTTGTCAATTCGTAATGCCGTACATATCTGCAGAATTACAGCAGCGACAAAATGTGGACCATTGTCCGACCAGATAACTCTTGGTAGCCTGAACCGTGGGAAGTATTCCATTAACATGATTTTTGCAGTAGTCATGGCTGTAGCATCTTTAACAGGGAAAGACTCAACCCATTTACTAAAAGCACAAATAACCACCAGAACATATTTCTTATTCTCACATCGTTCCATTTCAATAAAGTCAAAGTGGATCACTTCGAAGGGTGGCCCAAAACTTCCCCTTGGAGTTACTGTCCCCTTTCCCACATTGTGTTGTAGGCAAATCATGCAATCCTGGACGTAGCGCTGGGCAATTTTCAATATTTTGTCATTTACCCAAGCTTTCTCTAACATTTTTGTCATCTTCTGGGCACATACATGCGTAGGACCATGGGCCATGATGGCCATCATCATTACATACGCGTCAGGGAGTAGCCATTTCCCTTCCGCCATATCCACCCAACACCCGTCATCATCAAGTTTCCCCAAGCCTTCAGCCCACCTCTTGGATTCTTCTAACGTGGCATCAGCTTGGATATCCCGTACAGACCCAACACCCTCATCCATTGCATAAGCATTTGCAGTCTCCCTTGAAACGTACATCGGTAGCAGTTTGTTTAGCTATCTGATCAGCGAAAGCATTCCCTTTCCCTACATCATCTGTACCCTTTCGATGTGCTGCACATTTCGTAACTGCTAACTGAGTAGGGAGCGCAAGCGCTGAGAGTAGTTGTACTATTAGGGAGCCGTGTTGGATTTTAGTGCCATGTGAAGTTAGGAACCCTCTTTCTGACCAAAGTCTCCCAAAGTTGTGAGCCACCCCAAAGGCATACTGACTATCAGTATATATATTTACTGCAAGCCCTTCGGAAAGTTCACAAGCTTGGGTTAGCGCACTCCATCAGAAGAACAATAAATTGCTGCATTTAATTCTTTTAACAGATTCAACCCCAGCAAGTTCTCTCCACAATTCGAAGTCAACAGAAATGGACAGTGGTACGTAAAGGGAACCAAAGAATTAGGTACCGGTAAAGAAACCGGACAAACAACTGGTGTGCCAGAAAACCCTACAGAAACATTGGTTTGCCCTGACAGTGGAATGTTTGGAACCCGTGAATGATCAATGGAACACTTCTGTGCTCCAGTGTCTATCAAAAACTGATGTTTCCTATTTCCCACCATTATTTCAACGTAGGGACCTTTCTGATTGACGGGAATCGGTGTAGGTTCCAAACCCTGTTTCGGGCAATCCTAACGAAACAGAATGTCATCAAAAGGAAGCTCTTCAGATAAATATGCAGCAGAAGGATGATCAAATATGTTCCTGGTGTCCACACTTGAAATCTGATTATCCTGCGAGAAAGGTTGCTGAGGATCCTGTGTAAACTGACCTCTACCAGGGCCCCCTACACCCGGGCGACCTCTGGATCGTCTACCCATATTTCCGAATCTATTATTTGACCTTTGTTGAAGGACGGGGCATTGTGCTCGCCAATGACCCTCTTGACGACAATAAGCGCAATGGTTAATGTTCACAGGACCCAAGGGCACATTCCCTTGCGGGACATACTGACCTCTAATCCGAGAACTACCCCCTCTGGGGCCTCTAACAATTTGCTGAAATAGCACTTTAGTTTGCAAATTGCCTTTTCGTTTTTCAACCCTATCTTTTTCATTATTGACACGGTTCCCGTAGTACTGAGCCAAATGCAGCACTTCTGATTGGGACTTCGCCTGCCACACGCTCTCGGAAGACATCATTTGTGACTGGATGTCAGGCATCAATCCACGCACAAATTTGTCCACAAACAACCTTTTCACAGACTCTGTGCCTAGGTCTTGTCCACTGAAATCCGAGAATACCTGTTCGAACCGATTAAAGAACTCGGTAGCACCCTCAGACTTTCCTTGGACACATGCCGTAAGTTTGTCCCATATAATTTTTTTCTCTGGAATTATGGTTTTCAATTTAGCAATGATTCTATCAGGGAAAGTTAATATCACCTGAGGCGGTCTTTCACCAGCTGGCCTTTCTCCATCGAGTCTAGTTATATTCACCCATGTATCTCCCAACCCTGGCACGTCGTCTATAGTTCTAACTTGCTTCCACCAATCTATGGGCAGGAGTACAGGGAATAACAAATCGATATCGCCTAAGGTGAACACTGAGGATTGCAAGACGGACTCTATTTCTTTATAGAATCCTGTCTATTCCTGATATTTTTCCTAATATCAGGAATAGATTGCCTAATAGTATTCACTTCCTGTCTTGAGACCGGGACGTGAACGAACTGTGATACATAATGTGCAGGAATGTTCACAGCGACTATATTTCGTGCAGCATCGGCCGCAACCTCAACCTTCGGGACAAATGTCGGAGGAACCTCTCCCATAGGCAACTGAGAAGTAGGTGACTCCGAACGCTTACTAAGCAACAGAGCTAAATCGAGCGCTAAAGCAGTCGAAGAAGTGTCAAGTGAAAAAGCTCTCTTGTAAATACTCAATAACTCTGTGGGACAACTAATCTTTCTTTTTACACAACCATCCTGTAGGTACTCTATCATTACCTGTATCACTTTCCTCTGCATTTCTGGCATATACTGACTATATTTGTCATATACTTCAACTGGAGTTATATTACATATCCGAAATCCATCTAAGCGCATCTTTCATACAAATTCTTGCTTCCTCAGATATCGATTTACGACAAGGAAGGAACCGTTTCTGTACATACATACTTTCCTCCTCGTCATCCACATTCTGCAATTTTTCTAACTCCAGTTGAAGTTTTTATATACCCAAATAACCTCTCGACATGCTCATTTACTTTCTCCACAGTGTCTCTAGAAAACGCTAAAGTATTTAGATCCCTTAACCCTTGCGGGAGATCTGTATTATTTAATTTTCCCCACATTACACATAACTGAATCCCTAAACCTTCAATAAAAACATTTTTCTCAGGAAAATTATCCACATTACAAAGTGTGGCAAAAACATTAGCTTGATCATCCTTCTCCATACAATGCTTAGCCCATGCAATTAACTCACGTTTCTTCTCCGGTGGTACAGTATTGCGAGTGACAACCTTAGACCCTGCACCTCGATCGATTACAAGCGGCTCAGGACCACTTGGAAGAGAGGGAGCAGGCAAATTCAATGGAGGTACTGTAACTGGTGCGATAAGAAGAGGTGGAGGAGCTGGAGGAAGGGGAACATTAGGAGGAGCAGGAACAACGGGAACAATAGTAGGTAGAGCAGGAATAACAAGAGGAAGAGGCAAAGCAGCAGGAAGAGGAACATACGGAGGTGGCGCAGAGGCACCAGGCCTTCGTTCATTTAACAATTTATCTATAAATTCATCGGAAGCATGGAGGTCTTTGGATGGATATATTTTTTTGAATTCCAAGTGAGAAAGCCCTATCCATATTCCTAGTCGGTTCAGAATGTTTATCTTGGTCATACAATAATGCTTTTTCGGCGTTCGTCTTATGACGGCGTGCATGCTTTTCTCTACGTTTAAGTTGTTGCAACGCTTCTTTTTTCCAATTCTGCAAAACATCAAATGCTGCAGGTCTAGCCTTTTTCTTTAATAGAATTGACTCTAAATACTCAATACGAGGGATTTCAAAACTACCATTGATTGGCCACTGAAGTTCGGAGGCATGTCTGGTTTGTCTGTGCCAAATGTCATTAAATACTATACTTCCAATGCCATGCTTACAGTACATAGTACATGCCGGTGACCCCTCCTGTGGTGCCGGACGGCTAAATTCCAAAGATTGTCTATCGCTGCGGAACAACGCCCTGAAGCAGGTAGACAATTTCCCAGGCATATCAAATTATTGGTATTACCTGGTCAATAATTGTGTCTGCAGATACAATGCGCCAAATTCAAATTTTCAGGGTTGAATTAAGAGTCGGGTCACGACTCACCTGAACAAACCTAAGGAGGTCCGATCGGATTTCAAAGAATCTTACCTAACTAATCTTACCTTGTGTATGGTGATTTTGGCAAATCTGCCCGCCTCGATAAGTGGATCCTCGTCAAGATGTTGTCTCAGACCACAAGCTAATTGTCCAGGGATCGGGTCGTGCAGCGCTGCTGAGGATTCGCGTCTCGTTCAGTGGAGCCCCTTTTTGTCACACCGTCTGATCCCGGTCCGATAGCGTGTGTCAACCTTCAACAATCCGGCATCAATGTTGAGGGTCCCTATTCGGGCACCAACTGTGAAAACAAAATCAAAATATTGAGGCTGAGTACCCCAAAAGGAAATACACCGAACACGGGTTACAAAGGAACATACAAAGTACTTTATTTTATACTGAATGTTTACAAAAAAAGAGCAAAATCAGATAGCTATCGGCCCTCAGTACAACACAACAAACTCCAGCGTGGTTCAGTGTGTTCAGTGAGAGACGCTGTACATTAGAATGCATTGGTTTTTTATACACTTTGTGAGCACGATGTCCAGCCCCCACTTTGGGTTAATATTCCACTTAATACATAACCGATCTAGGGTTCATGCCAAGTCTCGAACAACCGCATATAACTGGTTTGCTTTTAATACATGTATCAACAAGCCTATACAGCAACTGTGTAATCTGGGGTTTTCCATGTTAGTCTTCTTAAACATTAATACAATGTGGTTAAACAAGTGTTCTATGTTCAGTATTTGAATACATTGTTTTTATAGTATACTCGTGGATTAGTTTCTTTACACGAGTAATCCCTTACACACAAGTCAACGAAGGACAAGGTCTCAGTTCACGACCTCAACAAGTGGCCTGCAGGCAAGTTATATATTAGCTATGTACAGAGGTCAAGACGACCATGTTGTATTTCTAGAATGACATTGTCCACCATTTTAACTCACAGGGTGACTTTTACAAAGCAAATCCTAAAATGACGGATTGGCCTAAAATGGCCAGTGAGAAAGGCAGTTTCCATTGCCAACATGAATACATGCAAAAATAGTACAATTGAGGTCATGGACCATTTTAAACTTTAAAACGGATAAAAGGACAATTTAATTTTAAATTGCGGAAAACTTTTTCCGGCACAAGGGACACAATCATCTTTATTGTCTCCCACCTGTATGTGAGCATTAGTGGCTATAAATGTAACTTAATACCTACTTATGTACATAGGGTCTAATAACAACATGACTCGTGGACTTTTAATTCACTCATCCTTGACCTCCCCTCTCTCTTTCTTTCTTGTCTTATACATTTTCTCTTGGTTAGATTTAAATGCATTCAAACGCACGTGTACTGAGGCAACACCAACGCCAGTAACAGTAGCGTGACTACTGGAATAAATCCAGCCTTGTTTCTTGAGGTGAGTGATGAGCCACTTGCACCTTGATGCTCTCAGGTAGCATAGAATTTAAGACTTGTTCAATTCTTGCCGTTTTATATGTAATTTCAGATTTTCTTGAAACTTTGTGAAATTTCCTTGAGTCAGATTCAATGGATCTGACGAGTCAGAGCACATGACATTGGGAGTCAGGTCAGTTTGGCCCCACTATTTCTGTGCTGGGCCCCTGGTGGCTCTGGTTTCCCACATGGTGGTGGTACAATCCCACTTGAGACACAGTGGTCTGTTTTGGCTTGGGGTCCCACAAACCCTCCTCTTTAGACACTCTGCAACAACAGGGACACCTTGGGATTTGTCACAACACGGTGTCCCTAATAGTTTTTTTACTTATGGTATAAATAATTGCATGATGGTAGTTCAAGACAGCAAGTACAGATAGTAGATTCTTGTATATATAAAATGTTGTGTTTTTGTGTTTTTTTAGTGGTAATACTGTACCAAGTGGTCCCCCTGATAAAGACGTTATCTCATTTATCATTTTTCCAAACGTCGAAACCGGTAGAGAAGAAGATCCGGGGATGGGATGTATAATTTTTTGTTGAATATACCCACTCCGTGGAACAGAGCACATTTCTGGTCAATGGTTGTGCTGAAACACATTTGATGTGGATAAGATGAAATATTCAAGATCATGTGGGGCTAATTTATGTGCTACCACATATGGATTGTACTAAAAAAGTTTTAGTCAAACATAAGTTTTTACTGTGAGTGAATGAGGTTGATTGATTTGAGTTGTAAATGATGGATTGACTCTTGGCGAATGATGGTTCTGTTAGGTTTTTATCACCTGGTGTCTTGTGCTCCTTTGCAATGTTGATGTAATTTAATGTGTGTGTATTAAATAATGATCAATTCATTCTTGAAAATAATGTATCTTAATAAATACATTTTTGATACCTTTAAAAATAAAAAAACAACCTCTGGACAAATTTTTCAGTAGATTGTGTTACACTAATACCCTAGTCCAGTGTGTGGGGTTTTCCTGTGCCTTTCAGTGTGCTAAAATGGCGGTTTACATTGATTTAAGGTCAGGATCTTGCAACACGGATTCTTTCGCAAGTGACTTTAGAGCAGCTTGGCATAGGCCAACATACATATATTTATTGCAATAGGAGGCACGATATAATTTCTCTTTTGACAACCCCCTCCTCCCTGACACCATTTCTATTTGTCTTGGGAGCCCCCTCTCAGGCATTCCACCCGGTCTCTCCGAAAAACGCTGCAGGGCCTGCTCAATCATGCCTGCGTCCGACTACTATGCTACGGCCATTCCTGGCTCTTCTCCAGCATAGCCCCAGATGGTATCCCCGATGATCGGCGTGTCCACTGGTAGACCCTGGGTCTTTCCTGGGGTTACTTCCGGTCCTTTGTGGTTCCGAGGCAGGCTCCCTTAGTCCCCGTTGTACCGTCTACTGGGGATCCTAGGGGAACAGGGCCTCACCTCCCGACTCTATCAATATATGTCCCTGGTAGGGGCAGGGGTTCAGTAAGTCCTTAATATTGTATAACCTCCCGCCTGCCCTTCGTAGCACTGCTCCTTTGTTGCCTTCGGGATCCATGGTCTCCCTTCCTCTCTCGTTGCTAGTCTTTTTCACTGATCAGTGCAAGGCTCCAGCTGCTTTCTACATCTGACAGCTCAGCTATTATTGAAAGTCTGAGAGTCTCACACATGCAATGCCACCAGGGAGGGGTCTATTGGGACTCCCAGGCATGGTCAGGCATATTGCGAACTTTATGTTGGGTGCCTAATTTGGCTCCCCTTGTGAGCAGCCTGTGGAACTTGCCAGTGACACGGCTACCTCTGGGAGGAGGGTCCTCTCACCAGGACTCTTTCCTGTGGGAGCCCTGGGGGTGTAAATCCAGTGAGTCACCACCCTACCCAGTGAGGGTACCTGTCCAGTGTTGTGCCAGATCCCAATGTCACTTCAGGGCAGCCCTGACCGTGTCTCCAGATATAGTTACAGATGTGTTTGTAGCCTGTACAAGCAGCCTCCTCAAAGGGCTCTGGGGGTGTCTTCACCCTGTTGTTTCAATTTGTGTGCTGCAGCACAATCTGGCCCCCAACGGGATGTTGCCGCTCACCTACCGTTGCCCCCGTGTTTTCTTGGATCGTCCACTTGGTGGGAGTTGGGGCCAATATTTCACCACAATGGGCCTGGGTCCGTCCTCACTGTCCCTCCGCTGCTCTTTGTGTGCCTCTGGCCATGTTGTCCCCTCGGTAAGCGTTGGGGCCAGTCTTTCACCACTATGGGCCCGGGCCCGCCCTCACAGTCCCTCCACAGCTCTCAGTGCACCACCGCTCTTGGTCTACCCGTGGTCTCCAGCAGCCGCTGCATGGCCGTGTTGTCAGACAGGGGTAGGGTGGGCTGCACCCACTTCCCGCCCGTGGCGAAGGACGTAACTATGCCCCGGGCTGTGGCGAGCGTCCCGCAGCTCCTCCTCTGCCCCCCCTCTAACCTGCCGTGTGTGGTCTGATGGACTTCCCACATAGGTAACCTCTTCCTCCCTGCAGGGCAGCCAGGCTCACGCTGCAGGTCCACGGCACGGGTCCTCCCGTCCCTCCAGGTACCTCCTCTCCCTGCACACCAGCGCAGCAACGTATTCTGCAATCCGGGTGCCTCAGGATGGGCAGACGACACGGGTCGTCAGCAAGTGTCCTCTTCCACTCGCCTCAGCTACCGTCTCACACAGACACCGTGGAACACATTCTCTGGGCACCTGTTCTGGCCTCTTCGAGCTCCAGGCTCACCTCGGGTCGCACCACTGGTCACCAGCGCACAGCCTGTGAGGTGTAGCCAGGAGCACCTATAGCTGCTAATACTGCGGGGGGATCCCAAAAGCTTGAGAAAGCCTGGGCTCGAGCGGAGCAGGGTACTCATGCGGCCATCCCAGACGGCACCCCCTGGTGGTCTCCCGACATTTAATTTTTGATTGCTGTTGGCCTACTGTATTACATTGTTAGTCACTACCAGAAAGCTACTTCATCATGTTTGGGTCCGAATAGGCCTGAGTTAATATGTTTGATAACTGCAAGCCTACTATATTGACTTGCTACTTGCTACTGCTTAATTCCGTTGTTGTCAATAGCTGCCTGCTGTTTAATTCTTGAACACTACCAGCCCGGTGTTTTAAATTTGGTGTCTAACAACCTTGTTTTTCTAAATGTATGTTTCAAAATGAGCAATGCCTAGAACGTGAGGGACTATCATATATCATATACATGAACATTCTTGAAAAAACAACATAACAACCTAGGTCCCTCCTAGATGGCCTCATTATTATGTGGGGTGTGACTTAGAAGCTTTGAAGAACTAAATGGGTGGTATCTGTGCTCAGCAGACGGTCAACACAGGTTATGGATAACCATTTGAAATTCCCACAGTAGGCCATTGCCTCTCGCGCCCCATGTAACTATCTCCTTCACTTTCCAAGCTTGGGCAAAGTCTGAATGAGGTGAAAGACAAAGGAAAACTGGACCCAAACCTCGGGATCATAGTCAATACTCTAATGTTAGTTGGCTTCTCATGCTTTATCTTCCCGGCTTACAGTTCTGGTATTGTGTTCAAAAGCTCTTCAGCCTTTTCTATTGCCTAAAATGTAATTTCTGCAATCTCCTTCCTAAATTGGCTACAGTCCTCCCAATCTTCAAAAATACAACTGCTGACCGCAATTGCTTAAGAATGCTTTTCCTTCTCCCTCATTACTTTAAAGATCTGTAATGTGTAATGTTCACATCCTTGCCCACCTGGATCTCAGTTGACTTTTTGCCTCTCTGCAATCAATGATGCACAGCAGTCACTCCGCTCAAATAGAATATACCCAAATCTCAAACTTCATCTTTTATGCTCAAAATGTCCTTATCCTTAACATTTTCTTCATTTGTGCTGCATTTAAAAATAAAAATCATTCTAGTCTACTCATTACTCTTTCTACCAGGACCATTCCCTTTAGAACTGTGCTATCTCTGGTTTTACTTCCAATTTTCTGACTGTTCTTTCACCTGGAACCACTTCCACTACCGCCTCCCCTTAGTAATGCTCCATGTTCCTCACCTCTTCACTCTTTTCCATCCTTTCTCTGATATTGTATCTTTTGCTTTGGATTTTCCTTTCTTCATTCTTGAACTGTTTCCACATCACTCCACCTGACTTTCTAATATCTATCACTCGGTCAGTCTTGTAGATTTAATGCTTACCTCTTCAAAATATGATGTCATCTACCTCCTAGTTCCTAGTGCCTTACACCCACTCTTCTCACCCATATCCTTTCCAGATGAACCTGTAAACTCCTCTCTGAAATCTCTCATCCCTGGGGCCCTTTTTGACATTGCTTTGAAACTCAATCAGTTCACTGCCTCCACTGTCACTGCAGATGATTTGTCCCCAACTTTACTTACCAAAAAGATTGTTACAGAACCTGTTGCCTATACATTGAAGACCACAGGGGAAGGGAACCACATTCTGGATCCAAGGACTTCACCTTGGAGAACATTTTTGTTGGAGCCATTCTATTTTTCATTTACAACACTTTTTGCAAATATCAGATTGAAGGCATTTCCCTTCTCACTTTGTAATTGTGTTTGTAGTGTGAGGATCAGGATAGAACGTGTTGGATTTAAGAACAGCTTTATAGTTTCTGACATCCTGAAACAGACAGGTACTTCGTTTTTGGTTTGCAGGTAGTTAAACTCCTCTTTAGGGTCAGAAAGACATTTTCCCCACCCATTTTCTGTTGAATAATGGTCTATAACCAAAAACATGACTACTTTGTGTCCGGTTTTCATTTCTGACCCATCACAGTAGCCAAGTTAACTGTTTTTAAGGTAGGCAAAGGAAGAGATGGGGGCAGCACCACAATGCGTGTCCAGACTGAGAAGGCCAGAAATCAGGTTATTTAACACAAGTTTCTTTTTTGTCTAACAAATACTGTCTTTCTTCAACATTTCTAGTAGGTTTGAAAATTGCCTGGTATACTCCCCTGCCAGGGCTCTTTATGCACTTCCAGCTGCCTGGTGTACTTTACTGCCAGGACTTCTCTTGTGTTAACAACTGCCTGGTATACTCCCCTCCCAGGACTTCTTATGGAGCTTCAATTATCTGGTATCCTTCCTTTCCCAGGACTTCTTATGTAGCTTCAATTGCCTGGTATCCGTCCTTTGCCAGGAGTTCTTGTGTGTTTTCAAGTGCATGGTATCCTTCTCTTGCCTGGACTTCTTATGTGTTTTACAGTTCCTCTATTATCACTAAAACCGCATATACCATTCTTGCTTTTTATCTCTCTCTGTTTCAATGTTTGTTCAAGCTTTTTCCCACACTTGCATTTTATGCATTGATATGTTATTGGGGTATGGATTTTGTCTTTGCCTTTTCTGCTTTCAAACAATCTTCTTGTGGTTTCTGTATTCGCAATCTCATAGCATTCAAATTGTCATTGGCGCGGTTGCTGAAATGCCCCAGGGTCCCCACTTTCTTTGGGCTGACTCACTGGCTCTCTGTAGCGTCTTCAGTCTTGTTTGCACTTCCGTGGCGTCACTCTCCGACTCGCTTCCCACTGTTGGTTGTTCAGACGTCCTTCCGGCTTCTTTCTTGGAGCTGCTGCCACACGGCTGCTTCCCCTCTGGTCCCGGCAAGGAGAACGTTGCCTCTTTGAGCTGCCAAGCACCCATGAACTCTTTCTCGGCTCCTGGCATCTTCAAGGCACGTCCTGCTCGTGCACAGCATCTCTCCTTTTTTGCTGGCGAACTCCAGTGCTCCGCCACACCGGCTCGTGTCTCCAACGGTCGCAAGCCTCTGTGGATGATCCAACGTCTTCTCCTGCACTGCAACACATCATAGTGGGTTGCCATCTTTAAATGTCACACGCACAGGTGGTTTCCTTAAACAACTAGTATGCACCTTGAACTTGAGGCTCCTGTTACTTTGTACCAGCTACTTCATCCTCCTCATGTCAGTACTTAAGTGGTTGTGGGAGTTGAAGGTCATGGCTGTCATTGGAAATACAGTATTTGGATATTCTCTTGCAATGGACATGAAAGAACAGTCTCACATAAAGTTGAACCAGAAGCAAAAAGGGTTTGTTTGGAGATTTTATCCTTCAGGTCATAGATGGGAGTTTGACCTAAAGAACATTGGGTGGAGGTGTCTTTACACACATGGTAATTGTCCATTAGTGTATTGGGCATTAGGGGGTCTTCTGAATGGGCGAAGGGGGGGATACTGCGCCTCATCAAATGAAGCCATGTGTTAGGGAGAATTCTCTGTTTAGGCTGAATTTCCTAACCTAGTGAGTCCCCCAGCAGCTTTGCTGGATTTCTAAAGTTTGTTTTTTTCCTCCTGCCAAGAGTGCAATGTTAAAGATACCGCCGGTTTATTTATTTTATATTAATTCACCAGTAGGATCTTTGTGCCAGAACTCGGTTTTAAAATGGCGTTTGTGTTCGCCTCTGTAACTCCAAACCAAAGGTCGAGCCCTTTGTTCCACAGAAGCCTCCAAAAGTGGTGCCACTCTGTCTGGGTACAACAGGGGGTGTGGGAGGGGGTTTAGGTACCCTGGACTGAGTTGCCTTGGCAACTCAAGTCGCACTCTTGTGTGATTGGCCCAAGTGGTGAGCCGGCCGGCTCACCACTTAGCATGTTTGATTGACAGCTAGGCTGAGTGAATGGGGGTGTGCTGCATAAAAGCAGGGCTTTTGGGACTGGAACTTCAGAAGTCGCCACAGGACCTGAAAATCCGACGAGGGAGAAGCTGAGCCGACCTGCTACGACGACACCACCGGTGAAGCCCTGCTGAACCGACTCACCACTTCCCAACGACAGAGTAGATCTCCCTGCTGGAGAGTCTTCTTCCCCTGACTGGTGGGCACAACCAGTTTACCTTCTTTTCTCGCATCCCAGGACGTCTTGTGGTCGAATTGCCCGTGCCAAGCACCCCGGCAACCGGATAGCCACTCACCACTGGACCGCTCCTTTTAATTGAGAACTCCGCGGCTGGTTTCTTCCCTGGCAGTGCAACAGACTCCTGCTGTCCTCCCCGACGAGATCCTCTCTTCCCCCGGATGAAGCACCGACTTGCACCCGCTGCCAGGAACAAATGCGCCCGCTGGAGCGTTCTCACCATTTTAAGGTACCGTGTCCGCCAGGCCTCCCTTTCTAAAGATTGCTACAAGGTAACAATAATCCCTTAACCTTCTGGACTGGCCTGGCCGCCTTGACCATCTAACTGGTCCCTTTCTGTTGGTCCAACTCCTTCTGAAACTGTTGCGAGACTTTTTGGCACTTTTAACCGTGTGACCTTGGACACATTTCGACCGGAGCCTCTTAAAGTGGGTCCGGCCTTGTTAACTTTGACTTTACAGTTTTAATCTGCCTTCTTCTCCTACTGTGTTCTTCCGAAAGTGTTGGGACCTGTTTCTATCTTTGCTCTGCCTTTCTCTCCCTTTTTAACCAATTGATTAGAGTGCCATCTTCGTTAAGCGCTCACCGCTGTCTGAAAATAAGTGTTGCTTTACTTAAGACTTGTCTAATTATCGTGGAAGGGAGTGTATATCTTTTAGTGACCCTGTTTTTGAGCTGCTCAATATTAGTGCCAGTGTGTTTAACTAGATGTGTTTTTAAATAAATAATTATATCTCTTTTACACCAAGCTCTGGTCAGTGTTTGATTGTTCTACTGTGTTCTTTTGACCTATTGTCAATACTCTGTATACTGCCTAACTCTTCTTGAGAGAAGTCTGACGGCTCAGCCACAGCTACCAGGTAAATCTGGGTGGTACAGACTGCTACCAATTGGGTTTACTGCCTACCACCTGTAGTCTTAAATCTTTTGCAGTGGTCCCAGAGGGAACTGCACAGGTTTCTGCCTAACACCATGACATTTCCCCTGGTAGTTGTCCCCTCCCATAGCCGCCCCCACTGTCAGGGTCAGGTAGCGGCTGCTGTCCCCTAGCCATATGGGAGAAGGTCACCGCTGGGGAATCCGTGATGACTCCATTTGATTAATCACACTACCCACACTCCAGCCACGTCCTCATCCATCCTGGATAGTTCTCCCATCAGTACCTCTCCCTCATCATATTTAATCTTCTCGACTCAAAAGCAGTTAATGGGCTCTCCCCTATCCCATATAGCAAAATATGTGTCCCACTACTCTCCACATTTCACTATGCAATCTAAATCACGTTTTAACCTCTCTGTTCCTGGCCCACATTGAGCTCCAACCAACTTACTTTCCTTTAACATTGTTGCTCCACACTGGTTCTACCACCATGTTTACATCACAAATACAACCACAGTTCAAGCCTAAGAGACTGTGACTTTAAATGGTACATTTCCTCCTACTTTAATCTCACTGCTGCTCCACATGTACATAATAAAACCCAATTGTATAAATTGTAGTTTCATTCTTGTGTGATTCTGTACCTTCGGAATTCCATCTTCCCATCCCACCACCATCTAGCTTATGTATCACGGTATTATGATTACGAAAGCACCTAGATATACGCATTTTCTAATTACTGAGATGTGTGCCTACACATCCGCTGCTCAGTGTTTTCCCAGTCTTCATTTTGGGGACACCTTGTAATCAAGCTATTCCGTTGCCCTTTTGATAGTATACTTCGAGACTCTACCTTACACAGCCCCCATTTCTCCTTTAAAGCTGCCCACTGTGAGAATAATTGATATTATGAAAGCACCTAGAGATAGGAATTTTCTGATTACTGCTTGTCCTGGTGTAAAATGTGTATAATAAAAGCACTTTCACTTGTTTTTTACATGAATATAAAACCAAAAAAGTATTGTTATATTTTTACAGATACTGAGCTGCTAGCTATGTTTAGGTTTCACATGTTGATACTGTTTGACTTTTTATAGATCAGTTGTGGATTGTTGTATTCTTTTGAGTTGGGTATATAATTGTATTTTTAATTTTCTCTCATGTTCTAGGGTCATTTCAAGTAACCGGTCCCATATAGTGAAATTGACGGTTAACAGGGTAAGTGTTATTTCTGTTATTGACAGGAGATGTTAATTTAAAACATGTGTTTGAGTGCCTATTTGAAAACAATATGGAATTTCCTAGCTCTTTTCCTTTAGTATAAATACCTTTACCACCTTTATGCCACAATAGGCCAATTCAAAGGCAGCTTTTGCGATTAAATAGTAGATTGCAGCCTCTAAATGATAGGGCGAAGGAGGGAGGTAGTGGGTGTTGCAGTTAGGATAAATGTGGGCAATATTGTAACACTTTAATGTTGTTAACTGAGGCATAAAAAGGGAATGTGCATGCACAAAAAGAGTATCTGACTGGTGAATAAGACAAGGTATAACATTGTATTTTTATATTAAAAAAGTAAAAATAAAACAGATGGACCCCATTGATTGCACAGTCGCCGTAAGTCCCAGCAGCTCTCTATCCAGAGTTTTATCCCATATCTTAAAGGTTGAAGCAGTCAAAGATAAGCTCACAGGTTTGCTCCAATATTTCCTGAAATAAACTCTGAATCATATCACCCTCTAAGTCAGTGCTATTCAATGATGAATGTTTTAGATAACCACTGTCTTGTCTTGATCATGCTTACTAAGCAAACCACATGTATACCCTTCCCTTTGTTGCACCTAAAATGGCCTTATTTGACAATAATGACACATCTAACATACAGGAAGAAGTGTCAGCATAGTATGCAATAGAACATAAATTTGTCGGACACCACTCCTACAGGCCACAATCAAATGTTTTTACCCTGGCATAAGTTTAGGCCTACAAAGTAACCATCATCATTAAACTCCTGGAGTTTATGTGTATCTCTTTGTTTACTGTGCTGCGGGATGTTGTATGCACCATCTTCCACGGGAAGTGCTGTCACTGCTTTAGCCACAGGTGACGTACATGGGCACGCTCACACACTCACCCACACACAAACCTTTTGTGTGACCAACTGCAAAGGTTTAGACTTTTTCCATCTCTTAGCACATCTTCAGTTGATTTTTAAGGCACTACTCCTGGAACCATTTTAACTTAAGCTTTTCATCCTAGAAACATGTCTAATTCATTGACAGTTGTATCACCTTGGCTTTGTCTTTGCAAACAGGGCTGCTCTAAATGGTTTTCCTTCTTTTTTTTTATATAGAACCATGGTTCATTGGACCTGCTTTTATTTGTGTACCACAGTAATATTGTTGTTTGGGTGTTTCATTGCTAGCTCACATCCCTCCTCAAATGTATTGCCTGCTCTCAGTCCACATTACCACAGGAGGACTGCTGGTTTAGTACTGGTGTGGGGCTCAGTAGAAGTTGTATACATCAATGATACCTGTACTACTGTAGAGCAGTAGTCATTTCATCATAGCTTCCACCGCATGATGCAGTTTTCTCAGCCACGCTGCAGTTGAAATCAGCATCCCCCTCTGATGCTATTCCTTTTAGCATTCTGAAAAATATCTTACCTGATTTGATCTTATTTCTCACTCAAGCAGTTAACCTGTCTTGTCAATCAGGGGTCATCCCTGTTATGCTGAAATAGACTACAGTGATCCTGTTTAAAAAAAAAAACCTTCCTTAGACCAATCTGACCTGTCTAATTTACGCCCAATCTCTCTGCTTCCTTTTCATGTGAAGCATCTTGAGTCTCTAGTCTCTCCTCTTCTTTCTTTCTTTATTGAGTCTTCAGCTAGGATTCACCCCTGTCAGTCAGAGTTTCGGCCAGGCATGGGCATGAGAGTGTCCTAGTATCAGTGATGGACGACTTTGCTAGGCTACCTTATAGGGGAGGCATTGGGGCCTTAATCCTGCTTGACTTGTCAGTAGTGTTTGACACCGTGGACCATGCCATCCTCCTTGCCCGCCTGTCCCTGGCAGGCCTCTCTGGGCCTGTGCTGGATTGGTTGCATGCTGTCTGGCAAATAGGAGCTGAACCCTCTCTCTACAGCCTTTCTGTTCTGCCTCCTTTCCTCTGACATGCGGCATTCCTCAGGACTTGGCTGTTGCCTCTTTTGTTTAATATACACATCCAGCCATTGGTTGGCCTTTATGCTCCCACAGGTTCAGGTGCTATTCCTATGTGGATGGCATGCAGATTCTGGTATGTTTAGATCTTGACGGGACTGGAGTGTCGTCTCGCCTGAGAGACTGCCTGAGCGCTCTTAGGGAGTGGATGGGCCTCAATTGGCGTATGTTAAATGGGGACAAGACCGAGGTCCCTATATTGGGTACCACATCTTCCTCTTATGATACTGATCTATGGCCTTCCTCCTTCTTGCCTTCTTCATTTGGCACTGTTCCTGTGACAGTTGTAAAGATCTTAGGAGTCTATCTTTCTTTTTCTTTTTCTATGGCGCCTCAGGTCAGCACTGTCTGCAAAGCTGGTCACTGCACCTTGAAGGTGTTATGAACAATTCTCCCATTTCTTTTTTTTTTCTTTTTTTTATTGTTGTATATGATTAACATTAACCTTTTACAGCGATTTCATCATATATCCAAATCTTTCATAATATCATACTAAAAAACATTTTTTTTTAAAACAAAATAAAATATACATGCACTCCAGATTTAAAGTTAAAGAAAATACTTTCCCAACCAGAACAGGAGAAGACAGTACCCTGATGACTTATGATCTCCTTTTACTATTGGTCAGGCAAACAGTTGCAGTGAATTTGAGCGAGATTCTGAGTCGTTTCCTGAAGCAAATTCAGCTATCCAGTTTAATGATAGTTCTCCCATTTCCCCCAGCTCACCTTTATCCTATAGTCGTGTCATCCCTGGTTATGAGTCGGCTTGACTACTGTAATGCGCTCTATCTTGCACAGCCTAAGGTCCTTACACATCGGATCCAGCTGCTGCAGAATCTTGCAGCTACATTTGCTATTGCTACCCCCCTATGGATCCCACATCAGCCCAGTTCTTAGAGCTCTTCATTATCTCCCTGTGGAGAAAAGGATTGTTTTTAAGTCACTTTGCCTGATTCACTGTGCTTATAATGGAGTCGATGCTAGCTTTCTCCAGGAGAAGCTTTCTCCAGGAGAAGCTTGTTCCGTGTGTTCCTGCTAAGTCTCTGCGCTCTGAGAATAACTGTTTAATAGTGGTGCCTAAAACCTGGTTAATCAGTGTTGGAGGCCGTGCTTTTTCGGTAGCTGCGAGTAAACTGTGTATCCAGTTAATCTTAGGCATACATCTAATCATCTTCTTTTTCATCACCTTCTCAAAACCTGCTTATTTTAACTCCTAGTTCGGCTGCTTATGTGTTACCGGTGTGTTCCTCGCACCAAGATACCGCTGGTGAACATGCGCTTAACAAGTAACATAACATAACTTAACATAACATAACATAGTTTCCAACCTTTACAAATAACCAATGTTCACTAAAATAGTAAGCTTTGGTTGAAATCGACATTTCCTGCTGAGTTCATAATGCCTAAGCATGCCAAATTCCATATAAATCAGAAAGCCCTCAATGAAAGATTTTATGGCACACTCTATAGACATATGGTTACTGTCTTCTTTACATATTTTCATTTACATATAACCTAGCAATGGTACTTTTCCTGATTTCCTTTAGATTCTACAACATATTTTTAACGAGAATTCACCAAAACAAACACCAATAAAAACGTCATACCATGGCTTCAGGACAGCAACAATGCTCACATCATTCCAGGTGATAACAATCATTACAGTACTTTCCATCACAGGGCTTTCCATTTCATCGACAGGGTGGCAACCAATTTCAAATGAGCTACAGACAGAATGCTCACAATTCAACACATCAAAAGCATTAGAATAGTATAGCACAGGGGCACATCAATAAGGCAGATGTGTAGTTATATATATTTGCCTCTTGTACTTACCTAAAAACCATCATTGAGGAGGGGTAATGGTGCCAAGGACGATCATACACCTACTGTTCAAGACAATAAGATTGTGCATGAGGGGGAGAAGCCCGATAAAGGCACTATACCGGCGTTATTCCAAAAAAGTTATCCCTAAAAAAAATAAATTGGGCACTGACTCTTTAGGTGATTCCCACGAATTTAATCACAATGGGAGTCAACCATTGGATGTTTCTAACTATGAGGATATTGACAACAACTCGCTGCTGAATCTCTGTCTGTCCATACAAAAATCCATGACCCCTCTTCCAGGAGGTGGAAACCCTGCCATCAATGGTGGCCAGACAGTTGAAGCCCAGGTTTTGCGTGCGACAGATGCATTGGCAGCATCATTCGCTGAGCCTCAAGACTTGATACCAACTGGTGGCACTATCCCTAGCAGAGTTGAAGACCAACAATCTCCTCTCCCCGATATTCCATCATCTACCTCGGAAAGGGACCGCCTTTCGGCCTCACCCAATCTGTATATTGACCTGGAAGGGTCAGCCGGGGCTGATGAGATCAGGGCAAACAATAACTTCCATTCCCAAGCAACATCAATTGCTGAACTCCAGACTTCGATGGTCACCATGCAATTTGCCCTAAAAATTCTACTCAAACTTTGTGGCAGAATTCATGTTAATACAGTCCTCCATCTGGGTCTACCCGACCCTCGAATCTTGCAAGACACCCCCCATCTGGAACTTGCGAATTCCAAAGAAATCTCTACAACTGAAGCTCCTTCTATTAATGAAGAAAGGGCTTCTGCTTTAATGGAAGGGGAGGTGGCTCCTATATCCAAGAAGCAACGGAGACTGACCAGACGGTTAAAGAAACAAAAGGTTCCTGTGATTATAGCCTCCCCACTCCCAGCAACAGCACCCGTGCCAATAAAATCTAGGAAAGCACGGAAAAGAGCCTGCAGATCAAAGAAGTGCCTGAGTGCACAAGCAGGCAAACTAACTAGTTGGTTACTGCCTGATAAACCTAATGAGATCTCGTATGTCAGTAGCAATGATCAGGAGCCAGGATCACCAATCTATTCAGAGGAAGAATCCAATGTATATTCTACTCCGCGCAGGAAAGATAAATATCCACAGAAATCTTCATCAGACGTGAAACAAAACGATAAACCTAACAATACTTTATTGAAAATATGCTACATTAAAAATTTGAATCAAAGGAATGCAAATAAATGGCTGACCAGACCTCAAGTGCTGGCCAAACTTCATTTAATCCCACAACTGCGGGTTATACGGTCTGAAGATTTCTCCTTTGTGCAACCTTTGAAAGTACCCAACCCCAATGTGACTGCTCTACACAGTGAGGTACATGAAACGATCGAGCTAATTCGTGCTCATAAATCTAGTTTATCAGAGGTGGGACTGGGGGTTGATGTAAACAAAGAAGAAGAGGACCAATTAATTCCAAGCGTAGATAGTACCAGGAAGACCAGTCAGGCCATAATGCCTAACCTCCCTACTAACAAGAAGGTACAACTAAGTGATATTCAAAACACCTTGAAATGGCTGGCTGACTCACTCCCTATGGTCCTCCAAAAGCAATGAACTTGTTCTCTTTTGTCTTGGAATACTCGAGGCTTCACTCATCTTCTTACCTCTCAGGGTTCTCTTCCTCTTATTGGTACTCAAGATTTTTTCCTACTCCAGGAGACTTGGCTCATGTCACCACTTCTCATGGACGGTTATGCTATACACTACTGTCCAGCTAAGAAAGGACCCAGGGGTTGCCCATATGGTGGACTATTGATTGGAGTGAGGAATAACATCCATAGTGTCAGGCTAACCACAACCTATGAGGACTATATCTGTGCAATTGAAGCAGTATTAGGGATGGATGTCACAGCGATAAAAGTGCTCATAATCAATGTTTACAACCCCCCGGGGTGCTAAGCATCGAGAATTAATACAAGAAGCACTCCACGGTTTCATTGGCAAATGGAGAATGAACACTGGGTCTAACCACATTATTCTTGCCCGCGACTTGAATTGTCATATTATTGGGGACCGGGGATCTGTTCACAATAATGGCCTATACCAAGATAGCAGAATGGAGACTGTATTAGAGGATACCGAGGGTGAATGCTGGCGTCTATTCTTCAAATGTTGGGACTTGGAGATAATGAATGGTCGAACCCAGAGTGATAGACCAGGAAAGTGTACCTGGCATCAGGGACTGCAGCAGAGTACAATCGATTATATTTACACCAGTACCGAAGTGGCAACTAAGGTCCTCGATATGTCAGTAACCCAGAGCCCTTGGAGTGATCATCATCAGCTTATTTTGACCATAGATACTATTTTCTCCATTCCTCAGAATACCCATATCTGTGAATTAACTGTAAACAATACAGCAAACCGAATTATCTGGTCTGACAATAATATTATTAAGGCCTCTAGGGTTACTGACCAGTGGAACTTAGACTATGCAACAAAACTAGGTGCCATGTCGCCCGATGAAATTGAAAACTGGATAACCAGTTTCTCGGGGGAACATGCGATATGCAGACGCCCATTGGCACTGAAGGAAATGTCCTCGAATCCCCCATTTGATAAGATAATTCGCAATGCAAAACGTAAACTTAGGGGAGATATAAGGAAACTCAGAACCACTAACCATTCTTTAAATCTAATTGCCCTCAATACCCGAAAATTAAAAAATAAATACTATATGTGGTTAAAACACTATAAAAAAAATCTGAAATTGGGTAAGTGGTGTAAAACAGTAAGAGTGCATTGCTCCAGAAATTCCCGTAATATTTGGGCAATCCTAGGGGGAGCAAAGAATAAAGGGAGAATCCCAATGCTGAACCCAATAGGTGCCCAGGAATGGGTTTCCTTTCTTGAAATGCGTAATGGAAGTGGCGCTGGGTTCGAAGAGTCATCTGGTTATATCTCCCTAATACCTTCCCCCTTTACAGTCACTATTAATGATCTATTATGTAACATCAAGAACTTAAAAGCTTCTCGTGCCCCGGGACCCAATGGACTTTCCAACGCAGTCTTAAAGAGTAATCCCCTATTTTGGGCACACTTAATGAAGTTACTGTTCGAGAAAGTAATAACTGACGGTAGAGTGCCGACCACATGGCAAAGGGCCATTCTGATACCAGTTTTTAAAAAGGGTAACAGACTGGACCCTTCTAATTACCGACTCCTCTCAATGCTAGATAGCACTGGAAAATTATTTGCTTCATTCCTACTAAAAATGCTACAAGCATGGGTGGAAAAAACAGGGATTTTAGACCATTTTCAGAGTGGCTTTAGACCTGGTTACTCAACGTCACACAATTTGTTAGTCATGGATTCATTTAGGAACAAGGCATTACAGCCCAATAGTCCACCTTTATATGCTCTTTATGTCGACTTTAGGGCAGCTTTCGACACAGTCAATAGAGCTCTACTCTGGCACAAACTTAAAAGTTGGTCTTGTCCTCCAGCTCTCATTTACTATTTAGAGTTACTTCACACAAACGCCTTGGTACAGCTACGCTTGGATAATGCAGGTAATTTAACATGTCCAGTTACACAGCTAAGGGGTGTTAAGCAGGGCTGCATTACTGCTCCCCTGCTATACAACCTCTTTGTCTCAGACATACCTGAATACCTTCGGGGCATACGGAATTGTCCCCCAAAAGTGGGTAAGACCCAGTGTACTATCTTGGCCTACGCCGACGATGTTGTGATTTTTGATCACACATTCAGTGGACTTCAGAGATCAGCGGTTAGGCTGTGGCAATATGCAGAGGCTAATGGATTGACCATCAATCAGAATAAAACTGAAGTACTTCTATATACTGCAGGTAAAGTTGCACGCCCCACTATGTATGTTGGCATGCTTGAAATTAATTACACAAACTCCTATAAATATCTAGGAGTGGAGTTTGATAATATAGGTAACTATACACTCTGTATCCAGGCAAGAAAGATAAAAGCAGCTCAACTTACAGCTTTAATATGTAGGTTAATATGTTTCATACCTATGGTCACCTATGGGCTAGAATCATTGACTAACATGAATCTACATTGACTTCAGCTCTTGGAGGGGAAATTTTGGAGACGTATATTTGGTCTCCCCAATGCATCCCGGAGGCAATATTACGTTTAGAACTAGGGCTTCTTTCCCTTAAATCTGGTGTATTGCGTAAGAGAGCTGAGCTTTACATTAAGATTAAGAACAATCCAACTAACCCCTTATTGAAATGCGTAAAAAATCATATGGGAGGCTGTAAACAGTCTAAATTGGAGCAAGATATGTTGGCGCTGAGTGAGGCAAGTGGCTGGTCCCCGTGTTGGGGCCAAGATAACCAAAAGATGTTTTACTGTCTGCAGAAGTCCATCGCACTTTGGGACTGGCAGGAGAATTATGTGCATTTGGCTACCTTGAAAAGTTATAGTTTTGTGACTTATGTCCTCTATACTTTCAAGAAATGTCAACTATATCTCAATCTCTGTCCTTCCTTTGCGTTGAGACGTTTCATCTTGCTCCTGCGCATCAATTATCTACCCATATTAGTAAATAGACCTTGGGTTGATGTGTCTCGACAATCTATAAAAAATTGCAGAGTTTGTGGTATTTCATCTAACCCTGAAACAGCAAGGCATGTGTTAACACAGTGCTCATCGATGAGTCACCATTATTCCAAGTATTACAGAACTTATGTACACAAAATGGATCATCTGGGATCTCATGAGTTCTGGAATTATTGTATTAACACACTTAACTCTAGGCTCCATATCGCACTATTTAACATCTGGTTAATTGCCGAAAAACAAATGAGTAGTTGTGATCAGTAAGAGGTATCATTCTTCGCTCTGATCTTAATGACCTGACCTAAGATCTGGTTAATTTGTATACCCCCTTCTGGCAAATTTGCTTATTAAGTGTGTTACTAAGGTTCTTCTCTGTTAATGTACACATTAAGTATATGTATTTATACGAGAAAGTCCAATGAATTGATTGACATTTGATGTACTGATGTATTAATTATTAAGTAAGTATTCTAATTTCCTGTGTCTTTCTGTAAATCTGTGTTAAATGTGTAAAGTTTTAATTTCTTTAAAACTGTATCACATTACAATAAATAAATAAATAAAAAATCCCGCTGGGCTGTTGCGACGGCCAAAATAATGGAAGCTGCCTTCAACAAAATCAACGCTGCAACCTAGGCGCTCCCCTGGCCATCCACTTCCAGTGGCAAGGCTCCCAGCATCTGATGTCCGTGTCACAGAAAACCTTTTAGACCACTACTGCACTCGACACGCTGAGATTTAGACCCCAAATCTCAAGATGCCCCTCTTATTTCTTAGGTCGCATCCTTGTAAAAATCTTTCTCTTTGATTAAATACAAGTAAATAAAAAAAAAAAAATTAAAAAAAAAATAAATAAATAAAAAACCATCATTGTTTGCTCCACTTGGTGATGCTTAAATGGCACCTACAGTATAAGCCAAAAGTAAACATGTGGGGCTATTATCTGCACCTATCTTATACTAGTCTGTATATTTAAAGCTCATTGTTTAACACTATTGTGGGTTCTTGGCATTGATGGCTGTCACAGAAGCAGAAGATTGCCATATTTCCTTGGGTGGGCTGCCTTTATGGGAGATTTATCACGAGGGCAACAGATGGTCTACATGCACAATTGAGTATACTGTTAGTATGTTGGTATGTCATTGGCTCTGTTTTGCTCTGGCTATGCTCTGTATTTGCTATTAAGTTTTATGTTGTAACAATGGGCTCCAGCAGTGTGCTTCATTTCTTAGCAATCTGTTTATGTTTGGGGGATATAGAATGTGCCTAGCTTAATGTTGATTCTGCTGTTTTGATTGTATGGGTGTTGCCTGTTAATTTGGGTTTTTGTGAGGTTGTTTATTTTTTCAGATGCATTTGCGATGGTGTTTCGGTTAAGGGTAGTTGCATGTGTTAGCTATTGGATGGGCTGGTAAATGGTTGCTTGTGCATTTATTTGCTGTCACAAATGGCATAAAATCAATTTGAGACAGTTCAAGAATTCGTATTTGTCTTTGTGGGATGTAGGACTGTCCCTCCCACATTCACTGACCCTCCACTCTAACCCAGGCATCAGTAACTCATGGTTAGTGCTACTGATTATTGGACCCTACTATCTACAAACTGCCTAACGCTATGGATGGTAAGCTAAGATGCTAGATGTGTAATATCTCTCATAGACCTTCTAACTGTCCCTACTCTATCCAGTTTTTTGTTATCTAATTGGATAGTGCCATGCACTTAGTAGAGGAGCAGGTGGATGCTTTCTCATTAGTTCCAGCCCCCTCACCGCCGTCATATTAGAACAGTAGAAAAAGATCAGTAAATGGGATCCTCTATTGTTCCTATACTGCAATGAGTGTATGAGACACGTTATACACTCAGACAGCCATACAGAATGTACCCTTGCACTGAAAGTGTGGAAGGATGCTGCATGGAAAGATGTCATGGGGATGCATGGAAGAATGCAAGGGGAACAACATATTACCGGCCGCTGACTTTTTCCAGCTGCCGGGGTTGTAATACCCCAGAGTTATCGGCAAGCCAGGTGCCGCTAACTGTTTATGGGTCTGGCGGCTTCCTGCCGGTTTTACCGGCACGGTTATCGCTGGACCCGTAATGAGGCCCAATGAGTGAATTAGTAGGTTCAGTTTTTCTTTTTCCTGCATGTATCCCCTTTAGTACCACTTTATGTCTAGTATTTTTTGGTTTCTATGTTCTATTTTTTTTTTTTTAATTTCTTTTATTGATTTTATGCAAACAAAACAATGAAAACCAAACAAGCAGCATAATCACAATAATTTAAATTACACATCAAGTTATCGTAATCACTGCTCCCATTATCCCTCCCTCCCCCGTGAGCCTATTTGTCAATCTCTTTCAATGTTTGGCACATGCGGCCGGGTTTCGTTCTCTTCGGAGTCCGTTGGATTTAATATTATTCCAAACAATTCTGTTATTAGCGTTTTCCAGGCCAATAGGGTGCCCACCTCCGCCTCATCAGCCCGGCTACTCGCATCTTGCCATGCCACCGTTTCAGCCTCCTCCCATTTCTGTAAGTCCTTTCACCATACATCCACCTTAGGTTTGTGGCATTTCTTCCACCACATGGCGATCCTACGTTTCGCAAGCACATACGCCAGATTTCTCAGTTTCTCAATATGTTTGAGTTTCCGTGGCCTAGGGAACCCACCCAGTAAGCAGGCCCAAGCCGTGTCTGACAAGAGTAATCCCTTTATCGGCCAGTTTCCGCGCCACTGCACCCCAGTAGCACCTAATAATCGGGCACTACCAAAACATATGTGTCATGTCAGCGTTTTCCAGGTTACATTTAGGACACACTTGTACTCCAGCGTTTCGGAACTTAGATATCCTCAAGGGGGTCATGTATGCCCTATGCGTTACATACAGCTGAATTTGTTTTAATCTGGCATTTCTAGACACTTTTTTGTGGTAACCCAGGGCCCGCTCCCACATCCCGTCCTCCATCGGGGCCCCCACTTCCATCTCCCAGTCCAGTCTCAGATGCGTCAAATCTTTCCCCACCTTAGCCATCACCATCTCATACAGTCTCCAGATCTCATGACCCCCTTCAGTTATATCATACATTGCTTCCAAAACTGCACCTGGTTCTTCTATAAAAACTGTTTCTGGCCAAGTGTTCTTAATCATCCGCACCAATCTAATGTATGTGACATATTGGCCCGTGTGTAGCCCCGCCTCTTCGTTGAGTTCTGTAAACTCCTTAATGGATCCCTCTTGCCAAACATCGCCTAGCGTTGCCAGCCCCAACGATTCCCAGTATGTCCTAACAATCGTCCCCAGCTGATCATCCCCTCCTGTCAAAGCAACCAACGGTATCTGCGGGAGGCACGGGTATGGGACTTCCATTAGGCGACAAGCCCTACGCCAAATTTTCCATCCAAGCGTTCAACATCGCAGGACGCCCCCTCATTTTAGTTTCGGACAGCCAGATCATTTCCTTCAAATAAAACGGGGCACAGTCCTGTCCAAGCACCCCGTGCTCTGTTGGGTGTTCTGACCCACGTTTGGACTATTATGCTACAACATTTGGTGCTGTGGGCTTAGGAAATCCAAGATGGCCGAAAAAGCCCACATATGCGCCAGAATCTATGAAAACCGCGCAGTTTGTGCGCACACCAAAATGGTCGCCTGACTTGCCACCCCCTAGTGCGGGTGTGCTGGGTCAGAAGAGCCATGAGTGAAATGGGGTGCCAAAGAGAAAAACAGCAGTGCCTGTTCGCTAGAAAGCACTTTAAAAATCACCCTTTGTTTGGCAAGCTCAGAATGCCCATTTCAAACATTGCAGAATATCCAACAATCTCACTGAACACCAGCAGACATTTGACAGAATAAAGTCTTGTGGGCATACAAAATCTGGAAAGAGGATGAGCCTAAAATAATGTTCATAGCAAAACTGGCTGAGCTCTGGATTTCAGCAGTTTAAGTAAATTTGGACTGAAAGACACGAAAAATCTAAATGTTTAAAAGAAATGAGTGACCTACTTTTGAGTGTCACATAGGTTTCAATTGTTTAAATGTCATAGTTTTAAACTTAGAATCAGCATTCTAGCTGCATATGTAAAAATTGTCTTGACTTAAACTGGGGAACAAAAAGTGACATTTTATCTGAAACCTGGCTTAATGAAACTGAATTCTGCCCACCAGCTACCCCCGACAGGAGTTGAGACTTGCACAACTGCTGTGTTCCCAGGCCTAGCTGCCTTTTGCTGTTCCCACCAAAAGGGATATGACACTTCTCTGATTGAATTACCTGGGCTCTGCAGGAAATTGAACAAAGCCCTGTCCTGACTCAGGCAAATGTTTTATTATGGGGGTCGTAAAAGTGGCTTCCTCCTGGAAGGAAAGGGGAGGAGCACTGCCTGTGAGAGCAAGCTGGCTTGGCAGAACTGGAAAAACCAGAAATTCAACCTTGTGCTGGGGGAAACCACACCCCTTTGGGGCCAGAACATAAATCTAAAAAGATGGATCATTTATAGAGCGGACTTGTGAAAATTTTATAAGTGATATCATTATTCTTGTGATTTTTCTGTGCACATTTGAAGACGTGTTAGGACCCGGTGATATGTTCAGGGGGGTTTTTAGCGGAAAAGAGGATATTACTCTAAATGTATGTATGTTAAAAATCTGACACTCCACCACCTAATGCCCACATGCTTTGCGAACATTTGTGTAAATGCGGGGACAAATCCAATATTGGTAACCCGACCAAAAAGTGAAATATGTTGCCATTTTTGAACCCAAGCTCCTAGAAACGACAGAATTGGAACAGGGGCTACCATCAGTAAATGCATGATGTGTGTATGCAATGCCAAACAACTGTCTATCGGGGTAGTATGTATTAGGATCAGATATAGATTGTGTGTAAAGTTGACAGGGGTGGGTTCTCTGTATCATAAACAGACCTCATCATGATGACACTTCATTTCATTCCCCCAATCAAGGGGAAGAGGAGGAAGTGGCCAATGACAAGTGGAGAGGGGTAGGGCCTAGAAAGCTAGCCTCTCCACCCACTTTCAAAACACATAAAAGAAGACAGTCAGGACAGATAGAGACATTCAATTCCATTTGCTGCGGGACGCTCTGCCGGGAACACAGAGACTTCAATCTATCCACCTTCAGAGACCAAGACTTTACTTCAGAATTTGTAGCAGAGAGGTCAACTACAAGCTAAATCCCTCTTTAGCAGGCCTCAAATCATTGCAACTATTCACAGCCAGGCGAGCTGTTTGAATTCTTTGCAAGAACTCTTGCCATTTGCCAGAAAGCAGTGTTGTATCCAGAGAGAGACCAGCTGAAACGGAGACCGCTGTATCCGGACCCACAGACCTGATCAGAACCAGAGACCCAGACCAGACCAGCAGAGTAGAGCTGACCCAGACGCTGTGCGCAGAGACCATCCGTGGAGAGTGAAGAAAACCTGTTGACCAGATCCGTGGCGAGGCCCATTCTATTTCTAAATCTCTTAGTTAAAATAATCTAATCCAAACTATTTTAATCTAAGTAGAACTGCCTCCTAACTGTCACCTGTTATTTGCAAAGCTGTCACCTGTCATTTTCTAGCTGCAAGCTGTAACCTGTCGCTTTGAACTTTTAAAATTTCAAATCCGAAAAACTACCTTTATTTAATCGTCCATATCTCTGGAACCATTTGGGCTAGGAACTTGGTTTAACTTTCATCTGAAAGCTTAGAATCTCAGCTTTTCATCAAGCTTAGAACCGACTTCCTACTCCTTACACGTTCTCCGTAATCACGATTCTCGCATTCGCGAATTTTGCAGCGATTTGCAATTTGGCCCGATTTCTTTACTTGTAAAAAGACAGCTGCTGTTGCCTGAACTACTAAATTTCGTTTGCCTCTTAAGAACCATCCCTGAATCATTGCTAGAGTGAGCCTGGACTAATATTAACTAGATACCACTCAACCTGAACCTCCTAAAGGGAATTAAAAGCATTTTAGCATATTTTTCACTTCCTTGCAAACCACATTCAAAGCATTTTGGGCCTGTGTTTAAAACTCCGACCTGTTTTCCTCTAAGCTTGCTGGGGGGGAACTGAATTTCGTATTGTATTGATAGAATTCCTGAGAACTGTGTGCTTTCCTTCCATTTCCTTGCATTGCATAAAGGGAGGGAGTGAATTGCCAGAGAAAAGTGATTACATTGTCTTTTGCTGAAATCCTATCAAGTTTTTTTTCTGTACTGCATTTTCATTCCACCTTGCATCCATTTGAAACCATAAAAGTATTGTTGCTATTTTATCCATCCTATAACCACTCATCATTGATTATAAAGAAGTGTGCTAGTGCCAGACTATCCATTATTGATTACTGCTCAGATTAAGTGTGATATTCAATTATTAATTTATTATAAAGTGTGATATATATATATATATATTGTTTAAATTATCAAATAAACCATTTAAACTTTCAAAACAGAACTACTTCTTGGCCCAGTGGGGTCAGGGGGATTCCAAGAGAGGGGTGTTATATAGGGGTAGCCATCCAGAACGCATGAACTGGACATAAAGATACATCAATAAGGGTTTCCATTCAGTATCCCAGACTAGGCATTGACTTAGCTGTAGTGTTGAATTGAATCCTCTTACAGCTCAGGGGTCACTTCATCGGAAAGCCACTTAGCCACATATTGTAACTGTCCCGCCAAATAATAAACCTCAAAATGGGGCAGTCTGATACCTCCTTTTTCATAAAAGTTCTGCAGTTTCCAGAACGCCACTCTATTTCGGGTACCGTGCCACAAAAAATCCCTACACATGCTATTCAATTTACTAAAAAACTTCTTGGGTATTGTGTATGGGATATTACTAAAGTAATGCAGGAGCCTGGGCAGAACTACCATCTTGAGCATAGCCCCCCGCCCCATCATCGCCAAGGGCAATCTTGCCCAGAACTGCATACTGTTTCTAATTTTCTCGACGGCTACTTCCGTATTGTGTCTGTGTTCATCTTGCGCCGTGTGATATATATCTACGCCCAAATAGCGAAAAGAGCTTGTTGCCCACGGTACCTGTAGCACCGGTAGTCCTTCTGCAGGGATCCCCTTATAGCTACCTAATGGGAATATGACAGACTTTTGGGGGTTCACCGAGATGCCCGACAACTCTGCATACCTTTCCATCACTTCAAGTATGTATAAGAGATTTTCTTCTGGGTATTGCAAGTACAGCAACAAATCGTCCACGTACAAGGATATCAAGTGTCGTTCCCCCCCACCTCAATGCCAATCACCTCATACTGTGCCCTAAGGCATATTGCCAGAGGCTCCAGGGCCAAGATGTAAAGCATCAGGGACCAGGGGCACCCTTGTCTGGTGCCTCTGCCAAGTTGCCATCTTTCGGATATCACTGCTCCAGTTCAGACCCTGGCAAGCAGCTCACTATACAACATCTTGGTCCACCTGATATAGCACGGCCCCATTCCATACCCTTCCAAAGCAGCCAACAGCCATGACCACTTGACCGAATCAAAAGCCTTGACTGCAACTAGAGACACTATCGCCATCTCACCCTCGTTCTTATTACCCCATTCGACCACCCGATGAAGTCGCCTATGGTTGTGTGTTATGTTCCTGCTCGGGACATAACCCGTTTGATCAGGATGTATGAATCTACCAATCACTTTCCGCAATCGATTTGCCATGACAGCCGTGAGAATCTTGCTGTCTTGATTTAGCATCGACAGAGGCCTGTAGGAACCACATCTATGCTCCGGTTTATTGGGCTTGGGCAGCGGTATTATCATTGCCTCTCTGAGTGACTCAGGCAACCATCCTATCTCAAACGCTTCATTCAGCATGTCCAGCATTGGGGGAGGATTTCCTCTTTGTATACTTTATAAAATTCGCTGGGGAACCCATCTGCCCCTGGGGCCTTACAGGTAGGCAACTGCTTCACTACCTCTTCTAATTCCTCCAACGTGATTGGCTCATCTAACTCCTCCGTCTCTTCGTCGCTTATCTTGAGAAGCCCTATGTCTTCTAACGTTTCGGTTATCTTGCGCTGGTCGCTTATCTCATCATCTCCATACAGCACTCTGTAATATTCCACAAATTCTTTGTTAACCCCCTCTTGCGTGGCCACCTCATCTCCGTCCTCCCTAATAATAGTCCTAATCGGAGGCTTAGGGGTCTCACTTTTATATAGCCAGGCCAAAAGGCGGCCTGTCTTATCTCCCCCCGCGTGCTGCCTCTCAACATATTTCTTATAATTGAGATTGCAGAGTCTTTCCCAATGCCCTGCACATTGTTGCTGTAGTTGGAGCACCAGCTCCGTGTCTACGTCATCGCTCTTCAACGTTGTTTCTAGCTCAGTTTCCGCCCTCTGTAGGTCAGCCAAGACCCCACCCTGTAACCCTTTTGACTTAGCAATGGCCGCTCCCCGCATCACCACCTTATAAGCTTCCCATAATGTGCCCGCAGAGTCAACACTTCCAGTATTTTCCTCAAAAAAGTTAGTAATCTCCTCTCTTATATCTTCTCTAAAGATTGGATCTTTGAGCGCCTCCGCTCGGAGGCGCCATGTAGGGATCTTCGCCCTCGGGGGCAATATTGCCATCCGAGGATCAGGGGCGAATGATCCGAGAGGACCCTGGCCTTGTATTCGATTTGAGTAATCTCAGACATCACATCTGCTGTGACAAAGACGCAATCGAGCCTAGTGTGCAGGTGGTGCGGGGCTGAATAGTGCGAGTATTGCCTCTCAGTGGGATGTTTCATCCTCCACGCATCTGTAAAACCAAAATCAGTTTGCAGCATCCGCAACACTCTCGCCGCTGGGCTAGGCTTACCCACCCTGTCATCTGACCTGTCTACCCCAGGATCCAACACACAATTAAAGTCCCCGCCCCAGATCACCGCGCTCCCTATACACGTACTAAGATTGGTACACAGGGCTCTGAAATATGCTGCTGTGTTTTGGTTGGGGGCATACGTGTTTACTATGCATACCTCCCTGCTCTCCACCAGCCCCCGCAGTATAGCCATCCTTCCATCAGTTTCAACCACCTCTTGTATCAATTTGAACAGGACATGCGGTGCCACCCAGATTAACACCCCCCGGGGCATATGCAGAGTATGGCGAGCCCACTACGGTCCCTTTCCACTTTCTCTTAACTAGGTCCAACTTCTCCTGCGTCAAGTACGTTTCCTGTAGTAATGCGATGTTTATGTTCTGCCTTTTCAGATACATCATGATTTTGTTTCTTTTCAGGTAGCTGTTAAGGCCCCTGACGTTCCACGTTATTATCCTGAGGTCCCCCATAGGTCATTAATAGGCACCCTCCCGATCCTCCGTCGATTACGCCCCTTCATACACCGCAAGTACCACAAACTGATTCCTCCAAATAGGCTCGAAACAAGACTTAAACTCCCCATAACCGCACATACACTCAACTCCCCATCCCCCAACCTTCTACCCACCCACCCCTCCCCCAACCATACCCTCCCCAACCGTTGCCCAGCTCCATTCCTGGATCTCAGGCACCCGCACATCTAGCCCTGCCTAGCGCAAGCTTCTACTCAGGGCTCAGTAGGATAAAGCCGCCCTATTGGCCGCTGAAACTAATAGTCTATTGGGGTAGGTCGTCCACGTTCTGTTGCTCCTTCCAAAAAACATTACGCATTCAATTGCCAAATCGTTACCAATTACAGTTACACTCACTATATTCTAGTCCAAATCGAGCACCAGGCTCAGATTGTGTACAAAGTTCAGTTAGTCACAGCTTCCCAAGACAATCAGGGTCCTTCTCCTTACTAAATCTTCATTCGGTATGATCCTGCCGATCCCGATCCGTTTCTTGTTCCGGGCAGCCCTGCAGGTCCAGCCATGTGACAACATCCTCAGGGGTATCGAAAAATAGCGCTTTGTTCTTATGTAGCACTTTCAATCGTGCCGGCTACAGAAGCATATATTTGATTCCTGCTGCTCTCAGCCTCCTTTTGACGGCTACGTAACTGTACCTCTGCACCAGTATCGTGTAGTCCGGATATGCTGTGATGTTGGTGGATGCTCTCTCTATCGTGCCGCCCTTACGAAAGTATTTGAGGATCTTTTCTCTATCCCTGTAATTCAGCGTCCTCGCGATGATCGGTCTTGGCGGGGCCCCCGGCCGGGGTATCCTCATCAGGGCGCGGTGCGCCCTCTTCACCGTAAATCCCTGCGAAAGATTACCGGCTCCGATCCCTTGTAGGATCATGTTTTCAACATAGTTTGTGGGATCTTGGCCTTCTTCTCCCTCCGGAAGGCCAACCACGCGAATGTTGTTTCTCCTCGCCCTTCCTTCCGCCTCTTCCACACGATTTTCCAAGTTAGCGACCTGTTGTTTTTAAGACATGAATCTCCTTCGCATTGCTCGTGCTAACATCAGTGTTGTTCTTCACCCCACTTTCCAGACCGCTGGTCCTTTCTGCAAGTGCCCTAACATTTTGACGTAGCAGGGTGAGTTCTGTACCCACAGCATCGATCTTATTCTCCAGAGCTGTGCGTAGATCTGCCATTGCCAAATCCCATTTAGCACTTAGCCCCGTTATAGCCTCTAGGCTTCGCCGCCACAAGCCAGTTATCCCTTTCTGACACCTCCTGCTTGAAACCCAAAAAGTCAGAAGAATTGTGAGGCCCCACTTTCACAGTCTGTATTCACACTGAAAACCAAGATCAAACAAATGTTTGCCCTGCTGCTCAGTTGGAGGTATCTGTCCTCCATGAGCTTGCCTGTAGATCGAGACAGTGGGAATCTCGTTCATCCATTCATGTGCGTCACTAATTAGGTGACAAGACTTTCACTCTGCTCAGAGGGGAGAGCCACCCAAATAAGCGGACCCTGCCCTTGAGTTGACACTGTCCCAAAGCAGGTGGAAGCTAATTGCTTGAAACAACGGTCAAGGCTCGCCATGCAGTCCAACTCTAGATGGACCAAGTGTACCATATCGATCCCATAGATTGCAGGGAGGCATACGAACAGGCAGCTCTGTCATCTGTGTTCAAGTCAGCCAAGGTTCTCCTGTCATCCAGGCGTCATGCCGCTCGAAGAAAATGTTGGCCTCTCGGAAGAGCACAAAAGCGCTTCCCCCTCACCTGCCATGGGCCGGCGCGTTGGCCCTAGCAGGTCAAGCTCTGCTGGGAAATCGGGGGCGTCCTCCGCAGGGGTCTCGATCGTGCTCTGTACCGATGTTGAGGGGGTCCTTTGCGTTCTCGTGAAAGTCTCCATCGTGGGTTGCTTGGTCTTGACTCTCAACCCTTTCGCCGACATGGCGCTTCCCACTGCTCCTGTACGCCTCCGCTTTAGTGCTGCTGTCGCACTGTCCTCGGTCCGACAATGGTCCGGCTTCCAGGTCACCTAACGCACATTCGAGATGGCACTTCGAATTGTCTTACGGATGGGCTATAGTCTCACACTCCCCATTCGACTTCCATAGGCCCCATCACCCAAGCATCCAATGTCATCTCCTCCTGCGGTCAGATCGCCAAGGCTTCATTCACGTATGTCAGGCCGGGCGCTCTCATGAATTCGACCACTCCGCCATATCACCCTATTGTATTACTTCTCCAGGCAATTTACCGCAGCCGTGTCCCGCAGGTCCGGGGAATCAGTTTCGTTTCTCCTCGGAGGCCTCTCCTTTGTTAGCTGCCATTTTGGTGTCGAAGCGGCCACACAGTCGCACCGACAAAACCATGTATATCTCACGATTCTCGGGGACTATGAACTTCTCTAGCGAACTTCACTTAGCGTGCGGCTTCCGACGCCTGATCCTCACAGTTATAGGCGCTCGTTGCAGTTTCAGCAGGTAAATTTGGCAAAAATAGAGTCGGATCATCAGGAGCTCCTCACGCAGCACGTCCTATTCCATGGGCAGTTAGCCACGCCCCCCCCCCCGTTTCTATGTTCTATTGAGTTCCACATTTCACATTAGGTTGTTTCAAATTGCTTGTGAGTCTTGTTAATATAACAGATTTAAAGATGTTGAGCCGCATTGATGAGCTGTCCTAGATTTTATCAATTGATTGGTTATTTCATTTGGAGTAGTAACCTAAACAAGTGTTTCTAATTTGTGTTGAATATTCCCTTTGACAAAGAACGGGTCCCTGCTAAGTCTGCTATGGAACACAAGTTATGCTTTTGTTCCCTTGCCCACAGAACTCCAGAGAACTTAGACATAGCAACATGCGATAATATGATATAACAAGCTATGATAACTAACCAATGTTGCATATCAATATCACAGTGGAACATACCAAACAGAGTATTGAATTGTAAGGCATGGCATAAAGTACATAGCATGAATTAACATTGCACAGTCATGTTGAACAACATACCATTGTTTGGCATACCAAAACATATCCTAAAGTAAAGTTCCAGCATGCCATTTGAAGCAAATTCCAGGACTGGTTTGAGGTGTCACGCATTGAACTGGGAAATTTGGAAGGGAGGGCCGTGTATCCAAGTCAGTGGCTAGGTGCCCATGGCCGGGGGGAAGGTGTTGCAGCAGACAAGCCCTCCCCCAGGCTCTGGCCTTATTCCATTCTAGAAGTATGGGGTCCCTCTGGGGTGCCGGAGTGCAGGGGCAGCACCCCCAGCTAGCTAAAGTGCGTTAGAGCTTTTCCCTCCAGAGAGGGCCATGGCCGACACCAAGGTTTCGCGGGTAACTCGGTCATGGCCGGTTGGGTTGTGAGCACTCAAACTCTGTCCTTGTGGGTAGCTGACATGAAGTGCCACAGTCCGCTTTAGGGAGCCCTGGCCAGGATCGGGGATTCGCCCTGAGTGCCTTCCCATGGGTGTCTAATTGCTGTACTCCGTGGTACTTTCATTCCACTCTGGCCCTCTGGGTCCGGTCTGTTAAGGCCCAGTGCTCCGGGATGCCAACCCAGGGTGCCCCAGACTGCCTTGTGGAGCCCTGATAGCTCTCCCCTGGATCTCCCACCTGACTCCAGGTCCCACATGGGGCTCAGCTGCCGGCCTTACCCTGCACTCAGGCCCACTGGACACCACCTGCACTGGGGCCTCCTGGCCACTTCAGGAGGGGGTTCGCTTGCTGTCTTCCTGGGGCACTGGTCTGGGTGAACAGGAGGCGTCTGTCATCCTTGCCACACAGCCGCCACGCAAGATGACGCATACCATCGACTAGTAAGCCCCCACAAAGTGTGGGGCTTACAGAGGCCAGCCGGAGACAAATGAGACAGCCTGTCCAGTCGCAACTCGGGTCCTCTGGTCTGACCGCCTCGGCCAGAAAGCCAGGCGAGCCAGCCCCAACCAGATACCTTGGCGGCCACAAGGTTGTGCCTGCCTTAAGCCCACCATCCAGTATCTAGGGCTTAAGCCGCCACCTGCACTCCCTGGGGCCGGTGCTTAAGTCGCCAACTGCAACCATGGCCAAGCCTATCTTGTCTGCCTCTCATGGGCTGGGTCCTGCCACTCTGCCACCGGCTGGGCCAAGGCCATCTGGTATGCTAGGCTGACCAGAAAGGGGGAGAAGAGCGCTACGAGGCCTGCCTGCTCTGCCGCGGCTGCCTCCAGGTTGGGTGGGAGGTTCCTGTGTGTCCCGTAGAAGAACAGGAAGGACGGAGACCTTTTTGCACTGTTTCAGCACTTTTTTGACAAAAGCTTGGCCGAAAGGATGACTTTCAATCGATCACAGTGAGGTAACTGCTCTGCTACTTTATAAACCATGACCCAGAATCAGGTTGTCTGCGACTGATATAGCACCAGGTTCCCCACAAACATGCGGTCCTTTACGGGTGAGAGAGGTGGCCCCCTCAAGTCCTGAGACGAGCACTCTATGCACTGGCAAAAAGGCCAGCCATCCTTAGCTAAGGGGGCTCCACAGTTCTGCAGAATCATTACTGTTTTGGGGGGATTCCCACTTAGAGGTGTTCAGTCATAATCCCAAAGATAGTAGCTTTCCCCCATTGGCTCCTCAGCCAAGCACACAAACCAAATGACTGAATCTGCGGTTCCTCTCATACGTATTCATTTATTGTTTGCTTGTTAGGCGTTTATATAATAAGAATATACTGTTTCAAAGCGCCCACAGGCTGGGAGGGAGGGAGGGAGCAGGGGAGGGTGGGAAGTACAATTACAACATTACAACACAATATTTAGGAGCAGAGAGGGAAGAGGAAGGGGGGACTAACCTACTATGCCTTGTGAGAATTCAGAACATGCACGTGCAGAAAGGAAGTGGGAAGTGGGGTTAAGTGCTGGGGAGTGTGAGCCATGGACGAAGTGTTAGAAAGTTGAGTGCTACACAGCCTGAGCCGCAAGAAGTGTAAGTACACGTCTGCAGAGTGGAGGGTATGCAGATGCAAAGTGCTGTGGACAGACTGGAGCTGGTAAGAATTGGTGTGGGAGGTCAAGGCCCCGTAGATACATAAGGGTCAAGGTCACTGATTTAGCAACTGTAGAGATTAGCAGAGGAGAGAAGGGGGGAAGGAGGAGGAAAAGAGGAAAGTCTTAAGGAGCTTCCGCAATTTGAGAAGATGCTGCTCGAGGTGCAGTGGGAGGCTATTCCAAAGGAGCGAGCCCACAGAGGAAAGTGAGCGACCCCCTGCCCTCTGCATAGAAAAACGCTTGACACACACAGAGTTGGTACCAGAGGAGCGAAGTGGTCTAGGGTGAGAATATTTAGAGAGCTAAAGTTGAAAATAGCATGGTCCCTGGCCCAGACAGCCTTGTGGATGATGCAGAGGGATTTAATTTAATCTGTGCAGCAACCAGGATCCAGTGAAGATGTTTTAGTGCATGAGAGATGCGGTCCCTGGGCTTAAGGCCAAGGATAAGTCTTGCTGCCCTATTCTGGATAAGCTGGAGGGCTTGCAGAGTGGAAGAAGGAACATTCAGGAGGAGGCTGTTACAGTACTCTAGTCTAGAGAGAATAATGGCTTGAGTCACATTGAGCCTCTGAGAGAAAGTGCAAAAAGGTGGAATTCCTTTGAGAAGGAAGAGCTGATAGTTGGACTTCTTGGTAATGTCTTGAGTGTGAGGGAGGAAGGAAAGAGAGGAGTCGAAGATGACTCCAAGGTTTCTGGCATCAGTTGAAGGCGCAGGGGGAGAACCCAAGGAGGAAGGAAGAAGGAGGGAGCAGGGGTCCCAATGGGAAGGATCTCAGTTTTAGAGGTGTTGAGGCAGCGATCATTGGAGGCGCACCAGGACTGGATGGCTGATAGGCAGTCAGAGATGATGGAGGGTCAGCAGGGAGTCTGAAGAAGAGCTGTGTGTCGTCTGCGTAACACTGGAAGTTGGAGAAGAGGCATGCAAGGAGAGCAAGGTAGATGTTGAAGAGCCGGGGGGGGGGGGTATAGAGCCCCGAGGGACACCACAGGTGGAGATGGAAGCAGGAGCGGCGAAGGGGCCCAGGATGACTATTGAAGAGCGGTTAGTGAGGAAGGAGGACATCCAATCCAGTGACCGTTCCGAGATACCAAGTGTGTCGTGGAGCATTGGTATGAGGATGGAATGGTTAACTGTGTCAAATGCAGAGGAGAGAGCGAGAAGGATAAGGACAGCTGGGAGTTGGAGTCCAGAGATGTGAGCAGTTCTTCACAGGTGTTAAGAAGAGCAGCTTCCGTGCCTCTGGATGCTCAGAATCCAGATTGATGGTGGTGGAGGCCTCCAACAAGTTCAGTGTGAGAGTTAAGTTGAGGCAAAGCCAGCTTCTCAAGGAGCTTCCCCAGGACGGCAGTGATGGAGATAGGGTGACAGCTGGCAGGGCAGTTAGGGTCAGCGGATCTTTTTTTAAGAAGTGGGCGCACAAGGGAGTGCTTAAGAGAGTAGGGGAAAAGATCCAGTGATAAAGGAGTGATTGCGCGAATCAGAGAGAGCAGGGGCAAGGGAGTGTAACGCTCACCTGATTCACGTAGAGGCGCCGGTCTTGACTGGGCGTATACCGTATCTTCAAAGGTGATGTGTAACACACGGCTGGCTCTTTGGGCTGGACCTCTGTGCACTGTATGTCTGGCTCGAAGGGTAAGATGTCTTAGGTAAGTGAACGCCGTGCTCTCCATCTGCCTCGAGGCAGGGTGCTGTAACCAGTTTCTTCACTGGATAAGGGGAGCCCCCTGAGCATGCCAAGAGCTGGTAAGCTTTTGTCTTTCAGATGCCGGAATGCAGTGCGAAGACCTCCGGAGCATGCGAAGAGTAGGTAAGCCTTTGTCTTTCAGATGCCGGAATGCAGCGCGAGGCGTTGGTGACAGCCGATGGACCAGGTAAGAGATGCGCTGCCACTGAAGACCGTAGTGCTAACCTGTTCTTTCTTTGTCTTTACAGGTGCTGCTGAAGACTGGATTCCAGGATGGTAAGCCTTTGTTCCCTTAGGCCCAGGATCAGAAGCAGAAGACACGATGAGCGTTCTGCTGCAGAGAATGCAGTATAATGCAAAGCAAGATTCATCCATCGGGTGTGGTTTAAATAGCCTCCTGTAGTGCTTAGGTGTCTCCTTCCACAGCCACGCCTAGGTAAGAAAAGAGTTCCTGCTTTCCAGAAGAGTTCCAGTGTTCTGAATCTAGGGAGTGGCTCCTGCCCCACCCAACAGGAAAAGTAGTTCCAAACAGAAGAGGATCAGAGACTCAACTGGCAGGCAAGTAAGCAGCATGGTCTGCTGCAGGTAAGTCCACCCAAGCATTATGAGCCCGGCGCTTCCAGCGCTGGGACTGGGCATATTTATGAGCCTGGTGCCACTGGCGCCAGGACTGGGTCCAAAAGGTCCCAATTGGGACTGGTTGGCACTCGGAACCTGGGTTATGGATCTGCTTCCAAGGGAGTTGGGAAAACCCTGACCTTTTGGAAGCAGAGATCATGACAGGGAGCCAATGTTATTCTTGATGTTCCTGGATGAGCAAGGGGCAACCTGTTTAGAAGAGACCTTCATGGCGCTGACAACTCTGGTCACTTCTTCGGGAGTGACAGGTGAGAAGGAGGAAAAGGAGGATGGAGGGGGTGGGTTGTGGTGGGGGATAGTGGGATGGGCTGGGAGGGAGTGTAAAAAGGGTGGTCATAATGTCCTGAGTTTTGGTGGCAAAGTGTGAGACCAGTGCATTGCAGAGGGCCTGGGAGGGAGAAGGGGAGGCGGAGACTGCAGATTTTGAAAAGTTCAGCCGTGTTATTGGATGCCCCAGAGACTTATGCCTGAATGTGGACTCTTTTCTTTGCACGGATGGTAAGTCTGTATCGCCTTTGGAGCAGGCGGAAGGCCAGTTTGTCAGAGGATGAGCCTGAGGTTTGCCACTTCTGTTCTGCTGCCCTGCACTTTTATTTCAGGGCTGCAAGTTCGGTGTTGTACCAAGTGTTACGGTTTGAGGCAGGTTTCAGACAGATCCTCATGACTGGGGCAAGAATGTCAAGAGTGTTGGTGATAGAAAGATGGAGGTTGCTGAGGGCAGACTCAGAGGTCGAGTCAGAAGTGGGGGAGGGCTAGAGGGGGCCAACGTGGTGGCAAAGGCAGCCACAGTCACTCGTTTCTTCGGGCGGGTGTTGGTGAACGAGGTTGGTACGAGTTTTGGGAGGGGGGGCGGTCAGGGGGCAATGAGAACCAGATGAGAGGAGAGAGTGGTCTGACCAGGAGAGAGGGGTGACTACTGGAGGGGAGAGAGAGGTTAGAGTGTATGAGGGCATCCAGGGTGTGTCTAGCTATGTGGGTTGGCCCCGAAGGGAGAATGAAGAGAGAAAGCGAGGCGCATAGGTCCGTGAATCGAGTGGATGCAGAGCCAGGGGAGTCCAGTTGAATTTTGAAGTCACACAGGAGGAGAAGGTTCGAGGTGGAGGAAAGTAAAGAAGGGCAGAAGTCAGCCCATTCAGAGAGGAAAAGAGCAGTGGCGCCTGGAGGCCGGTAGATGGTAGCAAACATCAGGGTGGAGGTGGGAGAGGTGACCAACTTGCAAACCAGGCTTTCAAAAGTGGAGTAGGTCTGGGTAGGTAAGATGGAAGCAGGAACCCACTCAGGGAAGATTAAAGCAACTCCCCGCCAGTGCAGTGAGGTTGAGGCATGAAGATGATCTTGAAGCCGTCAGGGAGCAGGGAGTCAAAAGCAGTGTCTGAGCTGGCATTGAACCAAACCTTGGTAAAAGCGAGAATGCATAGGTTAATGTCTTCAAGAAGGAGACAGATGTTGGAGGAGTGTTTGTTGGCTGAGCGGGCATTAAGTGTCACTAGGTGGAGGAGGTCAGTGCTTTCGAAGGTTTTCTGAGGTGGGGTACAGGGGCGTAGTACACCATTCAGAGGAGGGAGAGAGGGAGAAGAGGGGATACAGGCGAAGGAAGGAAGTTAGTGAGGCAAGATGCAGTCAAAAAGGAGAACTGCGGACCCCTAAATCCAAATGGTGCCAGTGTGATAGACATTAACGAAGCAATGAGAGGATGGGAAGTCAGCCAAGAGGACTTGTTGCCAACATTAATAAAGGAGTGTCAGGAGGGAGAGAGAGTGGAGAGATGGGGAGTCCATACTGAGCAGGATTACCATTGAAACAACACAGCATCAGTAGGGTAAAACTAACCTGTCTCATGACAGTCAAAACCCAGCTCACGTTCCCTATTAGTGGGTGAACAAAGAGCTGACATCAAAGGACCAAAAGTGACATTGCAATGACTGCTTCGCCGCCACAAGCCAGTTATCCCTTTCTGACACCTCCTGCTTGAAACCCAAAAAGTCAGAAGAATTGTGAGGCCCCACTTTCACAGTCTGTATTCACACTGAAAACCAAGATCAAACAAATGTTTGCCCTGCTGCTCAGTTGGAGGTATCTGTCCTCCATGAGCTTGCCTGTAGATCGAGACAGTGGGAATCTCGTTCATCCATTCATGTGCGTCACTAATTAGGTGACAAGACTTTCACTCTGCTCAGAGGGGAGAGCCACCCAAATAAGCGGACCCTGCCCTTGAGTTGACACTGTCCCAAAGCAGGTGGAAGCTAATTGCTTGAAACAACGGTCAAGGCTCGCCATGCAGTCCAACTCTAGATGGACCAAGTGTACCATATCGATCCCATAGATTGCAGGGAGGCATACGAACAGGCAGCTCTGTCATCTGTGTTCAAGTCAGCCAAGGTTCTCCTGTCATCCAGGCGTCATGCCGCTCGAAGAAAATGTTGGCCTCTCGGAAGAGCACAAAAGCGCTTCCCCCTCACCTGCCATGGGCCGGCGCGTTGGCCCTAGCAGGTCAAGCTCTGCTGGGAAATCGCATGGGGCACAGCCCTTGCCTGGCTTGGGGTCGGAGGGTGCAGTAGTTTCACACTGATCAAGAGTGGATAAGCAAGAACCAAGTGGAGCACAGAAATGACCCATTAACTCTGTCTACAGTAATCCAGGGGAAGGTTACAATGTCTTCATGTAATCTGTGTACTCTGGGTGACATAGGGTGAGGTTTGGGCACAAATGTCCAGCTTCCTTATAGACCCAACTGGAAAGAAATGTCTAATTGGCACCCATTCTGATGTCCAGAGCAGCACAGCCCCAAGATGCACAGGGACTTCCGCTGGGCAGGCGGATGGTCTCCAGGTAGGGATGAGGACCATGCAGGGGCACCCTGGGATCGCTATTGGGCAGGTGGACATTCGACCCACATGCCTGGTAGAAGGCTAAGGGATGGCACAGCACCCCCATCTGTCCTGGAGCTCTGGCCAGGGCACATTAGAGCTTTTCCCTCCAAGGAGGGATGGGGGACCCTGCCACAGGGCCCGCACAGCTGCAGGGCAAGGTGACTGTCCACCCACATGCGAGACAGGCACCCAAGGGAGGGTGCAGTACTCTTGGAGCTCTGGGCTGGCGCTTTGGAGCTTTTCCCGTCAGGGAGGGATGGGGACCCCACCAGGGATCGTGCGAGGCAGGTACCCAGGTGCCCAAGGTGCCCATGGGAGGGGGCAGCACCCCTGGCCATCCTGGAATTCTGGTCATGGTGCAATAGAGCTTTTCCCTGGTAGGTCCATACATAGCTGTCAAGTTTCCCTGTTCCATGTGGAATCTTTGAGCCAGTCATGTTTCTTTTCCTGCACTGCATACTGGGACTTGTTGGCCCACCCTTGCAATGGGAAAAACAAAACTGCAACTTCCAGCTTGTAATAAGAAGCAAAAATACAGTACTGGCTCAAGGTGTCACGCATGGAACTGGGACTCTTGGCAGGGAGGGTAGTGTACCAGTTATATGCCCAGGATCACATAGCGAACTAAAACAAGGCTAGAAATCCCCAGAATTCAGGAGCATGTCATATCAAACACCCTTCTCCCTCTTTGGCCCCCACCCTCAACACACACAAACACACAAACTCGTATTTTCAATGTCTACTCCTTCTCTGGTTGACTGCCAAACTGAGACTGACACTGTAGTGGAGCACTACTTATAGAGGTTCAGATACCTAATTTTGAGACCTCTGCTTCTTTCTGCCTTGAGGCAAAATGATCTCCCCTTTTACCTAGGTAAGACCTTGAAGCCTTTACCTCTGAGATGGAACAAGCCTGTACTAGGCAAGGTCTAATCCTGCTAGGGTGGACTCAGCCATACTATTTGTACAGCCCATAGAAGTGAGAGAAATCCAAATGAAGTGCTTCATAAAACCTCAAATTATTATCATATGTAGTTACTATGTTCTGCCCACAGGAAAGGTTTTGGGAACATATTTTTTTCTCTGAGATAAAAGCACCCACCAGTTGATGCACAGTGGGCACGATAAAGAAAATGGTGGCTTCAATAATCCGCAATAACCCATAGGAAGGCATGATGGTGCCTGTTTAGACATTCTTTTCAGGAATTCCTATGGTCAATGTGGCACAGGACACAGGGACGGTGAACATCCCTCCCTGCTTCCTGTTGCTGCTCAGCACTAGAGTTAAGAAGAGAGACCCGGCGAGGGATCAGACGCAGGATTGGCAGAAAGACATGAGTGTACAAAAAAATGTAAACAATGTTTGTTTGCAGATGTGTTGTGCGTGTCTCTGGGTATGGGTCTGTGTGTGTGTGTGTGTGTGTGGTGGCAGGCTCCTGTAGCATTATTAACTTTGTTGTTCTCAGCAATTATTTTATCAATTCTAGTGTGGCTAAAATATAAGGGCCCGTTGAGGTCCTGTTCCTGAAAGTCATTAAAATGTGAATTGACTTTCAGCTATAATGGAAGCTTTCTTTGGGGGTGGTTAGAAAAGGGATTTCTTGAGCATCCCATAGTAGTTATGTTCTTAGCAGGTGAAAACAAGAGTCCTGCAGTCATGCTGGCCTATTACCTGTGGAGCAGAATCCTAGTTGAGGGGTTCCATCTAGGTCAGTGTCTCCTCCAATGGCAAAAAATAAATGGTATGGTCTCTGTAAGCTCTCGGTCAGGAGAAGTAATAGAAGCACAGACTAAAGGAATCAGTCAATGGAAAAAACAAACAAGGTTTGGTGTGCTTGAGACAAAACCTAGAATGAACAAGAAGCTTTAGTTAATGAACAATTGTATCATCTGACAAATCATAATAAATGTATAGCACTTAGTCGATTGTAAGATTGGCATGGATAGCAAATACACAAAAATGCATTTATTTATTTATTTCTACCGCGCCGTAGCCCGCAGGCATCAGGGCACCACATGTACACGCAGAATCACATTATTCAAACAAGTCACGGGAAAACTTGAATCTACAGATTTTCAGGCAGGTTTTGGCTTAGATTAAGGGAGTTATCTAAACAACTGGATCTTGAGTTTCTTTCGGAAGGTAATGAATGAGAGCTCCAGTCTTATTTGTGGTGGGAGGTTATTCCATAAGGTCGCAGCTTTGGTGTGAAAGGCTTTGCTGAGTCCGTTGGTTTTCATAATACATTTCAGAAATACATTAGCTCTAGGGTTAAAATGTCAAGTACTCCAGATATTATTAAAACTGAAAATGGAAATGAAAATACTGAAAATCAACTAGTATTAGAATGCTGTATGTGTGCAAAACTGAATAAACTGAGAAACAATGGATGAACAACCCCTTCATGCAAATTCACATGTGGTGGCTACACTAAAAGAGAGATTGGTTGTGTATGTCTGAGGGAAAGGACGCCACGAGAATGTGAAGAAAATTCAACAGATTTTGTATGAGCAACTTGAACAGTATTTGTATTTGTACAGCCAATACACTCTAAAGTGGCATTCAAAAAGGGACAAGGGGCCTTAGCAATTACTAATAAAGGCACCATTGTATCTGTTCAATGTGACTTTTACCCATGTACAGCATGGGTACAGTTTGCTCTTTTCTTTAGAGAGACCCTGCAGCACTGCACTATTTACTGGTATTCTGAACCGACTAGATGTCGGCTGTACTCAGCCACATTGGGGAGGCTTGCTATGAATGCAGTTTTGCCATACCCAGCCTTGTGTTCCTCACTGTGCCCACATTCATGCCATTTGTTATATCTCTTTGCCAGTCGAGGTGTCATGATGCATACCCCCGGGCATCCAGACCACGTCCATCAGCCCCGGGAGCAGGCATCATGTCGCCTTGAGAAAACCCAGTAACCCCTGCTAGGGGCTGTCTGGGTTCAGTCCTGGCGCCAGGCGCATAGGTGCACACTTACCTGATGCAGACCATGCTGCAAGAAGATCCAAGCCCATGTAAGGCCTGGAATGGCCAACTTTACGTTAGGGACTATTTTGTTACTCGGGTGTGGTCGGGGAGGAATACCTACCTGGGACTACTTTGGATGCTATTTAAACCACGACCGAAGAGCAGCACACGCTTTGCGTTATTCTGCATCCAGCAGCGTAACGCTCACCGTGCCAGAAGCAGCATCTAGCCTTCTGCCACGCCCGCCTCGAACCTGGAGCACCTAGAAAGAAGGAAAGAAGCAAAGGTTAGAACAAGAGTATTACCTGATTTCTTACCTGATTCCGGATTCATCACATCTTCAAACCAGAGGAAAGACTTTGTTTTAAACGCGTCGCATCGCCAGCAGCAGCGCTGCGCCATACTCACCGTTCCACGCAGCATCTCTTCGATCTGGCTCTGTCTCCATCTTTACATCGCCGAATCCCGGCACCTAAGGGGGACAAGAAACAACGAGGTGAGCAGAGAGAACAGACAGAGACAATCTCTTTAGCCGCCATATGCTTACCTGATTTTACCGCCGGAGGTATAATTCATCAGCACGCCACATCTTCTAATGCCGCACCTGTAAAATAAGGAGAAAGCAGCAAGTTTAACCCTTGGCATTATTTACCGGACAGTTTTGGGTAACACAGACTTTTACCGGAGCGCTTTCAGCTGTTAATCTTCTTATTGGGTCAAAGCTGCAAGATAAAAGAGGAATTGGACAGGAGTGAATTCCAGACATTTTGAAACTCTTCCGAACTATATACTTACGGCTCTTCGCCAGGACCTTTTGGAGTCAGGATTTGTCTACAACTCTTCCAATATCTTCAGGCCAGTGAAGTAACTGGTCATCAATGCGCCCCTGTGTGCTTCGCAGGATTGAGGGCTCATCCTTCAAGAATATAAGGTGAGATTGCTGAGGGCGCTTCAGAGGTGATTAGTGGGAAGGACAGTGGGGGCTTGGAAATGGGCAACAGAGGCTCAGCTGAGAACAGGGATGCACATCAATGGTAGTGTCAGGGAGGCATGGTGTAACAGTATGCCACTGATACAAGAGTTACAAGTTCAAAACCTTTATTCACTTTTCGGGGTTTGTAAAAACTCCTGCTTTGCCCTATAGCTATGATGGGAGTAGTCTCGACCATCAAATAATAAAGAAAACCCAGTCCTAGTCAGTCTTTGTCAAGTCAAAATGGCCTATACTAACAACACCTAATTACTGCCTTATCTTTTATACTAAAAGTGTGTAAAGTGGAATATGTATGCAAAGATAAATCAATGTAATAATATAAAGGATCAAGATGGCTGAGACTGCTCTCATCCCCATGTTGGAGAGCACGGAGTAAGGCGGCCCCCTCGGCTCAGGATCTCAAAACAAAGGCAGTTCAAAATGTGGATCGAGGCCTGTCTGGCCTTCCACGTTAAAGTCACCTGTTCTAGCGTTCCTAGAGTTCTTTCCAGTTCAACAAAAAGTTCACGTAGGTCTCCCTCCGTCGGGGTAGGACCTCTCAAACCTTTAACAGTTCAGATAGATTTCCCTCAGCCGTGCTCGGACCTCGCAATCACAGCACTTGCAGGGGTTCCCTTCCGAAAGCTTATTTCATATTCGCCAGGGGTTCCCTTCCCCCCTAACTTATCACACTTCGAGTCTACCTCCATCGGGCTCTAACCTTTTACTGATGTCGAAGACTTTCGAATGTGCGAGGCTTTTACTAAAGACCTCAACAGGACCACTTCGACTTTCTCTTCAGCTCACACGCTTATGTTATTTGCTCCAGTTTCTCTTGGTCTTGGTAGTTCAGTACACAAAGTTCAAAGAAATCTTTCTCTTCAAGCATTCACCTTTTCACTTCCCCTTTTGCCAGGGTTAATCTTGACCGTTACACATTTCATAGTTTGTTCCCTTTGCCACTTCATAACAAAAAATGTCACATTTCACTGAGACTTTCGAGTGGGCTACTTCCGTTCGCCGGACCACACTGCTACTCTGTATAAGCCGGTAAAATAGCTCAGCAGGTTGAGCGCTCTCTACTGCGATCTGAGTCTGATGTGGAGGTCGCAGGTTCAAATCCCAGCAAGGCCAACTCAGCCTTTCATCCTTCCGAGGTCGATAAATGAGTACCGATTTCGGTTGGGTGATACTGTATGTAAATATGTGCTCTGTAAAGTGCTTTGGATTAAGGCGCTATATAAATAACACATCATTATCATTATCACTGGCTTCACAGTCATAAGCCACTTAAAAGTTAATCACTGGTTAAACTTTCTTTCATGTATCATGAGCATGTGCCCAACCTTCACTTGTGAGTTATATTGTTGCAGTATCAATCTTTCCTTGACACAAACCAACCTTTCATGTCTTTCACTAATTTACCGGTTCTGCGTGTTCCTTTTTCGTCTCTGCGGCTTTGATTAATGAGTCAAGGTTAATACCACAGGCTTGGCCTCGCCTCCCCAACTCTGTCATTCACCCGGGAAGGTCGCTGGCATCCTTGAAACACAATGCAGTTTTCTTCTTTTCTGTGATTTGGCTTTCTCTGCGTCTCCTTCATGGTTTCTCAAAAGCAACAACCTTTTGCTGAGATCTTCAATGTTTCCATACTCTTTGCTCTAGTCCCTTGATCGGTAGTCCGCTCCAGTAGGTTCACCTTTTCCCCCGGAAGATCTGCTCCTTCTCGCTATCCACATTGCTCCGAGTGTTCCACCTTTTATTCGTGTGGGGCGAGCTAATGAGTATCAGATGTATGTAATTAAAGTCAAGTGCCTGACATATCAAGACCCGATTAGCGGGACGTGTCCAATGAGATATGTAAATGTTAACCTCTTTACTCTGTCACCCTCTTCCTCTGCCCAGTGTTTCAGCAGAAAGGGTGGAGTTTGGGGTGGATCATTGGAGAAACCTATAAAATAGGATGGGGCATGGGTCAGGAAAGGTGGGAATACTGCATCTCACCATGGGTTGTCTCATCCCAACTCCCCAAAGACCCCTCACCCAGCTGATCCTCCAGCACTGGTACACCCCCAGGGTCTGGATCCAAAGTCGATGGCCATGCCCTGGCCAACTGAGAGAGAGATCTCCAGGGTCTAGTAGGTGAGACACCCTTTGTTTTCTCACAGTAGCCCACACTGTTTACTGGAATTCAAAAAATTAAAAACCTTGTGTTACACACAGAATTGTCATAAGGTCTGCATGCAGCCTCATGTATGTTTTCCAATATGGTTTGCACAAAGGATTGATAGATCTAGTCTGTGTGGCAGTCTACCAATGCCGGGAATAGTGGGCACTTGCTGCTTTCAAGAAACTATTTAACAATGCAGTGGTTACAAACTTTGGTTATACGGCATGACCATGCTTACATACAGTGGCTATCAGCCAACATGCAAATGTTCTAACCGTGGTAATACTTGTATGTACAATGGCATTCCCCTCACTCTCTGGCGGGCTCCCTTGGCCCTCCTCCTATCCCCACCTGCGAGGCCAAGAACCTTGGTGTCACCTTTGATTCCACACTCTCCTTCTCTGCCCACATCGCTGATGTATCAAAAAAGTCAAACCTTCTACTGCATCTCCTCAGAGGTATTCTTCCTTTCCTCTCATTCCCCCAGAAGCTCACTGTCTCCCAAGCTCTGGTTCCCTCTAAGCTGAACTATCGCAACAGCGTCTTTCTTAATCTACCTGCCTCTACTCTCCGCCCTTCACAACTTATCCAGAACAGGAATGCGAGACTTGGCCTTGGCCTCAAGCCCTGGGATCGTATCTCTCCAGCTCTGAAATCTCTCCATTGGCTCCCTGTGGATGCAAGGATTAAATTCAAAACCCTCTGCATTGTCCACAAGGCTTTCTTGGGCCTGGGTCCAACATACCTTCAGCTATCCCTCCGCAAATACCTCCCATCTCGAGCACTCCGCTCCTCTACCTCTAACTCCCTCAGGGTCAGTCGTTTCTCAAAGAAACGATCTGGGGGTAGATCTCTGTCTTCGGCTGGGGCCTCCCTGTGGAACAGCCTCCCTGCCACTCTAAAACCTGAGGAGAACCATCTCCCGTTCCGGAAGCACCTCAAAACCTTCCTCTTTGCTTCTGCCTTCTCCTCCTCTCTCCCCTATTGATTCTACTCTCCCTCGGCACCGTGCACCTGGCCACCCTCTGTCTGCTGGGCCCAGGTACCTGCTCATCTTGCCACCCTCACGCACTGCCTCCGGGCCACCCCCTGCACGGGGGTCTGTATCTGTACCCATACAGCCCTCCCCTTTTCTTCAAGCACTTTCAGACCTACGCGGCCTGCTGCTATAAACCCAGCACTTGCCACTTGCTGGCTGCACTCCCATTGTTTGTTGCCTTTTTATTTATTATTTTTTTATTATTTTTGTTTTTTTCCTTCTTGCTCCGCACTCTCCTTTTGTTCCCCTTTCCATGCACTTCTCCCCCTTCTCCCTCTACCTTGCATGTTCTCAATGTCACTGGGCCTAGTAAGATTGTTGTTTTTGTTCTCCCCTGTTCCCTTTCCCTGCCTGGTCGTGCTCTGAAACACTTGTGTATGAGTACGATAGAAATAAAATATCAATCAATCAATGGCACAGCCAGCTTTGCAGTATCCTCTTATAGTAGCAAATAATTGGAATATTGTGGGAACATACATCATGAAAGTGTTTATAGTGGCAATGTTGTCATATAAAGCATGGTCTCTGGAATAATAAACATGTGCTATCGGAGTGGCGTTTATAGCAAATATAATGGGCAAAGCCATCATGAATATGTTTTTTAGAATGGAATTGATGCATATATTGAATGCAATGGCACCATGAAATGCATTGTATTGTGACAGTGCTGGTATATTGTACAGGGTTCATATAAGTATGTTTTACACTGGCAACGCTGGCTTAGATTATGGCCACAGCCATCATAAAATTGTGCTTTACAGTGGCAGTGCTTGCATGTATTTATGGCATAGTCATTAAGACCACATTTTTGGACATTTTCCAATGTTCTATTGATGAACTGGCATGTATTGCATTTATACACTGTTACCCCACAGAACAATTGTATAATGTAAGGAATTGTATTACATTTTTCATAAACCTTGTGCTGTAAATCCATGATTTTAAAAATGTTCTTGGGGGGAAATCCCTGAAGATCGCTAGTTGTTGAAGGCTCCCTCTCTACACTCGATCACCCAGCCTCATTACTGGGGACATATTCTCACCCCTCCAGTTAAAAAACATCATCGGCCACTACTGGTTTTGATGCAGAAATATTTAGAGAAGTAGTTGTTTGACACATAGTCCTGCCATTTACAGAACAGTGCTGCCTTCTGATTTACAAAGGATTCAGTGATATTGTTATTTATTTTCATTTTACTGCTTTTAATAGCTCGAGAGCAGAGGAGCGCTTTACAAAAAGAAGGTGCCAGCATTGGGCTTGGCATACAGTGGCACAGTACATTTGGTGTTGGGGTTTATTACTAGGTCATGTATTAGTGGAATAGCCTTGTTTTTTATGTTTTGCAGAACTGGAGCTTGGTTGATGCATTTCGGAATGAGTTCCAGGTGGTTGAGATACGGTAGGAGAAGGGCTGCTTGCAGGTCTTCTCTTTATGGGCTGGCTGTGACTCTAACATGTTGTTGGTTTTGCTATGTGAGGTGTGAGAGCCGCCCTAAGAAGTCTGAAGTTTAGCCACCCCTATGTTGGATTTTGGGACTGCTTTGTTGCTCATTTGTACAGTTTTGAAAATTATCCTGGTCGGCAGAGTGAGCTTGTGAATCGAAGCTCATGCAATGATGGAGAGATACAATTGAATTTGCTGGCACCTGTAATGAGGTGAGATGCAGCGTTGCAGACTGCCTTGAGTCGACTACAGTAGCGGCTGGTGAATTTTTTAACTGGAGGGGTACAAATATTTCTCCCAAATTGCCATAGCGCATAACGAGGGATATCGGACCAATCAAAGAAGTTTCAGGGGGGTTCTCCACTTGAGAAATGTTTTAAAATAATGGGTTACGAGAGTGCATTTTAGAACACACTTTTTAGATATATTGGTTAAAAAGCCAAACAGTTTGCAATTGGTTTTATAAGGTAACTCATGAACAAATTGAATAGATGCAAGTAACTGACAGTGCACAGGTGCATTTCTCCAACCAGCTTACATGATGCCATTTTCACAACACCATGTGCACACTGGCTATACCCATACATTTCCATGCTGACACCATTATACCCTAGTATTAACATATAAAAACATACTCAAGATTACTTTGCGCATAATGCCAATAATGATACTATAAGAAAACATGTCCATGTTTGTTCTGCCAATATATGGCAGTATCCCCATGTAAGAACATATTCAAGTTGGTTTTACAATTAATAATGCATTCCCCAGTATGAAAACATGTCCAAACTTGCTGCACTAAAATGCCAGTCGAGCTACATAATAACACTTATCATATTTGCTTTATCAAAGATGCTCCATACAAAATGTCATACCACAATAAGAAATAGCTAGACTGGTTGCATAAAAATGCCAGACTTGCATGGTAATAACACTTATTTATTTATTTGCATTTTTAAAGCGCTCCACAGCCCGGGGGCATCGAGACGTTGTTACAGAATTTTTGTTTTTATTGTCTTGTTGCATATTTATAATGCGCTTAAATACCCAGAGGCACAGACCCGGGGATCGAACCTGTGTTGCTTTGTGTTGTCTTGCGTCCAAGGCGAGCATGTTGCCACTGAGCTATCCTCCCAGGACTTATCCTGGTTGCTTTACCAAAAATGCCCATTACAAAATGTCATAACACAATAAGAAATGAATAGACTGGCTGCATAAAAATGGCAGTCTAGCTACATATTAACACTTGTCATGCTTGCTTTATCAAAGATGGCAATACGAAATGTCATGCCACAGAAAGAATACTACCACTTATGCTTGCTTTATCAAAGCTGCCCAACACAAAATGTCATACCACAATAAGAAATTGCTAGTCTGGCTGCATTAAAATGCCAGTCTAACTACCTAATAACTCTTATCGTGCTTGCTTTATCAACCATGCCCAATAAAACAATGCCATGCCTTCCCCGTTATACGCCAGCGCTTTGCCCTCAGACATAATCACATTCATTATAAATGTGATTATATCTGAGTGCGAGGTGCTAAGGGGCCCAGGGGATAGATGTGTGTCAAGTGCTGGGGTCCCAGGTTACAGCCATGGCATTTTTTACTGGGAATACATGGGGAATAAAAACAGCCATTCCCACCCCCTAGGGCCCTTAGCGCCTCACAGACACACATCAATTGGGTGCGTGTGAGGTGCTGGGGGGCCCATTCATGGCATCTATCGGTGATGCCCATTAATAAATGGCATGCTTCATGCTGGGCCCTCCCGCGGCTCACATGCAAAGATAATCAATTATGTTACATTCGAGGCGCTGGGCGGCTTATGGGTCAGGCATGACATTGCATGTGAGGAGCTAGTAATTACAGTGGTCTGGGCTGGCATTCTTTACTGGTTATACCCAGTTAAACATGGCCATGCCTGCCCCCTGGGCCCCAGTGCCTCACATGCACACTATTAATGTGATTGTGTGTGTATCCCAGGTGCTGGGGGGCACAGGAGTAGATGTCAAGTAAAGAAATGCCCACCCTGTTCCCTGGGCCCCAAAGCGCCTAACATAGGCACACAATCAAAGCGATTATGGCCGCTGAGGTGCACAGCGGCCAGGCATGGCATTTCTTGTTAGACATATATCATAGATGCCCAGTAAACCATCCCTGTCTCCTGGGCCCCACAGAACCTCAAAAGGAGAGCTGATTTTGGACGATGGGAGGGGGAATGTGCAACAAAGGCATTTTAAAAACGCCTTTGTTGTACAACCCTCCTCCCGACACTCTCCAAAATCAGCTCCACGGACCAGCACAAACACACACACAGATACATGCACGCACACACACACACACACACAACATTCACACAGCAACCACTCTCTCATTGACACGAGCACCCATCATCATGCACTCACTCATAACGCAAGCATACACACATCCATACACATATTTAAATAATAAATAAATGATGAAAATACAGACACACATTTACACAACATACACACAGCAAGCCCTCTCTCATTCACACTAGCATCCATCATCATGCACTCACCCATAACAACACAAGCATGCACGCATCCATACACACATTTAAAACATAAATACACAAACATAAACGACACGGTCCTGAGTTTTCATCACCAGCGCTCCAGCCCCTGCTAGCGTGAACAGGAAGCTTCCTGGTTTCTACACATGCATGCAGGGCCTGAGCATGGGTGACAAGACACATCACTCCAACCTGCTCTGTCTGTATGTGCGAGGAGGTGCAGGAGTGCCCCCTCGCACATACATACATGCAGTTCCCCAGCAAGCATTTCCAATAAGCTTTGCAAGGCTCGGGAAGCAAAACACCTCCCAGCCTTGCATGGCTCATTGACCTTGCACAGCTGGGGAGCTAAACTGTGACAGTTCAGCCAGAACCAGCCCAGGAGCACTCACTCCCTCAACTGGAAAAAGCAGCTGAGGGAACCCTCAGTGTTTCACTGGGCTGGCTCCTCGGCTATCGTCTCCTCCACAATGGGAAAAATGGGACCAAGACCTGGTGGGCTGACGATCCCTCGTCCTTTATGACAAGCTGCCACTGTTTGGTGGCCGGGTGCATGGCTAGAGGCCTAGTAAGTGGAACATTTTGGGTTGATGTGTGAGATCACAGGAGCTTGGACCACCATGCAAAGTCATGCAGGGAGACGACGATGGGTTTGATTTTGTTGCGTGTGGAGATCTGTTGCAATGTGGTTTATGCATCCAATGCTAGGGGGCTTATTAAACATTTGCATTGAGTTCACTGGGGGTCACTGATACAGTGTCAATTCCTACAAGAAAGAGGACAATTCTGCATACATCCTAAGAACAACAGTCATCTAAATGTGTCCCCCGTTGTTACTCTATAGTTAAGGTCACATGGCACTAAATAAAACAAAGTATCAATATTGCCATACATGTGTATTAGGTGCAAAAGTACAAAACAGAATAAAAATATAAAACCAAATGACAAATATTTTGCAAACCGCATCCGTCACACCTGACAGACATGGTGAGGCGGTCTTGAATTCACAGTAGGACTCGGGGGGGGGGGGGGCAGAGAGGGGGATTCATTGAAAAAAATAACACAAAATGAACAAGGTGACCCACAACACTCATCCCACAGCAGAGCCACTGTACAGATGCACTAGGGTTCGAGGGGGTACATGAAATGAAAAACACACCCCAAAAATTAAAAATAGTTTGCAGAAGATGATCACCTGTGCCCCATAGTGTACATACGCCAGTGGTTCAGAGAGACCAAAGTAAATGAAAAATATAATATATTACACAAATCTATGAATATCGCTGAAATAAAAATAATAAAATACTTTCTTTAAACAAAGAATTCAGTGGTGCATTCTTGAAAAAAAATAGTACAAAGTAAGTCTACAAGTGATGAGAATGACGGTGCTATAGTTCAACATGTTAACAAACACTACAAATAAAATCAAACTGCATCCTTAACTCTTCCTCAGAAACAACCAGCTGAAAACTAAGATCAGCACATATGTATATCTGTCTAACCTATGCCAACTATCTACCAAGATGCAAAGCAAACAATAGTCCCAATACACATATTAAATGTAATACAAACCAACAATTAGTTTTTTTATTTTGTTTCCTGTTTTGTAATATGTTAAACCTTAGCAATGATATTCACATTCTTTGTAGATGTTGACTTTTTTTATAGGTAGTAACCTTCACTTTTTTGTGATTGTTTTTTTCTCTAGCTGATTAGGCTATATGCTCCTAACTACTAATACATTGGAAATTGTTAGTATTTTCACACCTGTAATGGATGAACTCTCCTAAAGTTGTTGCTGAGCCATTCATATATTTATAAGACCACATGTCTTCCTCTCGCTCTGCCTCACTCTGTTGTTCTAACTCACACTAAAAATAACTGGATTGTAGCTGGTTTGTTTGTGATGACTCTTGGCAATGACTGACTCGAACTTAATTGTGACCCACCATTAGTACATGAACTTTTACAACCCTTAATTAGCTGCAGTTGGTGTTGTTTTGGAGTTCACACAAATGCATTCCTTGCACCTCATGACCTTTCATAAACCTGCAATTAGCTGCAGTTTGGAGTTCACAAAATGCATTCCGTGCATCTAAACAATACTTTGAAGGCAACTTCCACTCACATATTCCTCCTCTCTTAAAATATCTGCAAATGCACATACTGGATCTGTAACATTTTCAAAAGAACATACTAAAGTTCCGTCCCTCAGATTTTGCTTCTTTGCTCAGATGTTGCTTCACAATGCCAAATAATTTCTTTTAAATGTAGTGTCCCTTCCTCAGATTCTGCCATTCAAGCCGTACAATGATTTCAAGGAAAGTATGTCTGTGTGGGTTCTGCACTACCTCAGCGGTCAGTCTATTATGGCTGTTTAGGACCCTAATGCAAGCAGTAGTTATCAGCTTATGGATTCACAGGATTTCAAGGAGAAGGTGTCCAATGGCTATTCAGTGTTTGAAGGCTTTTGGGAGTTGCGTTACATTCAGCTCCATCGCACAATGCAACATGGAGAAGACCAAGAGGCAGTCTGAGGAGGTTGATAGGGAGAAAGAAAAAGAAGAGGAGAGGCAAAACAAAAAACAACGCGTTCCCCTTCTAGAAATGCCTTTTATTTTCTAAGCACACGCCCTCTTCTAGGAGACATCACATTTGTTCTCCTTCCCATGAGACAGAGTTGAAGTTGAAAGCACCTATACAAACACCAGGCAGTCACGCACCATCCCCAACAACCATTATGGCACCACAGGAATGGGAAAACCTCAGGGTGAAGATGCTTCAAATATTTTCTGAGGACCTTGTACTGGTGATTATCATCTCATTGCTGTTTTTTGAGCCCATACCTACTCACTGGAAGCCCTTTTGTTGACTTCTGCTGAGTGCTTACCAGCTAAACCCTCTGCTCAGTAGTGGATTCCAGTGACCTGTCACTGCATCTTTTAATTGTGTTCTCCAGCGATGCTGCTCATGGATGTTTTCTTTGGCATCAACAATCTCAGCGCTGGCCCTAGTTTTCTCCTGTACACCAGAGCTGGATGGCATCAAAATTATCCCAGCCTCCTGAAGACAATCTCTAGTGAGATGTAAGGGGGTCATCATCGAGGAGGGTGACCCTGTACCCTTTGGGTTAGAGACTTTGGAGTCAGGAATCACTGAGGAATACTACATTAAGTTCCAAGACCAAGACATTATAGAGCTGGCTTTTGACTTGAAGGAGACACGTGGGCTGGAACTTCAGGTGGTGTTAATTTTCACTTTAACTGCACAGTGGCCAAGGCATCTAAAGGGTTGAGCTTTGCTCCCCCTTTTCTGGTGAGCCAGATAAACACCTTGTCAGATGTTGTCGAATAATAGGCCCCAAATGAAAAGTGTGCTGTCATTCAGTTCAGCCAGCTCTGATCCTGTGTTGCCATTGTGGGAGAAATCAGTTTCCTTACCACTGGTCTCAAAAAGCATATTCCAGTGACAGAATTCCTGTTTATTTCACCCTGAAAGCATAGTAGCAGAGCTTTGATAGATTATACTGGAAATGTGTGGTACTCTCATTGCTGTTTATCCCCATGAAGAGGAATGCGCTGATCACATGGGCTTAACCCATTAACAAATCATAGCGGCCATGCACCTCCAGGTTCCTTTGTTTAGGCTTGAAGGAAGTATACCCAATTTTGCAGAGGAAAGACCACCTCTAAAGGCCAGTCCTCGTCGACATCAGTGCCTTCAGCTCTATCTGTTTCAAAATATCTTTGTAAGTGTAGGCCTTCAAAGCTCTGCTCCGATATCTAATTTACTATCCATCCAGAACATTTGAATGGTGATTGAACTATGTTGTGGGTGCCACTCACTACCAGCTCACATAAATGCTTTTTACCCTATTGCGGCACAGGGGGTGTTGACCAAACTCCAGGTAGTACCATGTGTCCTGTGAGAATAAAACATATTCACATGCTTTTATATTTCAATGATAAGCTATTCAGAGTTTGATCATTATTACCAGACATGGTGTCAGAACATCGATCCAGGATTTGCTAAGTGCTCCATGGTCGGGATTTTAGGAGCCTAAAATCCCTGATCTTACGACCACAGTGATTGAGATTCATTGGGGCAGTGTTGGGTACACTGGTGGGCCAGGTTTTTGCCCAGAGGATAGAGTTACTAACATCCAAATTATTGTCGGGCTGTTTCAGGATTTATGTCTCAACATTCCACCATTTCCTCGATAGCATGACTTCCTATATTTTCCTAGTGCCATAAGCAACACAGTGAATGTGATCTCTACTGTGGCTACTGCACAGTCAGTTGCCCCAAATCTGCAGTGACTTGACAAATCGGATCAAGTCTCAGACAGTATGGCTCTGAATCTCAGTTTGTGGCCCCAGTAGATGAAACTTCTGAGGGAGGAGCACTTCATCAAACTTAAGTGCCAGCTCATTGGTGACAAATGCCTCTTTAAAAGGTTGGGGAACCGATTCGGACCACCTCACATTGCATGCTCAGTGGAGCTTGAACACAAGCAAGGCATATTTCTAATGGATTGCATCCTTCCACAGATTACTCACTTTGTTAGATGCCTTCAGTTCAAGCTTTTCTTGGAAACTTTCACCAGGGTCATAGTGTTGCTTGACTACAGTCACCTCTGATGATCAGTGTCTTCATTTCCAGACATAACGTCACCTCTGTATAGATTGAGCACACTATGCCCCATTACCTGAGTTTTCTTTCCACACACTCAGCCTGCTGTAATCTTGGGAACATGCCTTTATTTGTGCTTCTCCCATCATGACCAGCGTTTTGACTGCAATACTAAAATGGTCATTACTAACCCGCACAATATATATGTGTGATTCCTTGGGATGAATCATGATTTGGAGTTGTGTGGGTCTTGCCAATCTATGACCCCATAAATCTTAGGGAATGGGCAGCCAATGTGCTGCTGGGTCACCCCCCTCGCTCTCCAGCCTCCTCTCATCTGAAGAATTTGGAGGTCAAGACATAGGAGCCTAACCTAGAGAAAAAGAAGTATAAAGGGGAAAAGGGTGGCATAAAAAGGTGACAAAGCACTCGTACTCCAGTAGCCAATAGCACCATGTGTCTTCCTTCTTCTCCTGCAAGAAGAAGAGGAGTCATAGATCGAGGAGGACAAAAACCACAACTCTTCCAAACTCCTAATGCAGTAAGGCCTCCTTCCCTTCCAAACATGCGTCTAGAGAGGATTGGTAGAAGCTTAAAATGCCAAAGTTAGAGATCACCCCTAAATGCTTGTGGGTATGATTTCGGCCTCAACAGTGATGGCAGCCTGGGGTCTGCCACGCCTGTGCCAGTTTGCGGGAACACTCAGGAAGGCAACCTTCTGTTCCGCTTGGGTCTCCCTGCTCTGGAGCTGTATTGCTCATTATCTCAGGTTGACTATGCCGTGTCTTTGCATGGTGAGCTTAGCAGTTATGCTCCAGCAGCGAAGGCTCAGTTTTTTCAGTACATACTTGCCATCTTTGATGAAACCAGGGACCCCATCACCATAGCTTAGATCCCCTTTTGGTGCAGGGCCAGGCGCCCTTGCCCAACTTTATGGTTGAATTGGAAGATATTTCGCATTTGGCATTAGATCTATGCGATGCCACTGGCTGTGATACTTCTCCTTATTTTGAGATGCAGCAGGCATCCCCATATTGATCCCAATGCACAAAAAAGGCGACCCATAAAGAAGATGATGGGAGCCTAATGCATCTGCACGCTATCCATGCCTCTGGTTCGCTATGAGATTAAATTCTTTCTGAATAAGAGCCCTCAGAATGAACCTGTTATACTGTTTAATACGGCAGTAACGGAACCCGTCCTTGCCCTTTGGCAAACGCCTTGCTCCACACCGATTGTCAACAAGGAACTCACAAACAAGTATAAACTGTTTCCGTGAGACCACATATGCCTTTCTAAGCACCCCTATCTGGAGAGTCTCGTCGTTCAGTTGGCTGTGGCCAACCTGAAACCGGTTTATTCGTCGGCACCTCTTCCACACTACATGAACACAAAGAAGGAGAAGATTGATGCATTGCTAAGAAAGACTTTGTTTCAGCAGCATGGCTCTAGAAGTGGTGAATGCTTCTTATGCAATGTCAAAATTATTGCATTGTTTGTGGGCTATAGGTTCGGAGGCCTCAGTGCATTTGCCTGAGGGAGAATTCAGTGACGTGTTTGTTGATTGTGTGCCTATTTGGAAGGAGGCAGCATGTCCTGCCCTGTAAGCTGATCTGAGGTGCAAGAGATTTACTAGCCTATCCATTGGAACGGCATCTGTGATGCAGAGATTTTCTTGGTTAAAGCCGTTAGGGTTCTCCCTGGATGTATAATCTAAATTGTTCGACAAGCCATTAGATGGTGTTCGTTTTTTTGGAGCAGAATTTTTGGAGCGATTTAAGAAGTCTACGGTCACAGGTTAGTCACCTAATCTTGGCAGTCCACCAACATTCTTTTTCTGCCCCTTTCACTTATGGCTCCAGAGTACACGTTTGAAGTGCTCTATCCAGTTTTCTCACAGGAAGTCTCTGGTGTCTTTGTCTAGGCTTGGAGGAAGTATACCCGACTTTGCAGAGGAAAGACCACCTCTAAAGGCCAATCTTCGTCGACATCAGTGCCTTCAGCTCCATCTGCTTCAAAATATCTTTGAAGTTTCCCACCCCAATTCTAGTCTCGTTGTGGGCCATTTATTTACCTTTGTCTAAAAATGGCAAGCAGTCACCTTCAATGCACAGGTGCTTCAGTTAGTTTGGGACAGATATTGCAACCCTTTCTCTGGATCAACCCCCTTTGCTTCCCATCTGGGATCCTGAACCATAGCTCCTGGAAGAGCTGGCCTCTCTACTGGACAGGGAGGCTGTGGAAATGGTGCCTGACTTGGAGGAACGGTCTGGATGTGCTCTTGGTACTTCCTGCTTCTGAAGAATGAGGAGGACTATGACTCATTCTGTACACCATGGGCTTGACCAAGTTCCTGAGGAAGGCCCTATTAAGTATGGTGACATTGAGGCATTTCTCAAATGGTGACCTTATTACAGAACTCACGCATGTTACTAGTCAGAACCTTTCTCTGTCTTCCTGCACCCATAGCATTTTGTATTTCCTTTGTGCTGGAGGCATGCTTGAGAATGTGTTCCATTCAGTGGATGCAACAAAGTCAATGGTCTAATTTTTCCTGTCAAGATGTCGGACCTTCTCTGGGTTTCAGTGTTGTTCACAGAGAATGTTTGGTTGTAGTCCCACTGGGAGACTATGATGGCCGGAGATCCAATATGGCAACCGTGAGTGTGGGTCATTTGGCCAGAGCAGATAATGGGATGGTGGATTCCCTGAGCAGGCAGAGCTCACTTACCTAGATCCCATTGATCATTTTAGGATGAATGACAAGTATTTCTGTTTGAGGGAGTTTCCGCCAAAGGGGGCATCAGAGGCAGTATTTCTAGTGGTCGGACCTTCAGGCTCCATTTTGCATTTGCACCGTTTCCTATCATCCCCTTAGTTTTTTAGGAGATAGAGGAGGTTTGAGTCTTGTGTGATTCTAATCACCAAAAATTGGGATCGGTGGACATAGTATCCAGACTTACTGACCATCTGTCTACCTTTGCATCTTCCTTTACGGCCCGACCTGCTACACCTTTTGGGAAGATGGGAGCACTCTGCACTCCATGTCCATGCTTGGCTGTTGAGAGGATAAGTTATGATGACTGGGAGCTGAATGACAAGGTCATCAATGTGCTGTTGCCAGCATGCAGGACTGCTACAATGTCTGTCTATGCATGCTGCTTGAGGAAGTTCGAAGGTTGCTGCTGGAAAGTGGATCCCTTGACGTGCACCATTTTCTTGGTTTTACATTTTTTGTTGTCACTGTTGAGGCAGAGGCTGCAAATGGTTGCTAATAAAGGACACTTTGCCAAAATGTTTATCTTCAAGAGGACTCCAGGGCAAGGTACATGTTTCATTCTCCCATTGTGGGCCAGTTCTTGAAGGGTTTAGCAAATACATTTTCACCAAAAATGTTTCTATTTCTTTTTACTTCCATCTTGAGACCTAAATCTTGTTCCTGCCATTTGTTTGTGTTCCCCATTTAAACACATGCCCTCAAATTCTCTTAGGCTCCTCACATAAGTAATTGCCTTTTTTGGTGGATATTACATCATCTAGATGTATGGGTGGAATTCAGGTGCTCTCCTCTAAGGCCCTTATCTGCAGGTCTCAATGGGTAAAGTCACTCTTTAATTGGACTTCCATGTAAATTAAAACAGTACAGATGCCAGTTTGTTCCCTTCTCTTCATCCTTCGAAGAAGACGAAATGTTACACAGGTTGGACCCCAAGAGGACTTGCTTCCTGCAATAGGGATGACCAGCCTTATGTGCCCTTCACACAGGCCCATATGGGCAGGGCCATGACGAAGCAACCTGTTTTCTGCTGGGTAGCGATTTTGTATTTTAGAATGTTATGGCAAAGTGGGCATAGAGGTGCCTTGGGTGGTTAGGGTGCATTCTAACACAGATGTGGCAGCTATCTCTGTCTTACAGAGGGGGGTACCACTGGTATACATTTGCCATGTTGCTATTTGGTCTTCCCTGGATATATTTTTCAAGTACTACTGTCTGGAGTTGTTGAGTGGTGGAGATGCCTGTATTGGTAGAGCAGTTTTGCAGATTTTTCTTTCATGAGTTCTTCACCTGCTCCATTGAGAGCCTATCAAGTCAATCAAGATAAGGTATCTATTGGAGAATGCATGCTGTTTAAAGGAAAAATAACTTCCTGGTAATGTTTTCCTGTAGAATCTGTGGGAGAAGAACCCATAACTCCCTCCCAACTTTCCCCTCTTCTAAAAGCAAATATACAATCGGAAAGTCAGCTTTTGGTATAGCCTTGGTCTGATTGAATATTTTTCATAGCTTGTTGTTGCGCTAAGTTGTCCCTATTTAGAACTTCCATCATCTGCTGAACAATGGGGGAGGTGAGAACTGAGATAATGTGTCATAGTGTGCTCCATTTATAGAGTCAGCATCATGTCTGTAGTCGAGGAAGCAGATCATCGAAGGTGACTATTGTCGAGCTACACCATTCCCTATCAAGATTAAGAATATGTAAGAGTAGGATCCATAGACAGAACATTACCGGTAAGTCATTTCCTATCCACTTTCTGGAGCTCATGGATTTATCATTGAGAGTGATGGTCCTCCTACCATCGCTAAGGCACATGTTGATCTAAAACTTGATTCCTCGGTTGGACCTATTTGATTCCAGTCTCAAAAAGAAATGGGTGTTGTTTTGCTCCTGGGGAACTATTAGGATGCAGGGAGTCTCAAATGGAATTTCAATATCCTTTATAGGTTTCTTCCCATCCCACTCATTGAAGTGATTCACAGCAGACTGAGGAAGAGCGAATCCACCATGATTTGCATTGCCCCAGTTTGGGTTGGGAATAGGATACCTGAACCCTATGGACTTGACACAAGAGATTGTGGGCCTGCTGTGTAGCAATGAATAGCCTGTTGTATGGAGCAGAGATTAAATCACTGAGCTGTTGCTGCCCTTGTTTAACAGATTTGTGTGGATTGTGCAGTGGCATCAGAATGGGTGGTTCTGACATTTTGGAACCTATATTGCTGCTGACTGTCTTCAAAGCAATTAATATAAAACATAAATATTTTTCATTTTCCTGGTGGAATCGGTAGGCCTCTAGTCACTGCATTACTGATTGATAACAGCATACACGGCTCTTAATCCCATGTTGATATTTCTCTGTGTGTCCTGTTCCATCAAAAACTCTTATACAGATGCTTAATCTCTCTACAATGGAGGGTGGCATTCTATCAGCGTAATGAGCCTCATTACAAGTCTGCCTGTCTGGAAATGAGGGTGCTGATAGCAACGTATCGCACACTTTCCGGACCGGCAGGCCACAATTGTGCCTGCTGGTCCATCTGCGCATGGCAGGTCTGACCTACCAAGGTCATCGACCCCGGTAGGCACAGATGTCACGGAAGCACCAGCATTGTTACTAACGATGCTGGTGCTTCCAATTCCCAATTCCCGTGAAGTCCTATAGGACTCCACGGGAATGGGGACTAAAGTTTTCCGGCGCCTGGCATCCCTGCCCGCTCGGGACTTGTAATGTCCCAGTGGCACTGGGATATCAGGCGCCGGAAATGGTGTTACAGTAGCCGCCGGACTTGTAATGAGGCCCATTGACTGTTTAATATGCACTTTTTATAGCAATCACTGCTTCCAGTTTTGCTAATCTCTCTGTAATTGTTGGCATTTTTTTTGTTTTTTGTTTTGTTATAAAATCACTCGGTTCAGGACATGACATAATTCACTTGCGATAACAAAATATACAAATTAATAGCACGCACATCTGCATATATCTCCACAGGGAACGTGTTTAAGGAACCGACACAACCCATTTGGAACAATGGTAAACATTAGCAGGAAAAGAAGCCACAGTGAGAAGTACGACGACAGTAATGCTGAAGGTCCTGAGGGTCAATATCCATCTGTTGGAGGGTCTGCGCCAGTGCGTATCAGGTAGTTCTTGGAGGGCGCCCATATGTCCTTCCGGCGATTCCCCAGAGGTTGCAAGCCAACCCACTGCTCCTCAGTATCACTGGCCCAAGCGACCGCCCTCAGTCTGGTTTATTGGTGGTACAGTAGGTTTCAACCAGTGCAGTAATAAAATAGACATAAGGTCACAAGTGTACAATCCCTCCCTCCACGGTTTTCAAGAACATGGAATAAACTCTGCATGGAGGTAGCATCCAACTTGACAACCGTCATATCAGTAAGGATAGTACAAACATCACCCCAGTATTCATCTAATTTAAGGCAACTCCACACCTTGTGAAAGTACCCAGCCCCCTAACTCCCCGCACCTAGGACAACAGCCCTCGGCAGTTTGCGAGAAAAGCTTCAGCCTTGCAGGTGTATAATTGTATCTGTTTTATCAATCAAAATCGAGAGTTAAAGAAGACCTCCTGGGCTTGTGCACACTGCACACATCTCTCCCCAGGTGTCATCCGTAATTATCAGATTCATATCTGTTGCCCATTTAGATTGCAATTTTGTCAGGGGTGTCAGCATTCGGTCTTTTATGAATTGTACAAGGAAGTGACTGTGCCCCAAGACCCGTAGGCTCCCATTATGTACCCAAGTAAGGAATCATCCTCAGATTTTACTGCCCCCCCCATTTACACTTAAGGACCTTGCAAACACCAATATAATGAAGCCATTGCGAGGATTTATATTGAGTTAGGGCAGGAATATTGGTAGCCAAAACAAAGTTCCCATTCAAAAATGTGCTAAAGCCATCTTGAGTACAATGTCGTACAGTAACTGCGTCTACCCTGGGAAATACTGTATCACAGTTCCACAGCAGAAAGTTACCATGATAGGGGTGTGCGATTCCCAGCAGTTTCCATATTTTGCACCAGGCTAATGAAGTGACACTCTCAGAGTCATAGCGGGATGGGTCTGTCAACACCGGGGGCACCACCAATGCCCTAATGTTGCGTCGCCTTGCTGTAAGTATCTCAGTTCTGACGTGCGGGGTGACCCCCACCCCCAAATCAAAAAGCTGCATTTTGCGCCTGAGTTGCCAGGCAGTATGCCTGGAAATCAGGCGCTGCAAACTCTCCCCCACCCCTGCACACGAGGCATGACCAAGGTGTCCCATTTGAGGCGTACTGCGCTGGAATTCCACACAAAGGCATTGACAACAGCTGGCAGCTCCTTAAAGAATGCTGTGCCGGGCCATAGTGGTATATTTTGAAAGTAATAAGAACATTAGAGCGAACCGTCATTTTAAGCAACGCAATTTTACTGCAATGGTCAGTGGTAGCTGTGCCCAGGTTGCAAGCTTAAGCGAAAGACGGGCCTGATATTCAGTATAGTTACACTCATAAAGTGTGTTATGATTTCTAGCTACCGTGACCCCCAAGTACCATTGTTTCCTTCTTGCTCAAAAATTCACCTATATCGCTCAATTAAATAATATTACCTTCACCCCCCAATGTCTTGGACAAGATTGCGAGGATTTAATCATCTAGTAGATGTGGAATAGTTTTCTTTATTGAATTGACTTCAATTAAGGTTCGACCCAGATATAGTACTGATTTAACCTTTGCTTTAGCATGAGATTATCTGCCAAATAAGGCAGGTTCTGCATCACTATTTATGTTAACTCTTTAATATAGTGTGGCAGCCTTTGATGTTGTAAATTATTCCATTCTGATTTAGAATCCTTGGATAGTAGCGGCTATCCAAGTATTCTAGAAACCAAGATGGAGTGCTTTGTTTCCTATTGTTTATGATCTAGACAGATGTAAGATGGATTCTTTCAAGTTTCGTTTGCTTCTACACATTTATATTCTCTAAAGCACCTGCTCCTACCCCTGCCATGCAGTGAAATATCCTGGCAACAAACAGTTTTTGTCCAGCTTTCCAGCAGCCTTGTTACCATTGAAGCCTGGGTAATTGCTAGTCTATTTGATGCAGAAAGGCAGCAAGAGGGCGATCCTTCTTTTGAGGCCAATGCATCTTCCAAATAAGTACTCTGACCTTTACTCTCCTCCATTATTATCTTGCTCTCAGGTTCTCATCAAACATGTATGTGGCTGGCGGTGATAGCCTTAATTCCCAGATAAATGCAGTGGTGAAGCACACATTTGACCAAATGAGGGTTATCTACTATCTCTGAAGTGTTGTGTTTCTGTGGAGGGTCCTCCTTATCATGGCATTTACAATACCACATGAGATGGCTGCAGTGGGTACAACATACTGCTGGTTTTGTCATCTTAATAATTAAGTAAAATGACCCTGTCTCTTAGTTCATTGGCTTTCTTACCAATCTCAGTTTGACTTCAAGTGGTGTTCCAAGTGTGCTGCTCATGTGTGGCTTCCTTTTCGGTTTGAGACACTCCACAGTTATGGCCTTGTCCGCAATTGGAACTGGAGTATCAGCTACAACTGCAAATAAACAAATTTAAAGTCAAGCTTTAAGAACTATCTTGTTTCTCAAAACAATATGATCCATCTTGTTTGGATGCTCTTGTAGCTTCTTGACGGGATGCTCTTCACTGGCTTCCAGTGGACAAAGAATCATTTTTTTAATTCTTTATGTAGTTGTAATAAACCTAGCTGAGCTGATCTGATATGGAATGCCTGCTCAAAATTCCCAGATTGTAATTTTTCTTACTTTTGTAGGAGCGACCACATAGAATCAGTAGAAAACAAGATCCTTATGCCCATGTGGAAAGGACTATGTAATGGGGGGAACTCGTACTCTTGCTCTTACACCATTAACATTATTTGTTAATGGAGGTTAACAAATCTGGAGCAACATACCGTCCAAACTGGGAATGGAACCCAGTAAACCAAAATAGTAGGAAGTCAATAATCTCCTGTATTTTCAATATGTTTTTCTCATACTGGAGAATTTTGTTGTGACCTCAGCTCCGGTGTCACTTTTCACATGTTGGGCCTCTGAGGACCCTGTTGTATTTTGTAATTATTGCTATTGTGGTGTCAAAGAAAATACATCTGTTGAAAATGGAATGGTTATTGCACTTCCTTTGTTCCCTTGATCCACTTCTTTCCTTGCCTGTTGCTTTCACTATCACTTAGAAGTGGTGTACCTAAATTGTAGCATAGTAAAGAAATCTCCAATACAACTCCAATAATAAAATATAATAAAATAGGCATTTAAAAAAAATAATTTTGTTAGGCCACTTTTCTGACTTGTTTGTTCTAATGATTGAGTCTGTAATATTTCCCTCCGGAGGTTTCCCACCAGCTTCATTTCTCAGAATCAGTTGATCATTGTTTAATGAATCAACCATATTAATATGAATCTGTACACATAACTTCTGCCCTCACTCCCCATAGGTTAACATTGAAGAATACTAGATTGCCAGTCCCCATAGGTTAACATTTAAGAATAATAAATTGCCAGAGCTGGTGGTCATGTACCCCAAAGCTGCAATATAGGCAGGGGAGGAATGTCAGCTTTTGGCCCTTGGGCAAGTACAATTTTCTGGCCCATGCTACAGTGGCCCAAACCTACAATGCAGTGCAACTAGACTCAATACCAACCTCTCTGCCTCCAGTACATTCTCAAGTATATATAGTAGACAATATTGAAAGTACATTTCTACAACATATCTTTCAGTTATTTATGTGGTTTCCTAGAGAGCTGGGTCCATGGGACCCTCACCCAGATAACAAATGTTGCAAGATGATTTCACTGGGATAATATAATTTGGTGAAATGGGAAAGCTGGTGTTTGAGCCCAGGTATCCTCAACAACCAGTTTGCAATTTGACGGCAGGCTTCTTCTCATCCCAATATTAGTTTTAGGCCAATGTAAAGAGGGGCAGACACTAGAGAATTCATTGGTAGAGCTGAGTCAGAGGGTCTGGTTTCACTATAAGAGCCAAACATGTGCACAACAAAAGGCTCATACAGTACTTGGTGCCTCCGCTCCCCATAACACAAAAACCATGCCTGTCACCCTGTCTGCCCACTTCCCACCACAACATAAGCACCTCATTCAGCATCCTGCCTTCCCATCAATACATATTATACCAATCGTTAATATGCATTTATGGAGTAACGCTATAGATTATAAATCCATATGAGTGAGACTTTCCCTACAGACAGTAAAGGAAAATAAGTGATGAAATCTCATTTTCTCAGGATCCCATAATGTGTCAATTGTGGAAGGCGGCGGTTTGAGCCTCAGCTTCCTGGTTCCAAGTTTCAAATGTAGACAACAGGGGACATTTCATCTTCTCCTATTCCATCTACAGCATTAAAACCAACGAAACACTTACTGCAAATTTGTTTTTAATGGCTAGTACATTGCTCACTAAATCTGGATTTCAAAGTTCCAGGTCATATATTAAATCAACCTGACACAATTTGAGAGGAGTCTTAATTGAAACATATGTCCATAAAGCAAGAATGCATTACTTTGTCAGAGGAAAGATATGGGTTGAACCAGGCCTACAATTTGGCCAGTAGCATGACGATGAAGCACAGATCTCAGTGCAAGTCCCTCAATCTGCTGACCTACTTTTCCAGATTCATACCGCTACCCCATTTAGCCTATTTCCCATAGTCCTCACCCCCTAGTGTCCATCCTCTGCACAACGTCCTTGATGCCCCTTCATCACCCTTCTTTACAATTAACTTTCTGACCTCCATTCCGTTTTTGCTCAATCCATAACACTTAACTCAATCCCCTTCCCTTACCTTACCTCTCTTGCCTTCATTGCTCAGTCACCTATTTGTTGTCACCCACCCTTTTCCATTGCCCTGCTTCACATGTTGATGCTAGACCAACTTGATATGCTGGCCAACCTCTGCCAAACACGACAAGAGCCTCTTGTCATGGTCTTGCTGGTACTTGTGGCTATGTGGTCTGCACTTGGACAATGCAGGGGGAAAGATGCTGAGGGTACTTCACTTGGATTGTGCTCCCAAGATGCACTTGCTTGGAAAGTCAGCTGCATAATTCAGTTAATTGAAGGAGAGGGAACTGCGAGGAGAGTCCAAGTGGGAACTCGAGTAAGAGCAACCTATTATTTTGTTTGCGTGTATTTGTGACTGGGTAAACTAAGATTTGAACTTCCTTAGAGCCAGTGGATTCATCATGTTATATGCTGTTATGGTGCATACATACATAATTAATTTTGGAACTAAATAATGGACATAGTTCCTTCCACATACGCGCTCTTGATAAACATAGACACCATGGCATTTATAAATCTAGGGAAACCTCGACATCTGTGAATACCACGACACCTTATCAAATGTTGCTTCTTTGTGCCGCCTTAATTAATGCCAGACTTGGTGTAAAGAATGCAGCAGCATCAACAATTTCATCAAGTCCCAAAATGTAGATTTACTTTTTTCACTGAAACCTGGTTTATTACCAGCTCTACGGCTCACTTTAATCTTTTGGTACCTTTTAACTTTCATATTAAATGGCTGAGCCGTGAATCCCAGAGGGTGACAGGGTTTCAATTATTGCCAAGCCCAATAATAGCTTTCTTGGAAAACATTGAGCTCTTTCTTAGAACAGAAGCTGTTCAATACACCAATTTGATTATTCTCAGAGATTTCAAGATCTGGTGTCACATTTCTGACTGTTTCTGCCTCTCACAAATGTGGTCATTGTCTTGATTTACTAATGTATAAAGGTCATGCTGTGTCTTACCAGGACACTATCCCAGTTGTATGGTCGGATCATCATGATATAATTTTCTCCATTCAGACAGATCAGGCAGTACTTCATAAGGCCCTCCGCTTATTGACATCCCCTTGTGTAGAAAAACATACATCATTACAATTACAGGCATACAATTATCGAGACTGATCCCCTTTAGTGCTGATACCAACTGTGAAGACTTTATTCAGTCTAATATGTCCACTGTACAGAAAGTCTGCGATTTGAACCCTCCTCTTAAATCTAAGAGCAAACTCAAAAACAAGAGCAATAAGTGTGACTGCCGCACTATAATATATGTCTAAGAACGTCTATGCAAGTGGTGAGCCGCTCATGCATAGAAACAACCCCATTGACATCCATGCAACCCTCACGCTAAGCACTGCAGCCAGACATCTCTCGCACACCCACACTACTGAGACCAACGTGGCAGACCATGTAGCAAATCACCAGAATCTGAACCAGGGTTCATCAAGGAGGAATCTGATTCAGAGCACTAGCGGGATCAGAGGCCTAGGCACATAGTTGATAGAAGAGCAACAGGAAGAATGTGGTGTCTGCGGGACCATGCACACACCTGCTTCAGCAATGCTGTCTAATACCCTCCACCAAGCCCTGTCTGCCAGCCACCACAAGCCTCTAGAATGGCATACATTATGCTAGATGCAGCTGGTTTTGAAGTCATTCTGTTATGGATTGTATTATGACAGTTGTAAAGACTGGAGGGGGGGTTTGTACTTCTGCTCTCTATATGGCAGAGGAGAGGCACAGAGGACCCCAGCCAAAATTCTCTATTATTGGTATCGTGGTCGAGCAATCAAGGCCTAGCTTCTCAGGAGGTAATGCAGGCTGGTTCTTAAGTACAGTGTAGTCCCCGAACCCCCACAAAGGAATGTCCACACACTGTATTAGTTAAAACATAGTCTTTATATAATTAAGTTCAATGTTATATACAATCACAATAACACTTTATGCTCAGTTAATCTGTAATGGCAAATATATACAGTTCTGAGTGGTACCACAATTATTATTAGATTCCATTAAAGTGCTTCAACTGTACTCTGGTTAAATGTCACACAAATCACTTAATGAAAGGTAACCAACCATAGACATAGGAGGAAAGCCGGGGATTAGAACAATTGGCAGAATACTGGACCTTACCACTAGACACAGTTCTGTGTGGAGATCCTCCCACCTGGGCAACCTGTAGAGTAAAGGTATATCACAAGCCCAGTCCATATATTGTTCTAGAAGTCTTATTTCCTTCTAAAATAGTTCTACAACCACAATGTACCTGGAACAGCAAAGTTCGTCGTCGGGTCGTCGACGGATCCTTCTTGAGCGGCTCCCTTTAAGGCCGGAGCCACGGATCGTCGAGATCCCACGAGGAAAAAGGGGTGAACAACGACAGCGAGGCGGCAGCTTCATTCTTAGCGGTGCTCGGCGACGACCGAGTGTTGGCGTCCTGTAAGGAAAAGGCATGCGGGGCACCTCGATGACGATAGTTCAGGACCGCAAAGAGATGGTGAATAACTGTGGCCCAGCAAGGGTGTCAAGTCGTCTGGCGTTTCTACGGTCGTAAGGTGGCAGGAAACCCACTGGGGGATGCTCCTCGGCGCGTCAGCGGCCTTGTCTTTCTCCGGCGGGTCAAATTGGTCGACGGTGCAGGCGAAAGCGTCCTTGGATCAAATGTTACTTGGGCAAAGGGAGCACGGCGGCTCCGGTCGGTGACGGCGGTCGGCGACGGTGATGGACCACAGTGATGGACAACAGTGTCTGGGCGCTTCTCCTTGTGGTTCCGCGGCAGTCCCCGTCTCTGGTCGGCAGCCTGTTGTAGGTCTGTCTACCAGGGAGCTTTGGAAAAGATCAGCTGGTGCACGATGGTCCCTCGTAGCTCGGGAAGAGGGCACCTAACCAGGTCCTCTCTGGGTCAGTCCTTGGAGACACAGCAGCTTTCAGATCGACGAAGAAGAGCAATAGCAAGACTTCTCTTCCAGCAGGGCTTCAAGGATAAGCTTCAGTTTCAACTCCAGTTTCTCTTCAGCTTTTGAACACAAATTCTAGCAGTGAGATGCCCCCAGTATACTAGTTGATCTCCCATCCATTCTGCTGGGTCACACTCAGGCAACCAATTGGTCAGAAGGGCATTCATGCAGGCAGGCAGCCAATCAGGTGCATAGTGCATTCAGGCCATTCACTTCTCTCCAGACACTCACAACAAGTTATGTGTATTGGGACAAGTACCCAGCCATTCAAACTCCACACTGCATTCATACCAGTTTCGGGCAGGGCTGTCTCAGTCATTGTGTCAAACACCAGAAACTAGACATCCACAACAAGAAGTGCATATTCGTCGCACACTCCATTCACCCAGGACCCACCCACAGGGTGTACCCACAACATACAGTCACTGGGAAGTCTCCTGCCAGTCTGGCCTGGACTTCACAACAACACCATATATGGAACTTCCACCCAACAGCCAGTCAGGGGGAAGGGACAGAGTCAGGGCTTCCCAGGACTTTGGAAAACAAGGTAACAGGCAATAGAAAGCAAGAGGCTACAGGGGCCATCTTGTTTCCTATCAGGAATCAACTGATTCCAATGCCAGGGCCTGGGTATCCCAAAATGGAGGATACTCAGAGCACCTGTCAAATTCAGCATGGAGCTGGCACCAGAGCATACCCTGCTCTGTGGGCCACACACAGGTGCCCAAAAACCTACACTAGGGGCACAGGGTTGCACCCCTTCCCATGGGTGCCATAAGAGTATCCCATGGGTATGTACACCAAAACCAAAAACAGGAAGAGCTGCACTGCCAGGAGTCCCACATGGACTCCTGTGCAGACAACAATACAGAACACAAATGAAAAAGGACTACAGGACAAGGACAGGGAGGCCCTGCCCTCCAATGCATTTCCAGCATCACAGTCACCCCTCCCAGACTGAGGTTAGGGTGCCTAATCTCCCACGAAATAGACACCCTCATCCAGACAGTCAACATACCTTCTGTGGGATGTATTGACCCACTAGGCTCTGCCCTGCAGCATCACTGTGTGCTGGTGGCACCAGAAACAACAAAATGGCAGCAAAAAGCCCTATGCGCACTAAACCTCTGAGAATTGCGCAGTGAAACCAGAAAGTTGGCTGCCAATCTACTTTGACTGTGTCCGTAGTGGAACAGAAGACCATACTGCTAAAACCTATTTTTGGGCTGCCCACAGAGTGAAATTGGAAACTACATGAAAGACAGTGCTTCATTGCAAGGAAACCCAGAAGTGCTCTGAAATCTGTTTTTCCTTGGTTGCTGAAATTACAAAATAATGATTCCAAGCATCATACAATATCCAACATCCTTGCTGGGTGTTAACCGTCACCTTCTTTAAAGAATCCACATAAGCACACAATGTCCGGAAAAGCAGATTCCCTCACAAGAATATCCACATTAAAAAGTGTGCTTGTCTGTAGAAATCTGTCAGAAAATGGGCGCAGTACCGCCGGCTGCCTGTTTGACAGCTGTCAATTAAGTACATTGGAAGCTTAAACTTGTGCAGAAAATCAAATGGTTGAAATGGAGTGACTTGCTATCAAAAGCAATATAGTTTGCAAATATTTAATCTCTATGTCTAAAAAGACTGGAATTAGAGATCTGTTTGCCTGTTTTGAAAATGTAAGTTTATTTTATCAAAGACAATTTTAAACAAATTGAGTTTTAAAGTAACCTCTGATGCCAGCCACAGAACTTCAAAGCAAATTTCACAGCGTGCTCCAAACAAAAGGCACCTTCCTTCTGTTCTCTGTCCCAGGAATCCAATTCAGGTGTTAATGGAGAGGGGAGGAGATTTTGGGCCTGTTGCACTGGGGAGGGACAAATGGCATCCTGGATTGAAAAGATATGCAGATGCAAGTGTCAACAGAAGCCCCTGCCAGGGGAAAGAGGCGGGGATTGCTCTGAGACACCAGGAACCTTTGGAGGCAGGAATAGACAGTTATGTGTTTCTTTAAAGCACAAGAAAAGTATATTTATGAAAAGGAATGACACAGAATTGTGCGAAATTGTAAGAATTGTAAAATGACAGTATTGTTAATATGAAAATTCTGGTCACGTTTTACAACTACTCAGAACTCTGTGCTATGTTCAGGGACAAGACTACAGAATTTGTGTTTTTCTAGCAATGGTGGTGATGTCAGAAACATGAATGATTATGCCCAGATATCAGGCGCACATATGTGTAAAAATGGGGACAAAACTGACATTGGCTACCAGACCAAAAGTGCGAACAATTGCCAAATCTGAACCCAAGCTGTCACCGAGACGGGGCTCGGATGAATACTTGCTCCACTAAATCTGTGATACCAATATGCCATTGCTAACAAGTTGGTAAAATTGTAAACATGTCTTGTATGGAAAATAGATTCTCTGTGCAGAAACAAAGGGGAGGCTCTCCCTGGATCATAAAATACAGCGTCATCTTGACACTCTGTTTTCTTCTCAAATCGGGAGAGGAAATACCCTAACCAATAGAATACCTAGGGGTGTGCCTAGTATAATTCAGCATACCCACCCCTTTAGGAAATAAATAAATAGAGATAGCTTAGGACCTAGAGACAGACACATTCACCCACCAACCGATTGCTGGTGGAGCACTTTGCAAGAGAAATCCATATCCAAGACTCCAGACTCCAGAATTTTGAAAACAGAAAGTCCCATTTTCAAAGTTGAACCATTCTCAGATTGGCCTTTAATAAATCCTGAAACCAGATTTTACCCCAGACCTCCAAGGGGAACCAAAAAGAACAGCCTGGCTGTGCTGTTGCTGCTTTCTTGCTAAGAATTCTTGCCAGAATCCAGAGATTCAACCCAGTAGAGCAGAGCTGTGACCAGATAGCTGCGATCCAGAACCAACCCGTCAGATCCAGTCCAATCCCGCCGTGCAGTGTTAGAGTGCCATACTGAGTGCAGAACCAGAGCGCCTTGAGTCCAGTCTGGTGTGCTAGCTGAATTCCTGTCCAGAAAGTCTTCCAGAACAGGTCCCTGACGGGTATATTCCAAACATTGGTAGTGAGTATCCACAGCATAGGATTGTCGCTAGCATATATCTTATCCATAAGTAATCCTATCCAAACCCATTCTATTATATCCAGAACTGCATTGTAGAACATGTTTTGTCTTACCTGACTCTTTCTCTCATCCCTATAGTCCTTTGGTAATAGTAGTGTTAAAATCATCTTTGCGCTAATATATTTTCTGAAGAAAGGCGAGCGCCTCGGCAGGCCAAACCAACCAGTGATATCCTGGGCTGGTGGCCGTGCTGTCGTGTAGTTTGCATCTTCATAGTCTCCCTAGTGTAAAGAAATCTTGTTTGTTAATTTTAAAAAGCATATCTTTATTTTGCTATTTTGACTCTTTCTGAAAAAACAACCTCCACAAAAACCTTCATAACTTCTTCACCATGTATGCTAAAAACAAAATGTAAGTGTCAAATTGAAGCTAACATCCTCAGCTTTCCTTCTAGCTATTCTGCAATCGCGCTTACCACGCATGGAAAAGTTTGCCGTAAATTTCTCGTTTGGCTGAAATCCATCATGTGTGAAATAGCTGTTCCTTGCATCCGACCTCAGAATTAAGTGTTTAACCTGCTAGTTACTCAATAATCACTGCTAGTGTTTGTCTGATACATACAAAGCGGCTCCCACTAGTATTGAATCCATTTTAGTGAATTAAATCCATTTTCAGTGTTTTCCCATTCATTCAAAGCCACATTCAAAATCATTTCGACCCGTTTGCAATCATTCCTGTTTTTCTCTGTGTTTGCTGGGGGAAATTGGGATTGATACTGTATTTGTTGAGTGTGTATTCCTGAAACCTGTTTTCTCTCCTTCCATCTCTTTATACTGCATATTGGGGGGATTGAGTAGTGTGCAGGGGAAAAGAGTAATCACATTGCATTTTGATTGAACCCACACAAAGTATTATTCTATGCTGCATTATTTTTCCTATCATTACTCCTTCTGATTAAAGAGATTTATTGTGACATCACCCCATTGGTGATTATTGTATAACCATTAAAATAGTGTGATATATATATATATATATATATATATATATATATATATATATATATATATAGTGAAATCCATAAATAAATATTTTTACTTTGCAAAACAGCCTCCTTCCTGGTTCAGTGTGACCGGGGGGGATTCAAAGAGAGGGGCGTGATATAAGCGTATATCATTCCGAAATAAAAGAACTTATAGACATAAATAAATAAGGGTTTCAATTGTGCTTCCCACGCTAGATATTGACTTAGGTGAAGTGCCTGGTTGAAATCACTTACACTTCTGGAAAGGCCATCTGCATTATCATGACTCTTCCCTGGTCTGTGCTCTATGGTGAAGTCTAGCCCTTGCAGGCTAATGGACCACCTGAGCAGTTTCGGGTTCTCACCCTTCATCTACATAAGCCACTTCAGGGGCTTATGATCTGTTTGGACCTTGAGGGTAGACCCTGTAAGGTAGGGCCTAAAACGCCCAAGGCTCCAAACTATTCTAAAACATTCCTTTTCAACAGTAGCCCACCTAAGTTCTCTACCCTTGAGTTGTCTACTGATCAATATGATAGGGATGTTCCCTCCCTTTGTCATCTAACTGGGACAAGACAGCTCCAATTCCAGTGTTGCAGGCATCCGTGTGGACAATAAAGGGTTTGCTGTAGTCAGGTGCATACAACATAGGTGCCCTACACAGACTTTCCTTCAAGCCATCAAAGGCCCTCTGACAGTCTTCAGTCCAATTAGGCTGTTTGGGTGAAGTCAGAGCTGTCAGAGGTCTAGCTATGGTTCCATAGTCCACCATGAAATTGCGATAATACCCAGTGAGGCATAAACAGGCTCTCACCTGGGTTTGAGTAGTGGGAGTCTCCCAGTCATGTACATCCCGTACTTTACTGGGGAGAGGTTGGGTTTGACCCCCTCCTACCTCATGACCAAGGTGTTGAGAACAACACAGGTGCCCTACACAGACTTTCCTTCAAGCCATCAAAGGCCCTCTGACAGTCTTCAGTCCAATTAACCTTCCTAGGCTGTTTGGGTGAAGTCAGAGCTGTCAGAGGTGTAGCTATGGTTCCATAGTCCGCCATGAAATTGCGATAATACCCAGTGAGGCACAAACAGGCTCTCACCTGGGTTTGAGTAGTGGGAGTCTCCCAGTCATGTACATCCCCTACTTTACTGGGGAGAGGTTGGGTTTGACCCTCTCCTACCTCATGACCAAGATATGTGACTTTTCCCTGAGCTATCTGGCACTTGGTGGCCTTGATAGTTAGGTTAGCTCTTTTCAATGCCTGGAACACCTTATACAGATGTGTCAAATGCTCTTCCCAGGTGGAACTGTAGATGGCAATGTCATCTACGTAGGCCACACAAAATGCCTCCAGCCCACTGAGCGCATTATTGACCAACCTCTGGAAGGTGGAAGGGGTATTCTTCAACCCAAAAGGCATGACCCTAAACTGGTAGAGTCCCTCAGGTGTTGAGAACACCATCTTTTCCTTGGCATGGTCCGTCAGAGCTATTTGCCAATAGCCTGAGGTAAGGTCAAAGGGCTCACAAATATGGCAGCACCTATGGTGTCCACGAGCTTGTGAGCCCTGGGCAATGGGTGCACGTCAGTTTTGGTAATGCCATTGACTCCTCGGTAGTCCACACAGAACCTCCAATCCTTGGTACCTGCCTGGGAACTTGCCTTCGGGACAAGAACCACTGGACTGGACCAGGCACTGTTTGAGGGTTCAATAACACCCAGATCCAAAATCTTGATGACCTCAGCTCGAGGTGGTTCTTAACTGTATCTGACATACGATAGCACCTGCTTTTGACAGGCACACTGTCACCAGTGTAAATTTTGTGTCTACACCACTGTGTAAGGCCTGGTTTCAGTGAAAACAGAGGGGCATACTGCCGGAGCAAAGCCATGCAGGCCCTCTGCTGCTCTGTCATCAGATCTGGAGAGAGATGCACTCCCTCCACTGAGCCATCCTGAGGGTTGCTATGCAGCAAATCGGGAAGGGGCTCTCTCTCTTCTTGCTCTGAAGCTAGCAAGAGACATGAGACTTCTGTTCGCCTGTGGACAGGCTTGAGCCTGTTGACATGGAATACCTGAGGGGCTACCCCAGGGACTCCCATGTCAGCCAGATAATTGACTTTGCCCTTCTTGGAGATGATCCTGAAGGGTCCAGTACACTTGTCTGCCAAAGCTCTAGGCTTGGCAGGCTCCATCACAAGGATTTCCTGTCCCGGAGTCCAATCCACTTGCAAGGCTTTAGGGTCATGCCAGTACTTGTTCAATTCCTGCCAGTACTTGTTCAATTTGCTGTCGCCTGACCCATCATCTGTGTCATCCTCTGTCTGAGGCCTAACACATAGTCCCCCGCTTGCTTGGCGGGACCTGGAAGGGTGGCTTCCAAACCTTCTCTGATCAAGGCAATGGGCCCCCTCACGGGATGTCCAAAGAGTACCTCAAAGGGGCTGACACCAACACCCTCTTGAGGTACCTCTCTGTAAGCAAACAGCAGGCATGGCAGGAGGAGATCCAATTTCCTCTTTAGGGGCTCTTCTAAAGCGCCTAGCATGCCCTTGAGAGTTTTATTAAATCTCTCAACCAGACCATTGGTCTGGTGATGGTAAGAGGTGGAAAACTTGTAGGTTACCCCGCACTCTTTCCACATGGTTTTCATGTAACTAGACATGAAGTTGGATCCTCTGTCAGAGACAACCTCCTTAGGGAATCCAACACAGGTAAAAATTCCCAGGAGAGCCCTGGCAACCACCTTGGCAGTAACAGTCCGAAGGGGTATAGCCTCACGTTACCTGGTGGCATGATCAACCAAGACCAGGATGAACCGATGTCCACCTGAAGTGGAAGGGTCAAGCGGACCGACAATGTTAATGCCCACCCTCTCAAACGGTGTGCCAACCACTGGCAAGGGCTGCAGTGGCACGATAACATTGCCACCAGTCTTGCCAGATGACTGACAAGTGGGGCAGGTCTTGCAGTGGGACTCCATTTCTACTCCCATCGGGGGCCAGTAGAAATGGGCAGAGAGCCTCTGCCTGGTCTTCTTGGTACCAAGATGACCAGTTAAGTCACCTCATGCCCCAACTGCAGCAGGAAGGGCCTGTAAACCTGGAGTACCACCAACCTCTTGAGGGCACCAGGTTCAGGCTTAGTAGGCTCACTAACAAGGAGCTCACCCTCCCAATAGTTCCGGAATGTCCTAGGCACTTCTCCTTGTGCCTGGGACAGGGCCTATTTCCTCAGACCCTCGAGAGAGTGGCACTCTCTCTGTCCCTTACAGAAGTCCGCCCAGGTGGGTCCCCCTTCAGCCAAGGGGAATTGAAGGTCGGGGTGGTCCTCTGGGATGAGAGCCTCTCCCACAGGAGAGCCTTCTGCCTCTTCTCCCTCAGGAGTTGAGTTTGGGTTTTCCACGGGACCCAGCCCGTCGGGAGTATGGATCGCAATGGGTGCTGTAGGACCAGCAAGAAGAGAAGGAGCGCCTTTTGCAGAGGTGGCGTTCTTACTCTTCTGTCCTCTTGCCTTAGGCCTCGCCTTTGGCTTGGGTACCTGACTCACAGCCAGACCCTGTGTCTCCTGTGACCTAGTGACTGCAGCAGCAGTCATGGGGAGACCATCCGAGATCAACCCCAACTCTACTAGAACATTTCCTTACAAAATGTTAGCAGGGACATTGTCCTGAACCAGGACAGGAAGCTTTGCTGTCTTGTCTCCAATCATGAGTGTGACTAAGGCTACATGTGATAATTTGGGAGGCCCACCAGCTAACCTAGTGGTTCTCAGAGGAGCACCTACATAGTCCTCTGGCATGAGCAGGGTCCTGTCCACCACTGTCATGCTTGCCCCAGTGTCTCTCAAACCAGTAGAAGGCTGGCCATTCAAGAGACCACTTCTCAAAAACCTACGGGTGTTCTGTGGGATAGTCACCAGTACTTCCGGGTACTGGTTCCAGGCTCGAAGGGACACTAAGGAAATCTCTACAGGAGCACTGAAGGTGATCCCTGTAGAGGAGGGAAGGAGAGTGGCCTCCACCTCAGACATGGGGTAAGGGTAGCTCAGGCTGACAGCCTGTACTCCAAGTGCTTTACCTTTACACTTGGAGTCACCCTTCTTGTGATTCAGAGCCCACATTCCCAACAAGTGGCAGGAATGCGGGGTATGGTACTGGAACCACTGGGAGCCTGCTTTGCAGCAGGTGGACCACTACTCTTATTCCCGCCTACAGACAGATGACTTATCCCCACTAGATATTTGGGTCTTAGAAGAGGAAGGTTTTGGTTTACCTGACTGTGATTGCTTCTGGAACTCCTCAGCTTTCTGAGAGGTCCCCCTTTCTTTGTCCTTGTCATTCCGACTGGAGTCCTTAGGGGATACCCGGTGGGAGACCCACTTGTCAGCCAACCTATCCGGTGTCCAGACATTTGGTCGACCTAAAACTGGTCGAATGACATTTGGTCGACGCAATTTGGTCGAAAACCAAATGGGCGATTTTTTTTTTTAATTATATATTTATTTTTCGGGTTTTCGTTTTTTACAAAAATGGGTTTTATAAACCCCCCCCCCCAAAAAAAAAAAAAAAGGTGAAAATAAAAAAAAATAAAAATTCGACCATTTGGTTTTCGACCAAATTGGTTCGACCATTTGTCTGGTCGACCAATTTTTTTCGACCAAATATCTGGTAACCACCTATCCATCTTAAAGGGATCCAAAATGTTCTGGTCAGCAACATACTGACGCTGCTCTGGTGAACAGGCTTCAGAAAAATGCTCAAAAAACAAACAGGTGGGACAATTCAAAAAAGTTTTTACTTTGTAACCATCAATCCACCCCATTATGTTCATGTGTGCAGCACTCACCCAGTCAACCCAAGACACATTGGGCCTCATTACATGTTAGGCAGTAAGGTAATAACGGTACCGGTAAGGGATTAACGGTATCGCTAAATTCCCTAGCTAATCACGACCCGGACTGGCCGCTATTAGCGGCACCGCTAAGAACGGTGCCACTAATAGCGGCCAGTCCGTGGGCGCGCGACCCCTCAGGTCGGAAATAGTGGAATGGCGCTAATAGCATGCCATTACAAGGCATGCGGACATGCAAATAGCGGCATGGTATTGGCCCAAGAAGCCCATACCGACATGGAGGAAATACCAGCATCGTGAACCACACGTTAAGAGAGCTGAGTAGTGTCCGCACCTGCCACAGGTGGCCACAACAGCACAGGTAGAGGCAATGGAGACTGGGACAGCACAAAAGGAGCAAGATGGTTCCAATACTTGCAGCATTACATGGGCTGGAGGACATGATTGCATTGCAGCACCAACAACAACAGGCAGCACAGAGGAGACACAGGGGGGGGAGTATGGCGATACTGGCCCAGCAAGCCACACCAGTGCACCCAGGCTTACCACAGAGGCAGCCAGCAATCCCCAGGATTCTAGCCATTCCATTCAACCTAACCCCTGAGCAGATAAGCACCCTGTGCCGCCTGGACCGGGATACCATCACCACCATGGTGGACATGAATCACAACGACATAGTGAGCCACATAGACATCCGTACTGCCATCCCCCCTCTACTGAAGGTGGTCACTGTGCTTGACTACCTGGCCACAGGCACCTACCAGCATACGGTAGGGCAGATACATGGCATTTCACAACCAGTATTCACACGCACGCTGACCCAGGTGCTTGATGCCCCCTTGAAGTACACAAGTGAAAACATATCCCTGCCACAGGAGATCTCCGACGACAAAGTTGGCATCTATTCACTGGCATGCATCCCAAGTAGCATCGGGCAATCGACTGTACCCATGTGGAAATGGTGCCCCCACATCACATTGAGGCTGTCTACTGAAACAGAAAGCATTACCACTCCATCAATGTCCAAATGGTATGTGACTCAAAAAAGAGAATAACACATTGTCGTGACCGATACCCCTTATCAACCCATGAATCAATGGTCCTGCGGAACTCAATGATACCACGCAACATGGAGCGCCATGCTGGACAAAGTTTGTGGCTATTTGGTGAGTAGCAGGACAGGCACATGGCAGTGTGATGTGGGGTGTGTTTGGGGGGGAGAGATGCATACTCCAACTGGTTGTGGACTGTCGTCCGTACAATAAAGGGACATACAGATGTACGCCAATGTCCACCAACGCAGCCCACAATGGAGAGGACACGAAACCACATGCAAGTAGTAAACTGCACAACAAAGACATCAATCCATAACTCAATACATGACACATCTATCCACATGCACATTGCACAGCATACCATACCCTACATGACACAAAGCTGCTACATGCAGCCAATATGCATAATGTAAATGTGCGTTGAACAACATCACAACAGATGCGCCCTTGAGTGCATGCAAATTGATCACCTGTAGCCATTGTACAGAACCACACCCGTACACTACTACTGAAATGCCGCTTCACAGCATGGGGACATTGGAATCATAATGGCAGCACACTAGCAGTGTCGTACAAAGGTTGTCTGGGCCCAGGAACACCTAGGACATGGGAAATACTGCCAGAGGCATGCATGGTGCATGTCCACTTGCAGGGACTATCTTACCTTCTCACATTGCAGTTACACAAATCGTTGCCATGCATGCTGGGATTCGTGGATGCCAATCAGAATGCTAACAGGATTAGTGTGAAATGTCCAGGTTGCAATTGAGGTGACCAGTTACAAGGCCCCATTGTTCCAGCCATGCAGGTGATGCTGGCTATCCCCTGACGAGTTGGCTCCTTACCCCTATAGGAAACACACAGAACAGGCACGAAGAGGAATAGAACCTTGCACAGAACCGTACCCGCGTTGTGATAGAGCAGGCATTTGGCCTTCTGAAGACACGGCTCTGGTGCCTAAGCTGGCTGGGTGAGGCTCTCCTGTACGGCCATGACAAAGTGCCGAAGATAATCATAGCAGGTGTCATGCAGCACAATATGTGTATCAGACGCAATGTGCCTATGCCCCCTTGCATTGACATGCAACCACCTGATGAAGATGATGTTGATGGGGATGAGGATGGGGGAAATGGGCCGGCAGGACATGCAAGAGGCGATGGCCAGGAGGGACACGATGTGCATCAATATCAAATATTCTGAGAGACAAGGGTCAACTCTTTTGGATGGAGATGGGTATTGTTGCCCTGCTGTATGTGGTGGGGCGCACAATGGGCCCTGTCCCCAATAAAGTACACATACACCATGATGAAGACCAAGCCTGTGTTTCAACTTGTCAACAGTGTATTATGATTAATTCGTGAACAAAAAGTGCATGGCCCCAACTGTGCAAACACCCTTTCCCCCCTCCCCCACAACACTCCCAAAAACACCCTTTCCCCCTCCCCCACAACACTCCCAAAAACACCCTTTCCCCCCTCCCTCCACAACACTCCCAAAAACACCCTTTCCCACCTCCCCCCACAACACCCCCATGTGTGGCTTGTAGTGCATAGGTGTCCTGCTGCACATGTGCCAGCTAGTTCTTGCTGGTCCTACTTCTCATGGCCTCCACTGCCATTGGGAGGTTGGGATGGCGTGCGCCTCATGGTGCGCAAGGAGCGGCGGCGGGGGCTTGTCTGACGTGAACTCGCAGAGGAGGAGGTGCCCGGTTGATCCTGTGGTGGGGGGATATTGTCGCTCCATAGCGTTCGCTATCCGTGTGAGGACCTGTCTCAGTTGGGCCAGCTCCTCGCACAGCCTGTTTGTGCAGGCCTCCATGCCCTCTCTTGTCTGGCTTGCATTCGACCTAACCTCCTCCCTCAGACGGGCTGCCTCTTCCACATGCTGGCCAACCAGCGCTGTAATTTCCACCTGCCTCTGGCTGATGGTTGCCAGGTCATGGCGACTGCATCCAGCTCTTGGGGTGGCTGCTGTGCCCTGGTCCATGCCTCGGCCATAAGGTGAGGACACCTGTGGGGTCCAGCGCCCTTCCACGGTGTCGTTGCCAGATTGTCCATGGATACTTGATTGCGATGGTGGCCGTGGGCTTGGCACAATGGATTGCGGGGGGCTGGGGGTCTGCCTTTGCGTTTCAAGGTCAATGGTCTCCTCCACGTCCGACAGCGGCGCGGTGGCTGCTGCCTCACCAGTGGAACTGGTGGCAGCAGAGAGCGGGCCCTCTGTGCTTGTTTCCAATGACTGGGGGAACACAGCCGTGGGTGCAGCAATTGTAGCAGCCGTGGCTTCAGGCCGTGTTGAACTGGTGCTCTTGCTGCCTTTACCCCTCTGCTGGTGCTCACTCCTCCCTGTGCCCCTTGAGGTGGTGGCGGTGTCCCCTGTCTCCTGTGTCCTGGCCTTTTTCTTGGCTGGGGGAGCATGTGTCACAGTGCCCTGTTCATCACTGTCTGTCTGTGATCCTGTGGGGGACAAAAATAGGGAATATCATTGGTGATGGTTCTACGTGCCTTATGCAGAATGATTACATCATGCCGCTCTATGCATTGGGACCTCTTTAGTTGGGAATCCGGTAATGGGGATGTCGGGTGGGTCATGCATGAATGGGTCTGTGTTGCACGTGTATGTGGTGATGCGTGCATGTGTGTGTGTTGGGGTGTGATACTCACATTGGCAGGGTTGTGTGCATGTATGTTTGTGGCTGGATCCATGGGCTGATTCTGGACTCAGATTTGGGGGACCCCTCACCCTTCACAGTGCATTGTTTAATGTGTACACTCACCTCCATCTGATGAAGTGGGCGCACCACGCTCCATGTCTCCGACTCCCGCGATGGATTCCACGCCAATTGTGATGGCGCAGTTCCCCTACTACTCCCGGAGTTTGATTGGTGAGGCAGGTTGCGATTTGCAGCCAGTATGCTGCGGACCCGGAGCCGTAGATCGTCCCACCGCTTTCTGTAGTCCTTGACAGTGCGGGTGGTGGTGCCCACCGCACTGACTTTGTGGGCCACCTCTGCCCAGATGGCCTTTTTCTTCACGAGGGTCTCATGCCGCATGTCATTGGCGAATCCAACATTGGCATTTGCGGCAAGGGTCTCGGTTAACATGATCAGCTCCTCACTGGTGAATTTGTCTTTGCGCTGCCGATCCGCGCCTTTCTTGATGGCCTTTGGCATCATCAGGGTATCCGGGATGATTTGGTGTTGGAGTTGTGTGGAAACAAGTCCTGGGTGCTGATTATGGCAATGGATTGTGTTTTTAAAGATGGCCGCTGTGCTCTTTCCCGTTCCTGTGCGATGACGCTATTTCCAGTTCCGTAATTTTACAGTCACCGCTAATAGCGGTGATCGCTAATAGCGGTGATCACTATTTGCATGTAGCGGGAGGTCAGAAGTGCTATCAGCGCTTTCGTCAATGCCGGTAAGGGACTTTTTGAGGTCTTTGGCGGCATGGCGGTAGGGTCATTACCGGCATGGCGCTGTGCTCGTGTCCGCGTACTCGTAATGCCACGCTATTAGCGGCATCATGCCAAGCAGGACACGTTAATAGCACCATGCCGGTAATGGCCGGATTTTAATGGATAACGTGTAATGAGGCCCATTCTCACTCTTCTTAAAATCCCTGAACCTTTAAAGGTATTGGGTAGGTGTCTTGCTAAACTTGGCAATCAAAGCAGACTTCATGCACTCATACTGACCCCTTTCTACTAAACTCAGTTTCAGAATACAGTCATATCCAGTCTGAGGCACTCTGCGTAACAAACACTTAGCCCAAAATCTCTTATCAACATCATGAATTGCACAAGCCATTTCAAACACTTCAATCCACTGGAGGATATCAGAACCCTCCACAAACATACCAACCACATTTTTCATAAACTTGGTGGCTGGGGACCTGCCACTCTCAACTGGTCTAGCTGAAGTCTCCACTCTAGCTTTCTCTAGCTGGATTATTTGGTGCTCAGTGCCCCTATCTTTGAGTATTACTTGCTGTGCCAACTACTCTTTCTTCAACTCAGCTTTTGCTGCCAACTTTTTGTATTGAAAGGCTAACTGTTCCCGTTGTAGCTCCAATTTTAAAAGTTCAATCTTCAGGGCTTCCCCCTGAAGAGCAGTGCTGGGGTTCAGATCAGAGGCAGCAGGAATGGTGGAATTCCCAGAATCAGATTCAGCAACAACCCCAGGTGCAAAATCCTCATTGGTTGCATCCCCCCTTCAAGAGTTAGTCTGATAGTTCAGGAGGGCAGCTATCAGCTCAGCCCTAGACTTATCCACAAAGTCTAACTCCCTGACTTCACAAGCACTCTGGAGAGCCTCTAAGCTCATCCTAGTAAATTTACCATTTGCAATAGCCTCCATTGCTTGTAATGCAGTTATCTTGTACACAACTAAACCTCAATTTAACAAAGTGCAGATATTTTGTAAGTGGCATGGTTATACACGGATTACACTGATTCTTAAAACCATAAGCATCACACTGCTACCACCAGTGTAAAGACTGGAGGGGGGTCTGTACTTCTGCTTTCTATGTGGCAGAGGATAGGCACAGATCACTCCAGCCAAGATTCTCTATTATTGTTATCGTGGTCGAGCAATCAAGGCCTAGCTTCTCAGGAGGTGATGTGGGCTGGTTCTTAAGTACAGTGTAGTCCCTAAGGCAGCACAAAGGTATTTCCACACACTGTATTAGTTAAAACACAGTCTTTATATAATTAAGTTCAAGGTTATATACAATCACAATAACTCACTGTGTGCTTAGTTAATCTATAATGGCAAATATATACAGTTCTGAGTGGTACCACAATTATTATTTGAATCCATTAAAGTGTATCAACTGTACTCTGGTTAAATGTCACACAAATCACTTATTAAAAGCTAACCAACAATAGCCATAGGAGGAAAGCAGTTGATTAGAACAATTGGCAGAATACTGGCCCCTACCACTAGACACAGTTCTGTGTGGAGATCCCCCCATCTGGGCAACCTGTAAAGTAAAGATATATCACAAGCCCAGTCCATATATTGTTCTAAAAGTTAAATTTCCTTTGAAAATAATTCTACAACCCCATTGTACCTGGAATAGCAGAGTTCGTCGTCGGGTCGTCGACGGATCCTTCTTGAGCGGCTCCCTTTAAGGCAGGAGCCACGGATCGTCAAGATCCCACAAGGAAAAACGGGTGAATGATGACGGCGAGGCGGCAGCTTCTTTCCTAGCGGTGCTCGGCGATGCCGGAACGTCGGCGTCCTGCAAGGAAGAGGCATGCGGGGCACCTCGATGACGATAGTTCAGGACCACAAAGAGATGGTGAAGAACTGTGGCCCAGCAAGTGCGTCGAGTTGTCCTGCATCTATACTGTCATCAGGTGGCGGGAAACCCACCGGCGGATGCTCCTCGGCGTTGGCAGCCTCAACTTTCTCCGGTGGGACAAAGCGGTCGACGGTGCAGGCGAGAGCGTCTTTGGATCGAATGTTACTTAGGCAAAGGGAGCACGGCGTCTCCTTGTGGTTTCGTGGTGGTCCCCATCTCCGGTCAGCAGCCTGTCGTAGGTCTGCCTACCAGGGAGCTTTGGCAAAGATCAGCTGGTGCATGATGGTCCCTCGTAGCTCGGGAAGAGGGTGCCTAACCAGGTCCTCTGTGGGTCAGTCCTTGGAGACACAGCAGATTTCAGATCGATGAAGTAGTTTCTCTTCAGCTTCTGAACACAAGGCCCCCAGAAACACTAGTTGATCTCCCATTCATTCTGCTGGGTCACACTCAGGCAACCAATCGGTCAGAAGGGCATTCATGCAGGCAGGCAGCCAATCAGGTGCATAGTGCATGCAGGCCATTCACTTCTCTACAGACACTCACAACAAGTTATGTGTATTGGGACAAGTACCCAGCTATTCAACACTCCACACTGCATTCATACCAGTTTCGGGCAGGGCTGTCTCAGTCATTGTGTCAAACACCAGAAACTAAAAATCCACAACACGAAGTGCATATCCGTCACCCATTCCATTGACCCAGGTCCCACCCACAGGGTGTACCCACAACATACAGTCACTGGGAAGGCGCTAGCCAGTTTGGCCTGGACTTCACAACAACACCATAAATTAAACAGGGACAGAGTCAGGGCTTCCCAGGACTTTGGAAAACAAGGTAACAGGCAATAGAAAGCAAGAGGCTACAGGGGCCATCTTGTTTCCTATCAGGAATCAACTGATTCCAATGCCAGGGCCTGGGTATCCAAAAATGGAGGATACTCAGAGCACCTGTCAAATTCAGCATGGAGCTGGCACCAGCGCATACCCTGCTCTGTGGGCCACACACAGGTGCCCAAAAACATACACCAGGGGCACAGGGTTGCACCCCTACCCATGGGTGCCATAAGAGTATCCCATGGGTCTGTACACAAAAACCAAAAACAGGAAGAGCTGCACTGCCAGGAGTCCCACATGGACTCCTGTGCAGAAAACAATACAGAACACAAATGAAAAAGGACTACAGGACACGGACAGGGAGGCCCTGCCCTCCAATGCATTTCCAGCATAACAACAGTTCCTGGCCACTCTTAGGAAATCTGCAACCCAAAATGTTTTTTTGAAGAAAAGAAAACTTATTCAACTAAAATGACTATGCTTTATATGAGAAAAGTTGAGATTGATATTTTTTTATTTAATTGCAAAATGGTGAACTGTGCAAGTTGTTACTTACCTTATGTTTTTGTCACTTAACTAATGGCATGGGTAGGTGTGTTTATTTTTTACTTTATTTTTTATATAAACGATTAATCTATGATAAAACGAAATCTGTCATCATCAGTGCAAAAAATGTGAACCCTGCCTGCTTCTGTGTTATTAAAAGTACAACACAAAATTTATGTCTTCAATTGGCAGTATTATTTATTCTGCAATTTCTGGAACAGCCACTTGACTGTGTTGTGTACCCAGAGCGGCAAGGCCCTGACTTGATATGATAAGATATGATAGGTTATTTATAACACGCGTAATACCCACAGGTTTCTAAGCGCAGAGCCGGGGATCGAACCTGTGTTGCTCCATGTTGTCTTGCTTCCAAGGCGCGCACATTGCTGCTGAGCTAATCTCCCGAGACAATGCTGCTCTGATTGCATTTCCCCTCTCCCTTCCCCTGTTTTTGACGTTATCTAACTTGCACGATCTGAATGACACAAGGCCTATAAAGATCATTTGTCTTTTCCTCCCTCTGTCCTGCCTCCCTTGTCTTTTGTGCATAAAAACACTTGTGTACAAACGCGTTATAAATTACAAATCATATCATATCATATATACATGTTTCAGGTGAAATCATTACCTTTTGAAAAATAAGTCTGGATTGACAAGTTTAGATAACTAATCTTTTCTTTACACTTTTTAAATCAATAGGCTCATGAATGATTTATCAGCATATTTCTATTTGTTGCAGCAACTGAAGTTTATGCACACTCCCCATCAGTTTCTACTCCTAAGCAGTCCACCAGCCAAAGAATCCAATTTCAGAGCTGCTAAAAAACTCTTTGGAAGCACCTTTGCATTTCAGTAAGTTGGATTAATGTAGAATGCAATGATTAAATCGGAACAAAATGGTTTAATGGAAATTATTTGAAAATGTTCAAACTTTCTAACCCAATATTATCCATAAAGAACATTTGGTCAAATGATAATGTCTACTTATATAGCACACATGCCCCAAACTGAATAAATGCAAGAAACTTGACTAATTGATGTTATTAGAGAACTCAGCAAGTTAAGCGCTTACTACAGACATCTGAGTTTAGCCTGCTGGGAATTTTCTTTCGAACACTAAGGTTGACTCAGCCCTTAACCTTTCCAAGATTGATACATTTGAAATCATTGCATTGAATAATAATTACACCTATTGCTGCTTTGCTAAGCAGTTGGACCAATCTGTCATGAGTCACTATATGCATACTATTATTACTGACCTTAGCAATACTAATTTTTCTGACCGGAGAATAGTTGAATGGGTAATTAGCCCTGATAGTATTTAAGCTTTCTTACTGACAGGTCATGAGCACATTAGAATCTTCTAATACCAGCTGATTACTAAACCACAAAGAGAGGAATCATCGAAGTATGAAATAGCCATATACTATCTTGTTCTTATGTATCACTTGCTACCCCAGTGTACGCCATATTGTAGTGCTGTTATAGTTTAATGCTATTAAAGTTAGAAATTCCCAAATAGTGAATAGCTGAGTCACCCTCTGAACATTCACATCAATGAAGGCAAGATTGAGTTCAGGTCTTTGTAGTGAGTACTGAACTCACTGAGCTTTCTGTGCAGTTTCTCAGCAAGAAAAGAGCCTACCAAGAACCGCTTAGAAGGAACCAATAACATGACAGGCAGGCCAAACTGTTAAGACATCTTGTGTATAGGATCATTATAAATGCCATATCATATCATAAACCCCCCTGTGAAGTAATGTTTCTACCTTATTGAGCACAATATGAGTAAATAATAATATCACAATGTAGAAGTGTATTTCAGATTTGTAAGATTTTGCAGGACTGGGCTTTGTATCACTTTTTTGCTCACTCACACTATTTCTGTTTCTAGGTTTTTCCCAGATTAGACAGCATGTTTTGTTCCCTCTACCATTGCAACAGCTGTTCACTGTTAAAACATCACCTACATATCAGTTTTTACTGCTGATTTCTAGGCTGGCAGAGGGTTGGGAAAAACAATTTGCTGACGTGTTCTAAAGTATTTCTTCCCCTACACCTCATAGTTTTAGAGGAAGTTATTTGACTTTATGACCAACAACAGTGAAAACATGCCTACCCAGCAATGGGTTTGAGCGTGATCAAGTAAATGCCCCCACCAAAAATTAAGGTTCTGGCCACACTGCTGTAAAATGGAAAAATCCATCAACCTTTGCAGCAGAGGTGGAACGCTGCTGCCCACATTATATGTTCTGTGTAAACAGGATGTCTTAGTTTTGTGTGTTTTGGCCAACTGGCATGGATTGTGAAGAGGGGGGAAAAGTATGCAATCCTTCGCAGGAGACAACTAAATCTCACATGAACCCCCTCTACTCCAACTGGATTGATTTATACTTCTGTTCTAGGACACTCTTATTCGTTCTGATTCCAACCTTTATAGTCATTTCCACTTAAAGCTCATCCCGAACATATTCCAGCTCTGTTTTGATATAGACCACTCTGTGCAGGTCTCGATGTATTCCAGGATATATTCCATGCCTGATCCCAGCTTCCCACACAGTATAGAGAAGAGGCTGATTACATGGATAGGGAAGACACATTCATGCTGTGGCATGTCTTGGAGGCTTGTAGAAAGTTTTCAAGTAGTAAGAATAGAGTAATGTATCTTTCCAATGCTACACAATCCATACTAAAACTCTGTCTCTTATTAATGTTATTCATTCTCTGTGACCTATCTCCATGGTCTCATCAGCCAAGCCTCCAGCACCTCGGAATAATTATGTTGTATATGTAAGAAACTACGGAACCTCCCTGAATATAGGAAAGATCCTTTTCCAGTGCAATAACTGGGTTATTCACTCTATATTCTTCCAAGATAAGATCTAGAAGAGCCAAGACAACATCCAGAAACAAACATGATCTACTAATACATCCCTTTTGGACTTGACATCAATATCTGTCCTCTCAACCTTTAAGCCTGCAAACCCATCAGACATGATCAACTCTGTTTAAAAATGAATGCCTCATCAGAGCAAACCTAACCCTGTCTAGTCAACACCATAAAAGAGAGCATCACCATCCTTGCCCCCTGCCTTTACATTTCTCATTAACAGATTTGTTGCCCATGGCAGTTCCCACTCTCTTTAAAGAAGACCTGTATTACCCGACTTCAAAAAGAGATTGAAGACAACCACATGTCCATGGGCAACTTTCCCCGAAATCAGCAACTCCCCATTTATCAGCAAGAGTATGGACACAAAATGGCCTGACTGTAACACTTGGAACACTGGGAATTAGGCAACCTGCCTCATGATCACTAGTCTGGATTCAGACTCTCCATTCCCATGGACTCTCTTACAGCATGTGGACACAAATAACCCTGCCATCCTCACTCTCCTAAACCTTTCAGCTGCCTTTGATAAAGTAAGCCGCAATACATTTCTCGGACGGCTAGAAACCTCTATGGGCGGTAGGTATTGGTCCTCATGTGGACTACTTCATTCCTTGCAAAGCAAATTTAAAGTGGGGCCTTTAAGTTCCAAATTTGTGATCATCAACTGCAGAGTGATCCAAGGGCACGTACCATCCTCTTTGCTGTGTAATGCTTATGCTGTTTAATGCCTTCTTGAAACTGTTAGCAGAACCTATCATTATCTTTTCGCAGGCATTTCAAACTTATGATGGGGACATGTTGGTAGTTTTCTAACTGATTCATCCACATCTTCCCTGCATGCCATTTCAACCAGTCTTGCACTTGTATAAATCTTGATTGATGATTGAAAATAGTCTCTGTATGAATGCCACCAGAATTGATATTGCCATTATTTGCACCATCTCTACAAACCTCCAGTTTACCCAGAAAAACCTTGTATTATCCGTGTTATCTGCCAAACACCTTTATTTATTTTTGATGATCATCTCTGCTTCATGCAACAAATCCAAGATGGAGTCACAGACTGCCGATGACCACAGTTTCCTTATGAGTGAACTCAGTACACCTGCTTTCTTGTTTCTATGTTAATGGTGTCCTACTTAATCTTATTCTTCAAGCCCTGAGCAGCAGATATAGTGCTGGCATCCCGACACAGTATATCTTCATTGCCTTGGTGAAAAACACAATGTGGATTACTGCCATTTATGTCAATCCATCGATCATAAGGCCCTCTGGGAGTGTACCGCAGATCCATGAAGGTGGGAATCATAATCAAAGTCAACAGCTTCAGACCCTTCAAGATGACCCCTTTTACTAAGGATGAACAGAAAAGTCCCAAACTAGATATGGAGACTACAAGGAGAAAAAGCAGCAGCACCACAAGAGGTTGCTCATCGAATGACCCTTCAAAGTGGCACTATTCGTCATCCTCCTCCTCCAGATAGAGAATCCATCACTCCAGTTTCAGAGGTGACTAGGGCTCCTCTGAAGAATCATCTTATGGTACTACTTCCCACCAACTCCTCTACTCTAAAGCCTTGAAAAGAGATCAATTGGCAGATGGATGTCTTCACCAAGGTTCTGGCACCAGCAGCTTTGGTTGAAATTAGACCATTGCTGCGCCCCATCACTACGACCTCTGAAAATTGTTGACTTTTTTTTGTGCTTCGACTCCCCTTACACCACATATATAAGTGGGGGGCTAATGTTATATAATGCAAGTAGGGGGTGCTGCGGGGGGTCTCAGAGAGACCCTTTTGCCATCTTGCATAGATTGTGCTACCTCTGCCATGGCTGCATGGGTTAAACCTTCAACTCTGGCTGTGATTGGGTTTTTGGCAAAGAGCATCTCCCTGCGGTCGCTCGAGAATAAGAAGGTATGCAATGGGTCATAAGGTATTTGTTTATAGTTGCTGGCTTTGTTGGCTGTGAATGTAACCTGTGCCCTGGCCAAATTTATCCATACCCCGTGGAGTGTAGTTTCCAATTCTGCGGAACAATTCCACCTGCAAGAAATGGAGGATATGTTTACCTCTCTAGTGGAAGATGACAAGGAGACAGAGCGGTAGATACTGCATTCTGGTCTGGACAAAGCAGGCTGTGTGGCTCATGGTGCCTTTTGCAGGCACTCCTGGTTGATGATGTCTGGGTTTGTGTCAGATGTACAGTCTAATCCCCTTGACATTTTGTTTGATGCTGAGAACCTGTTTGGATAAATCCAATGGGTGTTTGAGGAGTTTAACTTCTAAGTCCTTGGTTCTGGCTATCCAAAGGCCAGCAGCCTCTGCTACCATGGCCTACTAATTTCTGGACTTACAACTACTTTGTCTTTTGTGGCCCAGTTTGCGGTTCTAAAATCCTCGGTTCAAGGAAGGTGTATTTACCTCCAGATGCTTTCTAGTTAATAACAGGTGGTTGTAGATTTTTTGTTGACATGTTGCATGAAGGTGCAATTTCCTTCAATATTTAACCCCAAGTGATTTGGCACACAGGGCAAGTCAGGTATGCATGCCATTCTGCCACCCTTAGATGGCCTCCTGTTAGGATGCATGATCTAGATGGCCGTATTCTATTTTGGTGGGGTTAAAATTCAGGTAGGTGCCTGTCATCCAAGCTTGGATGGAGGCAAAGCATTTCGTGAGGCACTGAATGTACAATTCACCTTTACGTATAACTGACTTTCTTCGGCTATTGGTGAAGTGAGGGTTTCTGAAAAGTGACCAGAGATGGTAAATCACAGGGGAGAGTATTGATCCCTGTGGGACTCTGCAGGTTTCTGGCCGGTGGTCAAATCTGAAGTTACCCGACTGGACTTCTTGGTATTTGTCTGAGAGATAGGAGGCAAGTCAATACCTGTTAACCACATTTTATCTTTGAGTAGACTTGCAAGTGAGAAATAGTTGACTATGTCAAACATGGTGGTAAGGACAAGGTGGACCAAGAGGCAGGAGTCACCCTCATCCCGAATTTGGAGAGCATCAACTATGACTTTGCTGTTGGTATTTTCCACACTTTGTCTGAGTCTGAATCCATATCGGTAGTCACAGAGAAGGCCCTGGTGGTTAATCAAATCGTGGAGGGTATTGACAACTGCCTTCTCATATATTTGACCAGTTAACACAGGGCTAGTTAATGGCCTGTAGTTAGCCAGTTTGTCAGGGTCTGCAGTGGGTTTCTTCAACAGTGGGAGGAATAATTCTGTTTTTAAGGAGTTTGGAAATAAGCTATGATCTAGCGAGGCATTGACTTTTTGGATGATGGGGTAAGTGCAGATCCTGACATTCATGGTGATGGATAGAAGGATTTCTTTATTGTATGACATAGGCTAGTGTAATTAACATTACAGCAATATCCTTGTGGACTTAAGGGCATGACTGTTGTCCAGGGTTTAGGTCCAGGGAAGTGTGGTCATGAGCTAGAGTCCACTGATTTTGACACATCAATATGTTGCCTGATTGTACATGCCTTGTTCATGAAGAAGGTTTTCATTTGTTTGTTTGTTTCTTTTATAGGGTGCCAGAAATCCCTTGGGTAGCTGGGCACACAGAATAACAAGAATACTTAGAGCTTGGTTACAGGTTGCAGATTACAGGTTGTAGGCATCATACATTATATACAGTAATTACATTATGTACATTCTTTACATGTAAGGATAGAGGGTAACATATTATAAACAGTAAATACATCATGTACATTTTACATGTGAGAGTGGAGGGGTACGTATGGCATCAGATCACAATGCATATGGTCGCAGGTTTCAAAGGTCATTGCTTCGGAGCCAGGTGCGGGTATGGTGCCTGAAGCTGTTGTAGGGCTGGTCCCTTCTTAGTTAAACTGGTTGGGCGTTCCAATATTGAGCTGCTTGCACAGGGAAGCTATTGCCTTCTGTTTTTTTTTGTCAGAATCTAGGGGTTTGGAGGCAGAAAGAGTAGGCTGTTCTGTTTGGTCATGCAGCGTTTTTTCTTACCATTCTATCCCTAAGGTATGGGGGGCTGCATTGTTCAGACATTTGAATGTTAGTGTGACAATTTTGAAGGTGATCGTATCGCTAATTTTTAGCCAGTTGTAATTTATATGCACATTCAAAATGTGCTCTCTAGCTGGGAGGTTCAGGGCCGTTCTGAGCGCGTTGTTTTGCAGGGTTTGAAGTTTATTGATGATGTATTTATTTGCGCCTGCATAAAGTGCATTGCAGTAATCCAATTTTGAGAGGATCAGTGCATTGGCTAGGATAATGGTGAGAGGAAGGGTCTGCATGCTTTAATAAGTTTACCAGTATAGGCGGTGGATGAGGCCAGGGAGTTCACTTGTTTCCTTAGGGACAAAGTGGAATCCAAGTAGAACCCAAGGGTCTTCACCTGTTTGACGACAGGGATTATATTGCCATCTATATTGAAGGAGCTGTAGTTGGAATCGAGTTTTTTAAAGTTCTTGGGTGAGCCTAGAATAAGGATCTCTGTTTTTTCGTCATTCAGGCAGAGGCCATGGGTTGCCATCCATGCCTGAATGAGGGTGTAAATTTTGTTTACTAAAGCTGTATCCGTAGTGAAATTGCCCGAAAGGGGGTTGAGGAGCTGGGTGTCGTCTGCATAATTTGTGTAGGTGACACCCAGTCTGTCCAATTTATCGAATGGAGGTTTAATAAAGATATTTTACATTGTTGGTGAGACACAGGAGCCCTGTGGGACTCCACATGTTGTCTGGATAGGGTCTGCAGAGTCTAAGGTGGAGAAGACTTGCATACTTCTATTGTCGAGAAAGGATTGGACCCAGGCTATAGCTTCACTTGAGAAGTGGGCGGCTGACGCTAGGTGTTTGCAGAGTACTGCGTAGTCCACTAGGTCAAAAGCGAACCGACAGATCAAGGAGGAGTAGCATAGCTGTGTTTCCTTTATTGTTGAGCTCGTCGATTTGGGCTTTAAGATCTATAAGTGCGGTCTCAGTGCTGTGCTGAGGTCTGAAGCCCAATTGATAAGTGCCAAGGAGTTGGTTAGTCTCCAGGTATTTTTGGATTTGGAGGTAGGCCACTCTATCAATTATCTTCAGGAGGAAAGGGACAGTAGTAATGGGCCTATAGTTGGTGGGGATGGAGGAGTCTAGGGTTTGTTTTTTTAGCAGGGGGAGAACCCAGGACTCTCTTAAGCTGCTTGGGACGGTGGTAGATGGGCCGGGCAGTAATCGCCTTTGCAATTGGATGGTTTTAGTGAGGCAATGATTTTTTTCAGTTTCATGAGTGGAAACTTTAGCGAATTTGAAGGGTGTTAGGCTAGGTTTAGGCATGGCTGTGGCCGTGCTGGGAGTTTCGCTGGGAGGGAGCGAGGCTTTTTTCATAGTAATTTTAGATTGTAATGTTTTCACTTTATTTGCGAGGGCATTTTGGATATTGGTACACCATTGCTTATCTTTGGGTACGTTATCGGGTGGTGGTATGGGAGATTCAAGTTCTCGCAGGATTGCAAATAATTCCTTTGTATTGGAACATGCTTTGGAGATTCTATCGTTATAGACGTCTTTTTTAGCTTGGATGATTGCTTTCTTGTAGTTAGTAGCGCATAGTTTGAGTTTAAGTTTGTTTTCAGCTGTAGGGCTGTGTTGCCATACAGTTTCAAGCTTCCTTTTTTTCCAATCTCAGTTCTTTTAGGTGGGGGGTGAACCAAGTATTGAGGTGGGATTGTTGTTTACTTTTACAGTTCTTCAGTGGGGCAACGGTGTCCATGGCTATGGCCATGGTGTCGTTGTATATTTTGACCATGGTGTCTGGGTCAGAATCCGTTGACAAGGCATTGATGGTTGGGAGGAGCAGGGGTAAGATATTGTCAGGTTTGATGTTTTTTCTGGATCTAGTGGGAACAGATGGTGCCATTGTTTTTTTCAATTCTGGGCATCTTGTTGAATGTTAAGTAGAAATTAATGAGGAAGGTGATAGTATTAGGGCAGTTTGAAGTGGCTCCCAAGTCTAATATTCTCCCATTGTCGTGGGTAGGGGTGAGAACATTTTGGGTGAGGCCATGTCCCTCAAGCATGGTAGCAATAACTTGCACTTGTTTGTCATCTGGGTCGTTAAAACCTAGGTTAAGATCACCAAGGATCATTGTCTGGGATTACTTTTTTGTGTTACTCGCTAAGAGGCTGGATAATTCCTCTTAGAATAGGCCTAAACGCCCTGGTGGCCTGTAAATGAGATAGATAGTTAGGGTTTGGCATGGGGATATCGGTAATTTAGCGGTCAGGAGTTTGCAGGATTTTAGGGTGGGCAGGTTGGATTTGGCCATGATGGCTAAACCACCACCTCTGGCATTCAGGCGGTCTAGTCTTAGTAGTTGGTACTCTTTGGGTATTGCTAGGGAGAGGGCTGAACCTGCTGCGTCATGTAGCCAGGTTTCTGTGACTGCTAGGAGGTCAAGGTTATCTAATGTAAGGAGGTTGGCTATTTCAGTGGTGTGGGCCACGACTGATCTAGCATTGATCAGTGCACCTGTTATGGAAGTTGTTTTAGGTAGACAGTTGGTGTTAGAGGTAACCAGGATGGGTTCTTTCATTAAGGTGCTAGCAGGTAATTGTGGGTTAGGATGCGTTGGGTTCCTAGTCTTTTTTTTGGGAAAGGTGCAACGGTTCGAATAGGCGTTGCTAGGTAACTGCGGTTCGTAGAGGGTGGAGAGTCTAGCGCGAAGCCTAGAGTTTCTATGGAGATAAGGGCAGGGTACATGTTTAAATTGGTACATGTTTAAATTGGTCCATAGTTACCAGTATTAATTGTAGTAATAGCAGTGGGACGTATGTTGATAGTCGTGCTAAAATGCATTCTGCTGGAGTAGGGATATTATACCATATACTGTGACGTATAGATAGGTAGGCTGAGAACACAGGATCCCAGGGTTGCAGAGTAGGCAGTCACTCGATTAGGGCACAGTGGGCTAGGACAAAGGTAAAACAACTTTTCATAGGTTCTAAGTTTGCTAATGAAGCTAGGCACTAGTCAGATTTGTGTGCTGTAGTCACAGATCGTAGTGGGCAATACAATGTTATAGACACGCCAATGTTCACAATGGTAAGTAAGCATGATGAAGACCATACATGGAAAAAAGTAGGCATTGTAGTACATGAATTTAAGATGTCAGATATGCAAGGCATATTGGGTACATGCTATACATGCAGCGTGGTATGCTAGGACAATATGGGCAGAGTTAACATGGACTAAGGCAGTGGGTGCCTAATATTAGAATACAAGGTATGCTAAGACACAATAGACAAAATAGGTACCTGATATGCTAGAACAAGCCACAATGGGCACAATGCAGTATGCTAGAGGACTATCAGTGTGCCCTTTGGCCTAAACAGTGGAATAGAGCATTGAATTACATTTTCCTATGGACCTGGGGATCACCGGTTTAGGGAATGTATCGAAGCCAAGGTTGACTAACACAAAGAGGTGTTTACTCCTGTTAACGCCTGCTACTATAGATGTGGAGTAATACACAACTTTTGCTTCAGTGATCAGTGCCTGCTGAGTACTGTATAATACCTCTAAGGTAAAGAAAACATCATGCTTATCTGTTTTGTGTTAGCATTTTGTTACATTCGGATTGACGTTTTATTGTAAATCAGCTCTTGGGTATACCACGATGAAGGGTTGAAACCTTGTGCACCATCATCATTTCAGGATGGCATGTAGGTGTACAGTTTGCTAAATGATTTGGTTGAAGTTGGACAATAAAGTGTTGGTTTTGGTGTTGGCTGGGCAGGCTGGCACCACATTACTGTATTTTTGTGCTTCCAAGGGGTAGTTCTTAAAATAGCAGCCAGAAGATATAGCAGGCTTCCTCTGTCCATATTACTTTGGCGGGTATGTGTAAAGAGGATAGAGGTGCAATGTATTCATTGAAATTATATTGGGTTTGGTCATTTTACCAGGGGAGATGCGGGAAAGACAAGCTTGAGCATGTTTCTCCTGATGAGGGTAGGGTTCAGTACAAGTTGCTTCACGTTAATGTATTCCGTGAGATAAAAGAGAGAATCTCTGGTGCTTCTGTTGGCTTGGGTTCCTGTTAAGTTGAGATCGCTAATCAAAATGTTTGTTTGAGCAATTGATTTTGATATGATGAGATCAGTGGTATTATCAAGGAATTACCCACACCTCTAAGGTGGGTGATAAATAGGATGGAAATTGGCAGTCTGTTTGAGTGATAGTGGGAAGTGGCGCTCTATGGAGTTCATAGGTTGGAACGGTGTAGGCCCATTTGGATTTGTGGATGATTGCCACACATCCCTCTCACTGACCTGTGTGGTCTGCAATTGGATGATGTACTCGCGTGGGATGAGGACATCAATTGCATTAGAGGAGGTGGAAAAGGTCCTGTGGTAAAGATTTCATCAAGCTCATTTGTCAAAATGATATCAGCGATATTGGCGATACGTAAGACGCGAAAGCGATCGTCAGCATCATGCTGCCCAAAAGCAATGGGTGCGGGGGCGATGATGAGAGTATGTGGATAAGATTCCAAGGATTTCCGGAGACAGCACTCTTTGAATGTTTAAAGGCCTGGGCCATTGAGAGTTTGGGAATAGAATGTGAATGTAGAAGCCACTTTGCGATGTCTCGCTGATGTTAAAAAAGGCAGGGGTTCTGGATTTAAGCTCTGTCACAGCCCTTCTGCAGGCAATTTCCTTGTCTTCATCATAAGCTGAGGGCACCAGTGTTGAGGACACCTATGAAAGGATAGAAATAAGTAAGAACAGGTGATTCCTGATTGGCGGGTGGGCTGGAGGAGGCAGAACTGATAACATGACCAGGGACACTCTTATGAGCCTTGTTGGAGAACACTGCAAGGGAATGAAAAAATAAAGCTATAAGTAGTCACTGTTTTGCAGGAAAATATGATGGAGCCTGGTGAAAGAGTACTGCAAGGGAGTGAAAACCAAGCGCATAAGTAGCCATTTGATGGAAAATGATTGAAGAACCAGATGATAGAGAACTGCAAGGGAGAGAAATATCAACACTCTATGTAGTCACTGTTTGGTGGGAAACCTGGAGGAGGTGGTGTCCTTTGGGGCAAAGGTCAGGATCACTCAGACTGTCTGACCTCCTTGCCTGGTAGGGCCTTCAGAATGGCACTCTCAAGTGGTACCTGGCTGCTATTTCGCTCTGAGCCAGGGTGCAATTCTTTTGAATACCCTCTGTTATTCAATTATTTTGCTAATACTAGCTCACCACTTTCCTCCATGCCAGTTTATTGTTCATGTGTGGGATTTGAACCCTTTTTTAACATTTCTCATGGTGGTACCATTTGAACACTTGCATTCCTGTTCATTACATTTACTCATCTCTAAAGTGACTTTTGTGGTTGCCTTCTTTCCCGCTATTTGGTCGAATAAATTCCATGCTTTTTCTTTAAAACATCTGTACATTGTCTTCTCTTCAAAGATGGTAACCCTGATGGTGAGATCGACCTTCCTTCCCAAAGTTGTTTTGGATTTGCATCTCCCATAGAAGCTTCATATTACAGTTTTCTACACTCCAATTTGTCCTTCTAAGGTCTTGGGTAGGTTCCTCTTTCTAGACCGCAAGAGGACCCCCAGATACTATGTCTCTCAGACGAATGTCATCTGGAAGTTAACAGCTCATTGTTGGTTACACTAATGCCCGTGCAGGTGGGGTTGTTACTTAGTGGACCCTGTAAATGGGGATCAACCCCTGCATTTCAGAAGTTGCCATCTGGCCAGCAAAGAGGTGCCTGAAGGTCACAGTGTCCAATTTATAAGGGGCCAGGCAGTTACCTCTGCCCTGTTCTGGATATCTGTCTGGCAGCTATGTAGGCTTCCCTGCATGTTTGCCAGATCAGGATGCCCTCTTTCGTCATGCAGTGTTCTGGATTGTCCTTGTTTAGGTGAGGTTTTTTCACTCTCCTCCCTCCTCCAGGTTCATTAGAAAAAGATGAATCTGTGTGAGGAATGAAGAACAAATTATAGACCTTGCACTAATGTTCTATGGGATGGATTAGTCCTTCCACCCACTAATTACCAATTACCCACCTGATCTGGTTTCTCAATGAACAGATTATTCTCCCCTTTGTGTTTTGTGGTCTCTCATTTGCTGAGGCTCGGAAAAAAAGTGGTACATGGGACATGGAAAGTTGATGGATGCATATATACCGGCCATGGTCTGCAGCTGAAGGAAGCACCATCCAAGAACATGCATGTCACCCTAACTGCCAGATGCTCCCTCCTGGGTTATCTGAAAGAAGCTTTGGTGTGTGAGAAAGACAGAAAGACAGAAGCCTGAACAAGCAGGGGAAGCTACCTAGGAATAAACCTGGACCAATCACAGGGCCATGGTCTGGACTCTGCACACCTGAAACCCCTCATCCTAATACAGACACCAGGAATAGGGCTGAGGGAGTACAAGAAGACCACAGAACAACTAGGTAATGTGGCAGTTTAGACCAAGAGGAGTCTGGGAGAAGGAGCGTGTTGGATGAGAAGTAGAGAGTGCTCTTGAGGTACCTGGAAGGAGGAGGAGAGTAGGAGGAGACATAGATGAGAGCTCTTGAGGTGCCAGGAAGGAGGAGGAGAGTAGGAGGAAACATAGAGGAGAACTCTTAAGGTGCCAGGATGGAGGAGGAGAGTAGGAGGAGACATAGAAGAGAGTAGTGAAGGTAGCTTGAAAGAGGGAAGGTGGAGGAGAGAGATTCTCGAGCAGATGGGGAGAGAGAAACTGCAGTGTGAGAGAAACTCTAGAGGTTCGGAAGAAAAATGACTCGGAAGTTGAGGAGCTACTCCAAAGGTTGGAGCGGGATACCCCAGAGATTGGATAGAGAGATTAACCAATGTTTGGGGAAAAGACATACCCTATCGGGTGGGGAGACAGATTATCTATCTAGAGATATCTTTGAGGGTGCGGAAAGAGACATCTGTAACGCTCACCTGATTCCCGCAGAGGCGCCGGTCTTGACTGGGTGAATGCCGTATCTTCAAAGGTGATGTGTAACACACGGTTGGCTCTTTGGGCTGGACCTCTGTGCACTGTATGTCTGACTCGAAGAGTAAGATGTCTACAGATAGAAAATATGGGATTAATGAACTGGGGTTATTGGGTGCCTCTCTCCTCTTCCCTTTCTCTTCTCCTGTAGAACCCCAAAGGTTAACACCCTCACCTTAGGTAAGTGAACGCCGAGCTCTCCATCTGCCTCGGGGCAGGGTGCCGTAACCAGTTTCTTCACTGGATAAGGGTGCAGGCCTCTTGACCTCAGAGGACTGCTGTCCGTCGTTAACTGCACGAATGGTAAGTTCTGGGCACTTCAAATGTCTTAAAAGTCTTTTGTAATGATATCTCTTGTTTTGCAGGGTTCCGGCGATGGCGGATGGCGGGCTGATGAGAGTTGAGGATCGAACCCGCGTGAGGAATAGAAGCGCCTGGAAGCACGTAAGTAAGCGCTTGTAGCCTGCTTCATGATGCGCACTAACTGTCCCTTTTATCTTGCAGGTACAAGTTCGGAGCTTTAGAGAAGCTGAAGGGTGCTGGAATACCCACTGGATTTGGCGTGGGAAGGAGTAATGGCACGTGAGTAATAAAGTTGCCCAATGTCTTTAAACGCACCTTCTTTTGTCTTTCAGATGCGGGATGCAGCGCCGAACGCCTCCGGAGCGTGCGAAGAGCTGGTAAGCTTTTGTCTTTCAGATGCTGGAATGCAGTGCGAAGACCTCCGGAGCATGCGAAGAGTAGGTAAGCCTTTGTCTTTCAGATGCCGGAATGCAGCGCGAGGCGTTGGTGACAGCCGATGGACCAGGTAAGAGATGCGCTGCCACTGAAGAGCGTAGTGCTAACCTGTTCTTTCTTTGTCTTTACAGGTGCTGCTGAAGACTGGATTCCAGGATGGTAAGCCTTTGTTCCCTTAGGCCCAGGATCAGAAGCAGAAGACACGATGAGCGTTCTGCTGCAGAGAATGCAGAATAACGCAAAGCAAGATTCATCCATCGGGTGTGGTTTAAATAGCCTCCTGTAGTGCTTAGGTGTCTCCTTCCACAGCCACGCCTAGGTAAGAAAAGAGTTCCTGCTTTCCAGAAGAGTTCCAGTGTTCTGAACCTAGGGAGTGGCTCCTGCCCCACCCAACAGGAAAAGTAGTCCCAAACAGAAGAGGATCAGGGGTTCAACTGGCAGGTAAGTAAGCAGCATGGTCTGCTGCAAGTAAGTCCACCCAAGCATTATGAGCCCGGCGCTTCCAGCGCTGGGACTGGGCATCTTTATGAGCCTGGTGCCACTGGCGCCAGGACAGGGTCCAAAAGGTCCCAATTGGGACTGGCTGGCACTCGGAACCGGGGTTATGGGTCTGCTTCCAAGGGAGTCTGGCAAGTCCTGATCTTTTGGAAGCAGAGATCATGACAGCACCCCCCCTCAAGGCCCCTCCCAAACCGGGCTTCTCTGGGGGTTTGGGCTTGTTAGGAAATGTTCAATTAAATCTTTTGATTAGACGAGGCGCGTGGACATATTCTGCAGGTTCCCAGGATCTTTCTTGGGGACCGTAGCCTTTCCAGTCAATCAGGTAAAATAGTTTAGATTTGGAGATCTTGGAATCCAGGATGCTTTTGACTTCAAACTCGAGTTCTCCATCAACTAGAATAGGTTTTGGAGATGTAGTTAGTCGGGTTTGAGGTTGCATGGGTTTTAATAGAGAGACGTGGAAGACCGGATGTATCTTCATGTGAGGGGGCAAGTCCAACTTGACCGCTACTGGATTTACTATGGTAGTGATGGAATAGGGACCAAGGTATCTTGGGTTGAATGTGCGTGGTCCTTTTAGAGGTATGTATTTGGTGGATAACCAGACTTGATCTCCTACTTGATATTGGGGGGCTTTCTTCCGATGTTGGTCTGCTCCTTTCTTGTATTGTTCTTTAGCCCTTTGAAGGTGAGAAACGGCTTCCTTAAAGGCTTGGGTGATTGTAGAATGCAGGTGGTCTACTGCTGGTGTTCCAAGATCTTGGAGTGGATCCAACTCCGAGGTTCGAGGGTGACTACCGTATAAAAGAAAAAACGGGGTCTTCCCAGTTCCCGAATGGACAGAGTTATTGTAGGCATATTCGGCTATCCAAAGGATATCTTTCCAAGTTTTTTCAGTTTGTTGTAGCATGCAGCGCAAATACTGTTCCAGAGTTTGATTGGTCCTCTCGGTTTGTCCGTCGGTTTGAGGGTGGTGGCTGGTCGAAAGTCTCACATCAATTTGAGCCGACCGACAGCAACTTCGCCAAAAATGAGAAATAAATTGACTACCTCGATCCGAAATTAGAACTGAAGGAAAACCGTGCAGTCGGACGATGTTTTCGAGAAATTCTCGGGCCAGAGTTGCTGCTGTTGGTAAGCCTTTGAGTGGAATGAAATGCGCCATCTTGGAGAATAGGTCCACGATTACTAGGATCGTATTGTATCCCGAGCATGGAGGTAGATCGGTGATGAAGTCCATAGAAAGCGTATGCCAAGGGCGAGGCGGGATGTCAATAGGGCGTAAGAGGCCGGCTGGTTTTTCCTTTTGACTCTTGTTTTGGGCGCATACTCCACAGGACATTATAAAGTCTCTGATATCTTTTTTCCAAGACGGCCACCAGAAGTAGCGCTTGATCTTTTCCGAGGTCTTGGTCATACCGGGATGTCCTTCCATTAAAGAATCGTGATAACAAGAGATTACCTTTTTCTGCAAATCTGTGCTGGGCAGGTATAACCGTTCTTGGAAATATAATAGGTTGTCCTTCACCGTAAAGTCCTTTCCCTGCAGATGCCAATTCTGTATGTCTGCTGGAGTTACCAGTAGCCTGGCTTTATCCTTATCTTCCTCTATGGATTGTGTGGCGATTACACCTAGAATTCTTTGTTCGGGAATGATAGGTACAGGTTTAGGATTGATCAAATGTTCTTCCACTCCCATCCGAGAAAGGGCATCAGCTTTACCGTTTTTTGTACCAGGTCGATAGGTAATTATGAAGTCAAACTCGGCAAAGAATAGTGCCCAACAGAGTTGCCTAGAGGATTGAGCTTTTGCGGTTTTCAAATATTGCAGGTTTCGGTGATCTGTAATCACAGTAACGGTGTGTCGGGCCCCCAGAAGATAATGCCGCCAAGCCTTAAAGGCGCACTTGATAGCTAGAAGTTCCTTATCAGTAATAGTGTAATTGATTTCAGGAGGCGAGAATTTGCGGGACCAAAATGCCACAGGATGCAACTGATTGGTTACTGGGTCATTTTGTGATAGAACTGCCCCCATGGCAAGGCTGGAAGCATCAGTTTCAACGATGTAGGGGAGTTCTGGGCGAGGATGTTTTAAGATCGGTGCAGAGTTAAATCTAGTCTTCAAATTCTGGAAAGCTTGTTCCGCCTCGGTAGACCATTCAAAAAGTTTGTTTTTCTTTAACAAGCCGGTGATGGGCTGGACTATTCGAGAGAATTCGGGGATAAACCTGCGGTAAAAGTTAGCAAAGCCTAACATGCTTTGAACGCCTTTTATGGAGGATGGCGATGGCCATTTGAGAATTGCATCGACCTTCTTTGAATCCATACGCACTCCGCTAGGTGACAATATGAATCCCAAGAATTCAACTTCAGTCACGTTGAAAACACATTTTTCCAACTTAGCGAAAAGTTTGTGTTGACGCAATCTCTCGAGGACCATTTTCACGTGTTTCCGATGTTCAGTTTCCGATGAAGAATAACCGAGGATGTCGTCAATGTAAACAACAACACACACATCTATGAGCTCTCTGAGGACATCGTTCATAAAATATTGAAAGGCGGCCGGGGCACTGCAAAGTCCGAAGGGCATGACCTGATATTCAAATAGCCCATACTTGGTGCGGAAGGCCGTCTTCCATTCATCGCCCTCTTTTACTCGTACCAAGTGGTAGGCTCCTCTAAGATCCAGCTTTGTATATAAGCATGCTTTTCTGACTTGGTCCAGGAGTTCAGGGATCAAAGGTAACGGATATGTATTCTTAACGGTGATCTGGTTCAGGGCGCGATAATCTATACAAGTTCTAAGGTCCCCTTCTTTTTTTGGAACGAAGAACAAAGCTGAGGAAGCAGGGGACTTGGAAGGACGAATAAACCCATTCGCTAGGTATTGATCCAGGTATTGTCGGAGGTGAAGATTCTCAGGCTCGGTGAGGGCATAAATTCTACTACAAGGAGGAGTAGATCCAGGTATCAGGTCTATCTGGCAGTCATAAGACCTATGAGGAGGTAGAGAGTTAGCCTGGTCCTTCCGGAAAACATCTTGGAATTCTAGGTATTCAGGAGGTAACTGGGGAGCCTCCGAGGAAATTGCTGCCAGTGCAACACCAGGTCGAGGGTGACAAGTAGAGACACATTCTGGAAACTGAACCGTTCTTGCTCGCCAATCGATCTGAGGATTGTGCTTCTCTAACCAAGGAATTCCTAGAATAATCTGGAACTGAGGGGCCTTGATCACATCGAACACGATCTTCTCATGGTGTCCATCTTGACTTACTAGCGTCACTTCTTGGGTGGTATGCGTTACTGGTCCGGAGGCTATCTCCGTACCATCCACCGTAGTAATGACGTCCTTTACAGCCTTTGGACAAAGAGTCAGATTCATCCTCAAAACCATTTCATGATCCACATAATTGCCGATGGCACCGCTGTCGACTTAAGCTTCAATCGCATGTAATCGATCCGGATGTTCAGGGCTAATGAGGACCATAGGTATCACGAAATGCGAGGTCACGGAACTGGTTTTAACGCTCGGCAAGAGGACCTCTATTCTTGTCGGGCGAGGTCGTTTGTGACCCTGGTAACTGCAGCTCCTACTGCCTTCTTGGCTGGTTTCACCGGACAGTCTCGAAGAAAGTGCCCCGAGTTTCCGCAATAGAGGCATAATTGCAGCTGTTTTCTCCTTTCCCGCTCCTTTTGTGTTAGTGGTCCTTTCAGGCCCCCTATTTGCATGGGTTCCCCGCAGTCTACTCCTTTGGTAGGAGTTGGTGGTTTGGAAAATACTCGAGCATCAAACTTGGAACGATCGGCCTTCCTGTTCTGCAGTCTGTGGTCAATTTGAACGACTGAGTCAATATAGTCCCAACAGTCTTGCGGGGGATTCACTACTTGGGCTAACACATCTTTGAGCTCTCCACGTAGACCTCTATAAAACAGCGTAATACTTTTGTCCTCAGGCCATCGAGTTTCCACTATCAGTCTGTTGAAAGACGCAACATAAGCCAAAAGGTCTTGATTACCCTGTCGCAATGAAAGGAGCTCGTTGTCCACGGCCTGCCCCTGTGAATGTCTTGCAAACAGTTTTTCCATACTGAGCTGAAAAGCTTGAAAATCATGGAGAACCGGATCATCTTGATTAACTAGAGGGATCGACCAGTCTGCCGCATTGCCACTAAGAAAGCACGAAAGCTACCTTAGCTTGATCAGTTGGAAAGGCTGCTGGCCGGCATAAGAAGTGCAACCGGCACTGATTAATAAAAACTGCAAAGCCCTTTGGGTCACCAGAAAATCGTTCGGGCGGAGCCAGAGGTACATTCCCAGGTAGGTTGATCTGCACTGGGTTCGTAGAGGATGTTGAAGGAAGATTTGCCCCTGATGCGGGTAACGGAGTTTGTCTGGCTTGTGACTGTAGCAATTGTCTAGCAAGATCGTCTGTTCGCTCCTTGGAAATAATCAGTTCCCTTCTTAGAGCATTTGTTTCCTGACGGGCTGCATGCACTTCTGCTCTTAGTTCCCCAAGTAACTGGGCTAGCTGGTCGGTATCCGAGGTTTCCATAGCGCCTGGGTGGGAATTTTGCGATAGGCTTTGCGTTCTGTAACGCTCACCTGATTCCCGCAGAGGCGTCGGTCTTGACTGGGTGAATGCCGTATCTTCAAAGGTGATGTGTAACACACGGTTGGCTCTTTGGGCTGGACCTCTGTGCACTGTATGTCTGACTCGAAGAGTAAGATGTCTGCAGATAGAAAATATGGGATTAATGAACTGGGGTTATTGGGTGCCTCTCCCCTCTTCCCTTTCTCTTCTCCTGTAGAACCCCAAAGGTTAACACCCTCACCTTAGGTAAGTGAACGCCGAGCTCTCCATCTGCCTCGGGGCAGGGTGCCGTAACCAGTTTCTTCACTGGATAAGGGTGCAGGCCTCTTGACCTCAGAGGACTGCTGTCCGTCGTTAACTGCACGAACGGTAAGTTCTGGGCACTTCAAATGTCTTAAAAGTCTTTTGTAATGATATCTCTTGTTTTGCAGGGTTCCGGCGATGGCGGATGGCGGGCTGATGAGAGTTGAGGATCGAACCCGCGTGAGGAATAGAAGCGCCTGGAAGCACGTAAGTAAGCGCTTGTAGCCTGCTTCACGATGCGCACTAACTGTCCCTTTTATATTGCAGGTACAAGTTCGGAGCTTTAGAGAAGCTGAAGGGTGCTGGAATACCCACTGGATTTGGCGTGGGAAGGAGTAATGGCACGTGAGTAATAAAGTTGCCCAATGTCTTTAAACGCACCTTCTTTTGTCTTTCAGATGCGGGATGCAGCGCCGAAGGCCTCCGGAGTGTGCGAAGAGCTGGTAAGCTTTTGTCTTTCAGATGCCGGAATGCAGTGCGAAGACCTCCGGAGCATGCGAAGAGTAGGTAAGCCTTTGTCTTTCAGATGCCGGAATGCAGCGCGAGGCGTTGGTGACAGCCGATGGACCAGGTAAGAGATGCGCTGCCACTGAAGACCGTAGTGCTAACCTGTTCTTTCTTTGTCTTTACAGGTGCTGCTGAAGACTGGATTCCAGGATGGTAAGCCTTTGTTCCCTTAGGCCCAGGATCAGAAGCAGAAGACACGATGAGCGTTCTGCTGCAGAGAATGCAGAATAACGCAAAGCAAGATTCATCCATCGGGTGTGGTTTAAATAGCCTCCTGTAGTGCTTAGGTGTCTCCTTCCACAGCCACGCCTAGGTAAGAAAAGAGTTCCTGCTTTCCAGAAGAGTTCCAGTGTTCTGAACCTAGGGAGTGGCTCCTGCCCCACCCAACAGGAAAAGTAGTCCCAAACAGAAGAGGATCAGGGGTTCAACTGGCAGGTAAGTAAGCAGCATGGTCTGCTGCAGGTAAGTCCACCCAAGCATTATGAGCCCGGCGCTTCCAGCGCTGGGACTGGGCATCTTTATGAGCCTGGTGCCACTGGCGCCAGGACAGGGTCCAAAAGATCCCAATTGGGACTGGCTGGCACTCGGAACCGGGGTTATGGGTCTGCTTCCAAGGGAGTCGGGCAAGTCCTGATCTTTTGGAAGCAGAGATCAGGACAACATCCCAGCGATTGGGAGAAAAATACTCCATGGGTTGTTTAGAGTGGAGACCCAACCGGCTAAAAGAGAGATACTATAGAGTTAGGAGAGAGAGCTTACCCAGTTCTCGGGTGGGGGGGAGAGAACTCTCTAGCTCAGGTAAAGAAAGCTCATAGGATAGGAAGAAGAGATTAAACACAGAGATGGTCATCTGGAAAAGGCCAGAAAGGCAAAGAGAGAGAGACATCTCACTGCTATGCCCTACACCTGGTGGAACAATGGCGGCGGAAGGAGGCAAAAGCATAATGCAGAGCATCTAGGAGGTGTAGGAGTTAAGAAGAATGTAGGGTATAGTATGGGAAGGACAGAACAGCAGACCCAGGATGGTAGACATGGACCGGGTCTAGAAGAGGGTGGCCAGAAGGGTCGGTTAGGGAGTGATCAGCAAGCTTTGAATCAAGATGTGAACGTCCCTCCCTGTTAAAAGCAGGATAGATTCCGTTGTGACACGGCATAAATCTGACCCTGTCAGGAGGGGTTGGGGACCTCACTTCACCTAGGGGACGGAGGCATACCAGGGTTTTTGCCAGAGCCAGTTCTGCCCCAGCAGAGGAGTGCGAGAGTTGGAAGGGCCAAGTTTATGTCCATTATACATGCGCCTGGGTGCAAATGTCAAGTACCACTTGTTGTTACCCCATAAATACCATTCCCTGTTCTGACCATTGTTTTATTCTACTGTTTAACAACTCCAGATCCCACCAGTCCTTGTGGCCGAAGGGGGAATGAGCAACCTAGCAGAGAGATATGTGGTCGAGAACAGCAGGGCCCAGCGCGGGGCAAACTCTAGACCGCCACCCAGTAGGCTCCAGGACACATGAACACAGACATGGGAGTGATGATGTTTCTCGCGGGCCACCCTAGCAGAGTGGCAACAGACACAAACTTAGAAACCATACATAGGAGATCTGTGAGAGTGACTGTATCTGTTGTGGGCCACCATTGCTGAACTCCGGTGGACCAGCACTTGAGGACTACTATCATAAGCAATATGAAAATGAATGTTTGCCACAGGCCGCCATTGCCGAACTCCGGCAGACCAGTGCTTCTGGGGGCATGCTTCAGAGGCTTTTTAAAGCCTCATACCTGTATACCAAGGCCCTGCAAAAAAGAGAGTATAGCGATTTACACAGGAACCTGATGATCTACAGAACCAATGGGAGGAGGAGCAAAACAAGTGAAAAGGGAAACCAAACATTGTGGGATTTCAGTAGAGGTCAAAGGAGGAGGAGGCAGACCAGGAGACCAAAACAGGGAAGGACAGTGCAGCAGAGTGTGGAGGAGGATTGAGCATGTGCAAAGTAAATGATTGGTTTCTGAGAAAAAATGCTACTGTGAAAATGTGTGTTTGGTGATTGCAGATTAATGGTAATCGGTAGTCTATGTGAGAGTCAGTGTACTAGGTGAATGAGAAAGTGATTGATGGGTGACTGTGGGAGAAGGAGGGGTTGAAGTGCAGTGGAGAGGGCAGAGTCGTAGAGTGGAGAGGGGAGAATAGTAGAGTGGAGATGGTAGTTAAGTGATGAGGTTTTGAGTAGCAGGTGACGAGGAACATTAGAGGGACAGAAAGGAAGGAGGAGAGTGTGAGTAGAGAAGGGAAGAGAGTAGAAGAAAGGAAAGAAAAGAGGGAACATCAGGACGAGGACTAAGATGACACGTAAGGACAACGATAACTGAGAACTGAGTGATTGGAAGTCACCCCTTGCACCCCTTCCTCAGATATTTTCATTTTGTGGGACCCCGGTAAGGATCCACCTAGGAATTCCCAGAGGGAACCAGATAGAGATGGCAATTTCCTTTAGGCCCTCATGGCTAACCTGCTAGCTATATCATAGACAGTATGGGTTAATTATCTCTAGTAACCAGTTTGGGATTTAGGAATGCCTGGGGTTGGGAGGAAAACACCCACAGAAGATGAGGGAAAAGATGAGGGAAAGAGGGATGGCCCTTCATGGGACCTGATTCAAACATTTAAATAAATAGCTTCAAGAGCTGGTGTGTTCTTTTGGCACAGGAAAGTCAGCCCAGAATGATTTTAGCACACCTTTGAGTCATTGCTCCGATCTGGAGATTAGTCGTCAGCCTTTGGACCTTATATGGAGTTAGTATGGAAGAAGATGACGCCACGACGAGTGGTGAAAAGGAGTGATCAAACCACATTAGGCTTTGTAAAGATCTATGTTCCATTTATTGATTTGCCGGGGGACCAAGACATTGAGACGGTTAGATTATTATGTACCTGTTTCATCCCAAAGAGAAGACATTCCAACATTTGTTTACCTGTTTTTCACATTGAGAATAATACAACCTATTCTGTGCCTTTTCATTTCTTTTTATTAAATCAAGCATTTATAAAACCTCACTTAACACTATGCATGCTGTTGATCCTAATTTGGCTTTCTGTCAGAGGATAGAAGATGAAGAGAACATAAATGCGTAGTGCGCTCATGCAGAGTTTACAAAAATCCCAATCTTGATATTCACAAAGGTGCTTTAAGGCTGTCTTAACTAGGATCAAGAACCAGGCTGGGTCTCAAATGGACATGCTAACATTATCTTTACACAGAAAATGTTCTGTAGAGCTCAGCCTTTTTGAAGCAGGAATACTTTTTAGACATTGCGGAAAGAGGGATCCAAAGCCTTGGATTGTAAAATTCCAGGTGGTAGAAGGTGCTGCTGGATGACGCATTAAAAACTGAGATAATATGTTCAGTGTGTCTGTCTTTCCAGCTTTGATTTACTGTTCTTTTTTACCTACTAAAGCTTTCTCAAGTGATAGGGATTGGAAAGAGTCTGATGACTGTTCTCCAGTCCGGAATATGATCAACGGGGGTTTTCTGTGAAGTATGTTATTTATGAAGAAAACAATCTAATCACAATAGGATGATGAACGATGCTAAAACATGTTATGTAACCTCCAAATCAATGCTTTCTCCTGTTTCATTTGTTGTGGGCGTCATGGTATCGCTGAAGTATTACTGTTTTAGAAGTGTCTGGAAATGTTTTTCTGAACATAGCAGTCTCAAAGAGTTACTTTCAGTAGCACCCAGAATCTATTATGGGTTTCCAGACTTAAGATTGAACTTTAGACTCCTCGGACAATTTAAACAATCACAGCAGATTGCAGTGCATTTTAAGCACCAATGCAAATGATGCCAACTTGGTGCCCCCCTTTGTGTGTTTTCTGGCACAGTACTTTGATTAATTCCCTCCTGGCTTCTTTTAGCACTTTTCTTGTCTAATTTTTAGGTCCCAAGAGATGGGCTGGAAAATATACATGTTCTTACAGTGACAGAGGATGGGGACACACCTCCCAAGTACTGATTTTCTGGGATTTTAGGAGCAGGTCTTCCAGCAGGCAGGACGCAAGCATAGCTTTAAAGATAAGGCACTTAGATTAGAGACTATTGCTTTTGATAATCTAGGGAACTATCATCCCCGTTATGGAAAAATGTATCTTCAGTACATTGTCTTGGGCATAATGCTTTTTCTTCACACAGTAGTTACTCAAGTAATCCCAGTTTAGTATTATAAAAAGGAATTTATAAGGAATAATGTTGATGCTTGAAGGGGGTTATGTACAAAATACATGTTTACAAATAAAATAAATATCCAAACCCTGATATATAGGATTTATCTCTATAAATATCCATTATGACATATAACATCCTGGGGAGGTGAGGCAAATCACACCAGTTTTGATTTCCCCCACACCATTAGTTAATGTCACTATTGCTGTAAAACAATCCTGGCTGACTATTCCAACTTTGGGTGATTGCCTTAAGACGCTAATGCCTTTGAGAAAGACTACTGATACAGGTGTGTCAAAGAATCAGTCAGGGATTTGCGTCCAAAGCTTAATCAGTCTGATTGTCATGGAATGCTGGTGAAGGACTTCCGACCCCTCAAATTGGATTCTCATACTGCTCAGATGTTAGTGGTGTGCTCTTTAGAATATGCCCGACAATACAACTCACAAATGTAGGCTTGAATTAGACACTGTATAATAGATTAACCCTTCATCGTTGATGTCAAAAAAGTGCCAAATGCAATTTTATGATTTCTTTTGATTAACTGCTGTAGTTTTGGCAAAGTGCCCAACCTGCCACATTCATTTATTCATCCCAAGTTAAAAAGTGGTGTGTTGGTTTCTGAGCATGTAAGCCAAACTTACATTCTCTGCTGACTTCATCAGCACGTACTTGCTCTCCTGCAAGTACGTGTTAACCGTCATCCCAAGGCAGAACCTGCACATGCAGGCGCTTCCCTTAACTCCCATTACATGTGCAGAAATAATTATAACATGGATTGCACCTATAAACAAAATCTTAATCTGGTCAATTTGTGCTATCCTATGCACGTTAATTAGGCTCCACTGATGATGGAATCTTCGCTGAGGTCTGGGAATTCTGGAATACCTTTTACTTTTCAATCATCTTTTAATTTTCAATCATCTTTTATTATGACAGACCTGAACAAGGCAAATGTGGATCCTCCTTTTTGTAAATGCATATTAATGAGACAATTTCCAATATCTGCACAATCTCTTCCAGTGTTACTTTGTCCGACCAGGGAAGATCCTCAAGTTCTTTAATCTCACAGAGTTTTGAAGAGTAAAAAAAATGCACATTTGCTGGCTTTATTACTTGTAAATATAACAAGCAGCAACAAGCCCACATTGACGCTAAAAGAAAAAAATATCTTGAATACAAAGACTTTTTTTCAACAAGTGAATTTTATCTTCATAAATATCTCTTGAGAACACTTAAGAGTTCTGGAATTCCTAATAATCCCATAATCCGATTTGAGCTAGGAAGTAGGCTTAGTCCTGTTCACATTTGTACATCCCCTGATTTAGAGCAAGATGTCTTCTCCTTTATTCAGAACGTTTGCACATTCCTTTGCCAATTGAAGAGTTTTCAAACCGTCCTCCACTCAGAATGGGATGTACTACTGTCAGGTTTGTCAGATGGAGTGATGACTCTGGATCCCTCATAAGTCTAGATGCTGTGCTATCACTGTCCGAGGAAATGTGACCCACTGATTGGTATAATAGCCTGTGTAAGCTATAGCCCAAGGCAGGAGTGCTAAATGACAAACACCCTCAGGATACATAAGTTGAAAGGCATATAGAGGGCAAAGCACAAGCGTAACATTTCAGTTCATTTAATTATGTTTATAAAAACATCCATCAAACGCAGACAGTACAAAGCATAAAAGTCATTACAATGCAGTGTGTATATAAAACAAAAACAAATTCAATACCTTTAGACAAAAATATTAGAACCATGGATCTCATGATAATAAGACAAATTCTATCCCTTTAAAATCCCTTTTCTTCTATACATATCACTTTTCAGATAGGTCAGTTCTGATACCGCCGTCAGAAGCAGCAACAAAGTCGGCCTGTAGCAGCGAATATCGGTGAGCTTAATAATCTGCAGGATAGTACGTTTTCTAATGTCCCCATACCTGAGGCAAAATAATATAAAATGTTTCAAATCCTCTCTTGGTGACCCACACACTGGGCAGCTAGGATCATTTGGGTATCCTGGCCATTTTTCAGTGTTTCCCCTTAGCAGAAGGCAGTAAACCCTAGCCCTAGTTATGAGCCATCTATGTTGCTTTTTCGTGGCCCAAATGAGATAAGGCTGTATATAGGGTACCCTGCTAATCAACCTGTCTTGGCCTTCATGATGTGTGAACTGTGCTGTGAGGGCTCGCTTGTCAGAGATCCCCTGATGCACCGCCTGTTTATAAACTCTCAATTGCAGAGAAGATAACACTACAGCGTGAGGAAACTGAGCCTGAATATCACCAATACAGAGGGACTCCTTTACATACCTCAGCCAAGGAATTTTACACCAAGTTTCCTTATTCAACTTGTTTCTAATAATGAAATGACACAGAGTTGCATGCTTATTTTCCCATATCCTTAGCCAAAGATTGCTAGGGGTGACTGCCCATTCATCCTCCCAGTTGCCCCTCCCTAGTTCCTCATGGACCGATACACAAGGGGATGAACTGGGAAGTCCCAGGAGTTGTTTGAGAAACCGATTTTCTTTTCCCTGTAATTCACTGAGCTTGGTATGGCCCACAAAGGTGCTCCATACAGGGTAGCTGCCTTTGTTTGTGTGGTGTAAACCTTAAGAACCGATTGCAAATGCTGACTCTTGCACTTTTATAGAAAGCAGGGTATGCCAGCCATATATTGACTCATTTTCAGTGACTGTTTTTTCACATGAGCATTTCCCGTCACCACCTCTGAAAACCTGACCCCCAAATAATGAAATTCTTCTAACCTTGGGATAATTTCCCCGTTACAGACTATGGGAACACATCTTGGCGGGCCTCTTCCTTCCGGGGCACACAGAGGTGGAATGGGAACCAAAAGAAACCCTGGAAATAATTTTCAAGTGGCCTCATTTCACACATTTTGAGCAATACCAACTCTTTTCCTTTGAGTAAATGTGAAAATAAAATACAAAAGAGGCCCAGGGTGTAAAGGCCCACTAGAATTCTCCAGAGTTCCCTGTAGTCCAGTCCAGCCCTGCGTGCACCCCATCACTGCTGATTTAATGGTATTAATCTTCAACCCCAGACCAGTCATAAAGTTAGCATAAGCATCGACCAGGGCCTGCAGGGCCCTAGGGGTTCTGACCATGAGGACTGTGTCATCAGCATAGGCCAGAACCCAGGCTCAGGTAGTCATGTCTGTTCCCACTAAGGTCTCCAGCAACCATTGATGTACAGTGTGAACAATATGGGGGCAAGCACGAAACCCTGCTGATCCCCCCCAACCCTACATTAAAGCACTCTGTACACCTGCCCCCTGGTCCAATATGAACACTGGCCTCATTGTCTGTATGGATCTCCTGAAGCACCACCAGTATTGCCTATGGGCACCCCATGGACCCAAGCACGGCCCACAACTTTAGTCTATCGACTTTGTCAAAAGTCGTGCTTAGGTCCATAAAAGCAAGGTTCTCCCTTGCAAAACACAAAATTGGAAACCGGGAGATGTGGATTAAGTGCCTGTTCCATTGTCCTAATCCGGGTCGAAAAACCAAATTGTATATCTGCCAGGATCAACCCTTCTGCAAGCCAAGACTTAATATCTCCTAACAGGACACATCCAAACATTTTAAAAGAAGTATCTAGAAGAGATACGGGGTGATAAGACAATGGAATAGTGGGATCTCCTTTTTTAAAAATTGGGGAAATAATCGCAGATTTCCATGAGGATGGGTAGTGGCCAGAAATTAAACAGGGATTAAAGGCTAACGTCAACACCAGTGCCCATAGATCCATTTGCTCCAAAAAGAGGTCAGCTGGTATGGCAACCAGTCCAGGAGCTCGGTTAGCTGAAGTTAACAGGGGGCTGTTGTTGTCTTTGACAGGGGGCTGGCATGCTAGAGGAGGAGAGCTACGTGTGGGCGTATTAACCGGACTCCATGAATGAAATGCCTGAGATTCTTTCTGATACATTGTATGCATTTGCAACATTTGGCAGTGAGAAGGTTAATGGTTTACAAAAAAACGGTCGGCAGAACGTTGCTACGTGAGGTCGAGCTGTGAGTATAATTTCAGTCATGGGACACCGGGGAGATCGTCTCTCCCGTCAGACCAATGCAGGTGTGAAAAGACGGAGAGTGTGAGAGAAGTGCGGCGTGGATTAACAGCTGACAAAATTTGTCACGTGAGACTGGGATCGTGCACTCTGATGCGCGCCCAACTGGTGTGAAGAGACGCTGAGAAAGAGAGGCGCAAGGCACCCGAGCAGCTGACGGAGGACCTGTCACAGGAGACCGGGGAAAAGCGAAGATGCACTGAGATGAAAAGTCGCTGAAGAGAACCAGAGGCTAGATCGGTCATACGCGACTTGAAATTCCGACACTGAACGAGGCAGAGCGAGAAAGTGAGCCGGGAGGCCTGCAGGCGGCAATCCTGTCAGAAGGGGGAGAGCCACTGAGACAATGAACTGAGCAAACTGTCTTCAAGCAAGTACTTTACCCATACGCATTAGGAAACTAACAACCGCTCATGGCACCACGTGTATTGGCATCCAAATGATAAGCCTGCTGCCCTATTAACCGAGAGCAGAATACAAAAGAACAAACTGACTAGTATTTGTTTGGATCTAGGGAATTTTCTTTCAAGAGAAACAAAAGCCGAGAACTGGCATATGAAAGAAAGTGCAGCTAAAATACCCAGGTACTGCATGAAAATAAAAGTGAACAGAGAAAACAGGAATATTAATAATAAACCAAAAATCTCCAGAGAAGAGATAGTAACCCTGTCTCCACTGACTATCCCCGTATGCGTCTGGGACACTAATTGGGAGTCAAACTAAAGAGTTTTCCTACCCGCACACCGATGAACTGCAGGAGTCATCTAGCTGACACGCGCTAAGAGACATTACCCTAAAGATATTGAGAATAATAAGAAAAACGTAATCTCCACTACGTACCTCCTGTGTCTTGATCAGAACGAGAGTTAAACTAAATAAAGAGTTAATGTGAAATAATTACTCAGTCTCGTTATTAGTGCATCCCACGAATAGAACTTCTGACATTTGGTGGCAGCGGTGGGATTGAGAGAAATCCATGGAAGCCTTAATTAAAACACTTAGCGAGGGTCAACATCAACTGCAACAAGCCTTGCTGTTACAAAACCAGCATGCGCACGAAGACAGGCAGGACTTTCAACAGGCAATTCAGTTGCAGCAAACACAACTAATAGAAGCCACTAATTTAAGAAGACACTCAAGTACCCGCTACAGTCCTTCAGAAGTTTACTCCTGGAGAAGACCCAACATGTTTCTTTGTCAATTTCGAGAGGGTGGCCAGGAATGCACAATGGCCAGCAGACAGATGGTGTCACTACATCGCCCCTCTGATGACCAGAGAGATGCAGAGTGCCTACCAGGCGGCAAACCTACCGGGGATACAACGTGTGTCGACATGAAGAGTGTGGTCTTGGAGAGAATGGGGCATGATAAGGAGGCATACAGAATACAGTTCAGAGAAACAAAGCTGCTACACAATGAGATCCCTCGACAACACTTTTATACAGTAAAATAATTGGGTGATGAATGGTTACAGACAGTGACTACAACCACACAGGTGATGGCAGAAAAGATTGTTCTTGAGCAATTTGTGGAAGCATTACCAATCCCAATACAACAGTGGGTAAGACAACACCATCAACCCAGCTTAATGGAGGCCGTAAACATTGCCTCTGCTTATCAGAAGGCCGGACAAGGCCGGCTAGTGACCTATTTAAACCAACCCTGAGCAATTATAGGGCCAATATCCGGCAACCCCAAAAATACTACTCCATCTAGATGGCCTAACTCCATGCTCAAATTAACAGAGTGGGAAGGTCCAAGATCCCGACCCAGTGGAGAAGGGAATGCAGCAAGTAGAACATCAGGAAGTGCTTCGCGAGGTCCACAATGTTTGAATGTGGGGAATGGGGACATCTCGCTTGTCTCTGTCCCAAAAGATACAAGATTGATCCTATGGATGTCAGGACTCTCAAAGTACCAAGAGAAGAAGATGTGGTAGAACCTGACCAGACCATGAAGTCTCCATTTGTGTATACATGCGATGCCGAAGTGGAGGGACGCCAGACCAGAGCAATGATTGACTCCGGGAGTCTGCAAATAGCCATCAGCACCGATCTGTTAGGTGATCAACCCATAACCGGCAGTACGATACCAATCCGATGTGTGCATGGGGATGTGAAAAGATATCCAACTAAAGAAATTCAAATTAAATCGGTTGGTGAACAAGCAGATGTAAGGGCTGCTGTGATGTCTGTGTTACCAGAACCTCTCTTAATTGGCTTGGATGTACCTAACTTACCCCATATAATACAAAGTATAGAGAAAAACTGGCTAAAGAATGCTCCCTTTCATGACCAAGAAATTGCGGCCCCACTCGTGAAGGAGAGGAGGAGCCATGCTGAGAAGCGGAAGGTACGTACGAACAGAACATGGCCCCCAATGGCAGTGGATTGGAAATTGGATGAAGTAGGGGACAGTTTCCGAATGGCACAAGAGTTAGATGCAGTGTTAAGCCATGCCCGAGATTCCACTGAAATTAACTGGATTGGAGAGGGACCATACTTCTTAAAGAACAAAGGCTTATACTACCGGGTTTCAACAGGACATGGTGATGAATCGGTGCGACAACTGCTGGTTCCCAGGCATTATCAACGAGCTGTGTTGGAAGTGGCGCATGTACAAGTGGGAGAGGGACATCTGGGAGCCGAGAAAACTACCCAAAAGATACTTGGTAGGTTCTTTTGGCCTGGAGTACACGGCCAAGTGGTTAGATTCTGCCAGCAATGTGAAGAGTGCAAGAGAAAGAATAAAGCCAACATTGCCAAAGCACCTTTACAACCTATGCCTCTGATCCTTGAGCCCTTCTATTCTATTGGAATGGATATCATATGACCCCTGGATCCCACTAGCCGAGGACACAAGTACCTGTTGGTGAGATTGGACTATGCCACCCGATACCCGGAAGCTTTTCCCCTGGGGTCTATCATTGCTTAACAAATCTGTGATGTGCTGGTTCCCTTCATCGCCCGTGTGGGCATACCCCACGAAATTGTCACCGACCAAGGAACTAACTTCTTGTCTTCCGTTCTCAAGCAAGTCTGTGTGACCCTACACATCTAACAACTAAGGACAGCCGTATATCATCCCCAGACAGATGGTCTAATAGAGAGATAAAACCAAACCATCAAGCAAATGTTACGGAAGACCATCAACCCGGTAGACAGAAACTGGGATATATTGATACCTTGGATCTTGATGACATTACAGAACACCCCTCAGTCATCAACGTGATTCGCCCCATTCGAACTCCTGTTTGGTAGACCGGTTAGATCCCTCCTTGACATACAAAAAGAAGGGTGGGAAGAACAACTGAGCCAAGAACTTACTCTTACTGAATATGCTTCACAACTAAAAGAGAGGGTGGAGAAACTGCAGGCCGTGGCACAAACTAATCTACAGCAAACCGAAGGAAGGCAGGAGCAATACTATAATCAGAAAACGAGGATGCAAACGTTTCAGGTCGGACACCAAGTCCTAGTATTACTACCCACCACGGAAAACAAGATGTTGGCCGCATGGAGAGGGCCCTACCCCATAGAAAAAGTCCTGGGGCCAGTCACATACCAAGTACGCCAATCGGACCACGGAGATGCACTACAAACATACCACATTAACTAACTGAAAAAATGGATAGCTCCTACTACTACCATCGCTATATTCAATAATGAGGAGATGCCCGCCGAATACCTTGCACAGAGTTGGGAAGATGTAGGAAAAGAAGTCTTGAATATAAATTCCGAACTAAGCCTCTCCCAAAGATCGGAACTCTGGCAATTAGTGAACCGGTACACAACAATATTTTCCTCCAGACCTGGGTGAACCACACAGGCCTACCACCACATTGAAACTCAGCCACGCACTATTGTCCGACTACGACCCTACAGAATTCCCGAGGCACGGATTCAAACTTATCAACCATGAAGTACAGGCAATGCTACAAATGGGAGTGATCGAACCCTCACACAGTGACTGGTGCTCTCCTGTGGCGTTGGTGCCTAAACCAGATGGTAGCTCCAGGTTTTGTATGGATTTCAGAAAATTGAACGAGATATCAAAATTTGATGCATACCCCATGCCCAGAATAGAGGACCTCCTCGATAAACTCAGAGAAGCCAAGTAACTCACTACCGTGGATCTCTCCAAAGGATACTGGCAAATTTCACTTCACTTGTCAGACAAATAGAAAACTGCCTTTGCAACTCCCACCGGTCTTTATCAGTTCACCCTACTACCTTTTGGGCTACACGGGGCACCAGCCACCTTCCAGAGACTTATGAATACCATTTTGAAGGGACATGAGAAACATGTCGGAGCATACCTAGACCACATAATTATTTACAGTCAATTGTGGAGCGAACACCTAAAACAGATAGAAGCCATTTTCATGACTTTGCAAAAAGCCGGGTTACATATTAACCCAAAGAAGACTCATCTGGCCAACCTCCACACTAAATATCTAGGATACTATGTCGGACAAGGAACCATCAGACTGCAGAAAGAGAAGATGAAGGCGATCAAAAGGCTACAGTTTCCCACTAATACTCGGCAAGTCCGGGCCTTCCTGGGATTCGTCAGTTACTATCGATGATTTATTCCTCATTTTTCAACCATCGCAGCTCCATTAACCAACCTGCTAAGAAATACAGCCCCTTCCAAACGAAACTGGCGAAATGAAACAACCGAGGTGGTCTTCAATGCATTGAAGAATGCTCTCACAGAACAAGCAGTTCTACAATGACCTGATTATGAAGCACCCTTCTACCTACACACAGATGCATCAGGAACTGGATTAGGAGCAGTCATTTCCAGAACAAACAAGAAAAAGAAAGACCTGTGCTTTTTGTCAGCTGGAAGCTTTTTACACATGAGATGAGTTGCCCTACAATAGAGAAGGAATGTCTAGCAGTAAAATGGGCCGTTGAATTGCTCTGTTATTATCTCCTGGGTCGTCATTTCACACTTGTAACAGACCATGGCCCATTGGTCTGGCTCGCCAGGAACAAAGACACCAACCCGAGAATCCTGAGATGGTTCCTTGCCCTTCAACCATTTTTCTTACAAACTACTCATCAGCTGGGACGCATGTTAGCCCAAGCAGACTATCTATCCCGTGCACACGCCCTTCCCGATCGTAAGGGCTTAGATGGGGAGGTATGTGAAACGGTTAAAACACTGGGACCGAGCCATTAGAGAAGTCTGGTCAACACGGAGCATACAGGCAGTGAAAGGGTGCAAGGATAGCTTGGTGGGAGGGACCCGGGGTAATTGACAGACAGATAAAAGAGCAAATGATTAATGAAAAACTGAAATGAAGGGGGTTTCCTGAAGTTAGCGGGGGCTGTTGTTTTTGACAGGGTGCCGGCATGCTGGAGGAGGAGAGCTACGTGTGGATGTATTAACCAGACTCTATTAATGAAATGCCTGAGATTCATTCTGATATGTTGTATGCAGTTGCCACGTTTGGCAGTGAGAAGGTTAATGGTTTATAAAAACCTGTCGTCAGAACGTTGCTATGTGAGGTCGAGCTATGAGTAGAATTCCTGTCACGGGACACCGGGGAGATCGTCTCTATCGTCAGAACAATGTGGGTGTGAAAAGACGGAGCGCGTGAGAGAAGTGCGACGTGGATTAACAGCTGACAGAATTTGTCACGGGAGACCGGGATCATCGACTCTGATGCATGTCCAGCTGGTGTGAAGAGGTGCTGAGAGAGAGCGGCGCAAGGCGGCCCGAGCAGCTGACGGAGGACCTGTGACAGGAGACTGGGGAAAAGTGAAGACGCACTGAGATGAAGGGTCGCTGAAGAGAACTAGAGGCGAGATCGGTCATACGCGAGTTGAAATTCCAGCGCTGAACGAGGCGGACAGAGAAAGTGAGCGGGGTGGCCTGCATGCGGCAATCCTGTCAGAAGATGAGCAGAGGGTGTGGGGGGAGAGCCACTGAGACTTTGAACTGAGCGAACTTTCCTCAAGCAAGTACTTTACCCATACGCATGAGGGAACTAACAACCGCTCGTGGCACCACGTGTATTGGCATACAAATAATAACAGGCCGATTCATGGAATTAATGTGCGCGGAAAAACCGGCGCACGCGTGCGAAAACATGCGATTCGCAGTGGCACAGAAAAAATCGCAGAAAATCGCACAGAAAACAGCGCACATCCATTCATGGAAGCACGGGCACGCGCGAAATGTGGGATGTGTGCTGAGAAAGTGCGCGGCGCACGCTGGCGCACGCTGGCGCACAGGTCAACGAACGCCATGCGATAAAGCCACAGCGAATTCGCACATAGCGCGGCGCACAGAACAAAAGTAGGCGTAACACGGGGCGTCACACGCAGAATGGGGAACAACTCGTGAAAATGTGGGTCGTCACAGGGGAGGTCCAGGAGGCAAGTGCGCGGAACGCCCAGACGCTCGCCTACAACAGGCATTCATGGAATCGAATCGGGTAAAACAGCGCACGGACAAAGACGCGCACAGGCCCATACCCGTACGCCACAGAAAGCAGGCGGTAGCGTCCCAATACATGTGCGCCAAAATGTGCGCTTACCGTATACACAGCTCAGCGATTGTGCCTGGGGGAGCGTTTGCGTGCATTTCAGGGGTGCGCGAGAAGTTTCACACGCGTTTTGGCTGGGTGCGTGTATATCAGGGGTGCGCAAGAATTTTCACATGCGTTTTGGCTGGGTGCGTGTATATCAGGGGTGCGCGAGAAGTTTCACATGCGTTTTGGCTGGGTGCGTGTATATCAGGGGTGCGCGAGAAGTTTCACACGCGTTTTGGCTGGGTGCGTGCATATCAGGGGTGCGCAAGAAGTATCACACGCGATGGGGCCTGGGGGAGCGGGGTGCGTGTATTTCGGGGGCCTGCGGGTGGATTCACACGCGATGGGGCCTGGGGGAGCGGGGTGCGTGTAATTCAGGGGCCTGCGGGTGGATTCACACGCAATGGGGCCTGGGGGAGCGGGGTGCGTGTATTTCAGGGGCCTGCGGGTGGTTTCACACGCGATGGGGCCTGGGGGAGCGGGGTGCGTGTATTTCAGGGGCCTGCGGGTGGTTTCACACGCGATGGGGCCTGGGGGAGCGGGGCACCACTCACCGTCTGCCTTGCATGTAGAAGAACGCGTAGCCAACACCCGCTGCGAAGTAATAGCGAGTGAACCCCAATGGATGGAAAACACACGCACCGCACGAAAAGCACGTACAGAGAAGCCCTGCCAGGGCAACGCCCGTGCGCGAAACTGCACAGACGCGCTTACGCTGTAAGGGCCTTTGGTCCAATGAAATCGCGTACGCGTGCTGACGCGCTTACGAGCTAGGGCCCTTTCCTCGAATTTCACGCTGACATGCAGGATTTTAACATGCCAAATCACTCCGTATCAAGATGGCCACGCGAAAACACACGGAAGACCACGCTCCTGCCCAGAAGGCCGAATCACTGCCACCCAGTACCCCGAGCAGCCTCCCACGTGTCATCTGCTGCTGCCTGCCTGCCTGCCTGCTGCCACCGTGCCCTGCCATTTGGTGCCTGCACATCAGCCATCTGCAGGGGTCCATTTGCTGTGTCCACCCCTGCTGGTACAGAAGACTCCCGATTCGAATAACATTGCTCCACAGCCCAGCCCCAGGACCCAGTTGCCCACCCACTCCTGCCCCTGGGGTTGCCATGTCGGGCACATCTACATCTGACACCAGTGGCAACCCCCGGCCAGAGGGGCAGAGGGGCACCAGCTTCACTGCCACCGAAGTTGGTGTCCTGGTGGAGCAAGTCCTGGGGCAGTATGATGCCCTCTTCGGATCGTCCCGCGCCAACAGGGAAGGACGGGAGAGGATCTGGGCCGACTGTGTGGTTGCCATCAACGCAGAGGGGGTGGCAACCCGCACCATCCAGAAGGTCAAGAAGCGCTGGGAGGACTTGAGGTCCAGGACCCTCATGAAGGCCCGGCGCCTCGTGGAGGGGAGCCGGGGCCGCATGAGTTCCATCCAGTTGAGGGTCCTGGAACGCGTACACCCAGCGCTCCACGCCCAGGTCCTTGAGAGGGAGACCCGTCTGGAGTTGAGCGGTAAGTGGCCAAGCATTGCTGTGTGAGACAGGGCATGTTGCAGTGTGCTGGTTGTCTGATACTTGCCTGCATGTGTGACATAGGCCATGTACGCATGTATGTGTGCAGGGACATCATGGGAATGCATGTGCGACCTGTAATGTGTGAACCGCACGGTTGTTGCATGTGTTTGAATGCGACATGGGGAGCCCTGTGCAGATTGCACACATGAGAGCATGGCAGTCTCTGTTCCTGGACATGGGTGGGGGCGAGGGATGGGTGCTGATGCCAGATACATATGTGGTATCCATGTCTGTGTGCCTGACCTGCGTGTCTGTGACTTGTGAGTGCCATGGATGCATGACACATGTCTGTGACAATGTACAGATTCACTGATGCAGCCTAGTCATCCTTGTATGCACTGTGATTGGGGTGTACGGGGCCAGATGGATGTGACCGAGGTGAAGTGTGTGCATGTGATAGGCATGACCCATGATGCATGTGAGTCCCATTACATTGTATGATTCGAGAGTCCATTGGACATGTATTTAAATGTCCATGGCACGCACCATGACTGTCACTGTGTGTGTATTGCCTGGACTGACACGTGTTGTGGTGTGACATGATGGAAGTGTACTTTGACAGTGGCACTCATCTGCTATTGCTTCCTGTCTAGGGGACCATAGTACAGTACCCTGATGCTTGTGTTCTATGTCTCCCTCTACACAGCGGCTAGTGAAGGAGAGGGCGGAGACGGCGCTGTGGAGCAAGGCGGCGGGGATGCCCCCACGGCTGCAGCGGAAGGGGTGGGTGAGCCCCCACAGGGGCCTGCCACGGCGGTAGACGGTGAGGAGCCATCCAGGTTGGTGGTTTCCACAGAGGAGGAGGAGGCCCCCACTGAGGCGCACATGGGGCCTGGTGGGGGCATCCCTGCTGGTGCAAGTGGTGCAGTCTGTGGGATGTATTTACCCATGCATCCGAGCCCTACCTCAAAACTGTGCAGTACTGACATGAAAACATCATGATGGCCAGAGCTTCCCAGAAAATGCACAGGGAAATGCAGGAAGAATAGGCTGCCATTCATTTTTGCCGATGTTATGGGCACAGAAGGACGCTGCCTAAAACCACCATTGGACTACCCGCACAGTAGTCTGAAACCATTGGGAATGGCAATGCTGATTGCCAAATGCAACCTAGAATTGTGGGGAATTCATTTCTTAAATCCCAAAAATGGGTGCAGTACCAGTACTCACCACTATCCAAAAGCCGGCGTTTTAAAACCACTCTGTTTCCCTGAAGGCAAGTCAAAATGCCTATTTTCAAACATTGCAATATGTGCAAAATATTTACTGAACACCAGCAGACATTTGGCAGAATGGAGTTTTGTGTGCCTACAAAATCTGGGAAATGAAGATCATAAGACAAGGTTTATAACAAGACTGGCTGCGCTGTGGATTTCAGCAGTTTAAGTTGCACTGGATTGAAAGACACTAAAAAAAAAATTCTAAATGTTTAAATTGACTGAGTGACCTACTTTTGAGTGTCACATAGGTTGCAATTGTTTAAATGTCATAGTTTTGCACTTAGAATCAGCATTCTAGCTGCATGTGTAAAATTGCAAGTTAATTTAAAAAGCAACAAATAACATGACAGTAGCTGAAAGTCTGGCTTAAGGAACTTGATTCTGCCTGGCAACTACCCCCATCAGGAGTGAAATTTGAGTCACCACTGTGTTCCCAGGCCAACCTTCCTTTAGCTGCCCACACTAAGGATATGCCATCTATCTGATAATTGAATTACCTGTGCTCTGCAAGAGAGTGAACAAAGCCCTCTTCACTCAGGCAAAGGTTTTTATTACCGCAGTCGTAAAATGTAGCTTCCTCCTGGCAGGAGCTGGGAGGAGCACTGCCTGTGAGAGCAAGCTGGCTTGGCAGAAACTGGAAAGACTGGTTTCTATACCATGTGACCTGGGAAACCACACCCCTTTGGAGCCAGAACATAACTTTAAAAAGATGAATAACTCATAGAGCGGACATGTGAAAATTTTATAAATGATACCATAATTCTTGTGATTTTTCTGCCCACATGTTAAGAGGTTTTTCGACCCGGTGGCATGTTCAGGGGGGTTTTAGCGGAAAAGTGGATATTACTCTAAATGTATGCATGTTAAAAATCTGAAACTTCATCAGTTAATGTCCCTACTCCCTGCACACATGTATGTAAAGTTGGGTCAATGTCAGAAAGTGAAAAATCAGTTAAAAAGTGAAATATCTGCCATTTCTGAATGCAAGCTCTTAGAAACAGCAGATTTGGACAGAGACATGGCTAAATTCAGCCACACCATGTATATGTAATTTCAAGCAACTGTGTAACTGTGAAATATGTCTTTTATTATCAAATATAGAATGTGTGCAATCTGACAGAGCAGTGTCCTATCTGCAAGCCATAAAATGACATCCCTCTGACTCACAGTTCATTCCCCAATCAAATGATAAATGGAAGTATGACCAATTAGAAGCTGAGAGAGAGGTAGGGTCAGTGATGCTAGAACACACCCACATTCTAAACACATAAAAGCAGACAGACAGGACAGATAGAGACCTTCAAAATCCATCTGCAGCGGGACGCTCTGCCGGAAAAATCCATACTTACCTCCATCAACCTCCAGAAAGCCAAACTAGAGACTTCAATCTATCCAGAACTAAGAGACCAGACCAGAGAGAAAGCAGTGCTGTACCCAGAGAGACCCAGACCAGCAGAGAGAGCTGACCCAGATCACTGTGAAGTGCAGAGGCCAGACCAGACCAGACCAGAGTCCAGTTTAAAACCCTGACCAGATCCATGGCGAGGCCCATTTCACTCAAGAATATAGTGTGAGTACCTAGAAAACTGTGCAGAACCAATCTCTTAGTTAAAATAATATAATTCAATCTATTTAACCTAAGTAGAACTGCCTCCTAACTGTCACTTGTCATTTTCTAGTCGCAAGCTGCACTTGTCTTTTTGAACTTTAAAATTTCAAATCTGAAAAACGACCTTCACAAAATCGCTCATATCTCCGCAACCGTTTGTGCTAGAGACTTGCAATAACTTTTATCTGAAAGCTTAGAATCGTGGCTTTCCTATGAACCAAGAACCGCATTCCTACCCCTTATAGTTTTACCGCAATCGCGGAACACGCATCCGCGAATTTTACCGCGATTTGCAATTTCTTCACATGTAAAAAACTGCTGCTGTTTGCTTTCTATTTGCCAGAAATTCGTTTAACCTGCTAACTATCCCTGCATCATTGCTAGTGTGAGCCTGGACTAATATTAACTAGATACCACTCACCCTGAACCTCTGAAAGGGAATTAAAAAGCATTTCCAGCATATTTCTCATCCATTGCTAGCACATATCAAAGCATTTGGGCCTGTGTTTTCAAAACTCCTATCTGTGTTTTAAACTTCTGTTGTCTAAGCTTGGGGGGGATTGAACTGATTACATTGATTGCATTTCTGAGAACTGTGTGCTCTCCTCCCATTCCATTGCATTGCATAAAGAGGGGGGGAGTGAATAGCCAGAGAAAAGTGATTACATTGTTTTGTGGAAATCATATTGAGTATTTTCTATACTGCATTTCATTCATTCAACCTTGCATTTCCTTGAACCCTATAAAGCATTCTCTACCACATTATCCTTCTGTACCTATTTACCAGTGTGCTACCTTATCCATTTCATCTCAACTCCTTAGTAATTATAAAGAAGTGTGCTAGTGCCAGATTCTCCGTTGTTGATCTTTATCATATCAGATTAAGTGTGCTATTCAATTATTAATTTATTATAAAGCGTGATATATATATATCTATTTTAAATTATCAAATAAACCTTTTAAACTTGCAAAACAGAACTACTTCTTGGCTCAGTGGGGTCAGGGGGATTCCAAGAGAGGGGTGTTATACAGGGGTAGTCATCCAGAACGCATGAACTGGACCTAAAGATATATCAATAAGGGTTTTCATTCAGTATTCTAGACTAGGCGTTAACTTAGCTGTAGTGCTGAATTGAATCCCCTTACAAATTGGGGGCTCGAGCCGAGACGTTGGGTTAGAATACCACTTGTGCAGCTTAATACAGTGTGCTAACTGACGGGATACATACATCCAGTCGGATCACCACGCTGCCTTACGCTGTGAAGCATTCCTCAAAAGGGACACTCCAAGAAAAGTTCTGTTCTGCAAAAATAAAATACTAACTTCTGTAAGTCAGGACAGAGACCAATCTCTAGAATGACGACCTTAGTAGACATGAAAATAGCCAGAGAGCACCTCTTGCATAAGCTATTTGTGAGAGGTGAATGGACCGAACAGGGCCAGGATGTGTGGTTGCAGGCCATCACACAACAGGTCACTGAAACAGGGTCAGATATATATAGAGATCAGGGTCCATTACATGTGGCCCTGAGTGAACTATATATGGCTCCTAAAGCCAAAGAGGAACACAATAAGATTGCCAGGATAGCAGCATACCTGTACCTATATATGGGAGACATGCAGGATAGATGTGCTGAAAGTCAAAATCTGGCAAATAGGCAACAGATGGCATTACAGAAGGCCCAATCTGATCTGGACTCTTCTGAGCAGAGGCTGCAGAGGAGCCAGGAGGCAGAAAATGATAGTAGGCAATATATCATTAAAATAAAAGAGGATATGGGCATCCTACAACAGGAAAAGACAGACCAGGATACCAGATTTCTGGCCTTGCAGAAGGAGCACCAAGACAGTTTGAACTCCCTACTGCAGAGCCAGAAAAAGCTGGAGCAACAGATCAATTTCAACAGGGCATGCACAGAGCAGGTAGCCACCCTGCAAATCCAACTAGACAGAGAGAAAGAGGAGAGCAATAAACTGATCCTGAAAGACCTGGATACCCAGGCAGAGTTTGATCAGGAGCGCCAGAAAGCTGGTGCCTTCCAAAGGCAAAGGGACGACCTGGCGGCACAAATGCAGGCTCTTAGTCAGGAAAGAGACGCCTTAGGCCAGGAAGTCTGCCATTTAAAAAGAAAAATGGAAGAAAATCACCTGGCCCTCCAGGGGCTGGGTGATCTCCAAAAAGAAAACCAGAACTTGGTAGAGCACACCAGAAGGGTGGAAGATGCTCTAGCAAGAAAGGAGCAGGCCAATAGGGACATTGCTCAGGAGGTAAACCTCCTGCAGCAAAGACTGGCCCAGTTCTCCAGGACCAACCAGGAAGCACAGAGGGAGAATGAGGCCCTCTGTCAACACAATGATAGGCTCCAGCAACAGGTAGCGATGCAGGAGAAACTGATAGAGTCGAGTAAGGCCTTAACAGAGGAACTGAAGGCACAAATGCAGGCTCTTGCATTGCAACAGGGAGCGGGGGCGGATAGAGATGAGGTTCGCTGGGAAATGGAAACTCCGGAGCATAACCTCAGGAGCCCTAGTACCAGAGGCCCTCATACCTCTCAGTCCCTGGACTCTGCCACCCCCATGTACCCTGGTGCACATGAGCACAGGGCCACAGGGATGGCAGACTACTATCCAGCTAAGAGTATGGGGCTCATAGGCCAGTACCACTCAGGAATGGAGGGGTGGGCATCCGGGTATGGGCACCCAAGTACAGTACAGTTCAGTGGGGAACCCCAGGAGAGTAGGCCCATTAAGGGCATCCTGAAAACCTCTGCCCAGTTAGGTCAGTGGAGGGGGTACCCATCAAATCCTGGCAGCAAGGAGGAATCTGAAGACTCCTCTGAACTGCGCAGGACACAGGAGACCAGGTCCCCACATTCTGCCAGCCATTCCCAGGCTCGCAGAATCCGGGAAAACCTGGAAGATCAGACGGGAACCTCTGGGAGCAGTGCCTCTGAGTCCGCGGATGAATGGACAAGGGTTACCCGAACCAAAAAGGCCAATAAGGCAAAAAGGGCCTTGCTTAAGGACCCCTTAAAGCAGATTAAGGCGATCAGGAGCGTCATCACGCCTTACCATAAGAACGCTAAGTATTCTGTTTGGGAGCACTTAGAGTTGTTTGAACAAATGATGGAGACTTTCCATTTGAAGGACAGCCAAAGCTGTATTCAATATGTAAAGTGGACATTCTCCCCGGAATACTCCAGTTTCTTTGCGGGGCTGGAGGACCAAAATCATTTAAGATGGTCCACATATAAGGTGGCCATCCTGAAACATTTTTCTGTTCACAGAAATCCTCAAGAGGCTCGCAAGGCAGCCTACAATTTGCAATGTGGGGAGGATCAGGCCCCACAAGAATTTGTGCAGGAGTTAAAGCGTGCTTTTGCACAGACGACAAGAAGGGTGCGCACAGATAGTAGAGAGTTCATAAATACGTTTTTCCATGCCTTGCCCAAATACATCATGACCCAGCTCGTGAGGGATTTTCACGAGAAAAGATCCTTAGATTGGGTCATTGAACAGGCTACCCGGATCTATGAGGTGCAGAAACCAATAGATAGCAAAAGTAATGCCCAGAAAAACCCCAAAGCCAACAGCACCCCTGCTGCTGCCAAGGTGGCAGAGGTAAAGGTCACCCCCGTTTTGGATTTGGAGATGGGGGGGCCTAAAAACCTACCTGCACCTAATAATGCTAGTCCCAGAAGGTCCTCGGGCCAGTCACAGACAGGGAGCCAGGGAGGCAGCCCCACAAATGGGGTCCCTCGCTCTCCTGATTATGTAAGTCCCCGTTACAAGGGAAATCGACCCATCCTGGGTTATGTGTGGACTCCTCCAGCCCAAGGGGGGGGATCCAGCCAAGCACCTAACCCAGGGAACTTCCCTCCAAACTTCCCACCGGAGGGCAGAAATTTACCAAACCCTGGGCAGAACTTTTTCCCCAGATATCCTCCCGACTTTCAGCCCCAAAACCATCCATCCTTCTTTCCCCAATTCCCTGAGCCCAGACCACTGAATCCGGGAGAGGGGAGGCCAAGGGTGGAGGGGTACCCAAATCTTCCCAACCCGGGGTATTACCAGAGGAGGGACAGCTACCCTTCCCGGGATCAGCCCAGGGGAGAAAACAGGGCCCCGTATCAGCCTGAGCGGGTTTCCCAGTTAGAGCGCCAGGTTCAAAACATGGCGCGGGATCTGGGTCACATACTGAGGGCTCAGCAGAACCCTCAGATGGGCGTGCCGGCACAGAACGCACCCAACTCTGGACCTGGTGCTCCAGAACAATGACGGGGGCAGCACCCCGATAACTCACCGGTTCCCAGGGAGGAGGCACAAAGGGAAGGGGGGTGTAAAGCCTTGGAGGAAGCTTCCTTCCTCACTTGTAAACAGCCCCTGGAAACCCAGGAACCGGAAACAAAATCTCTTGCCCCTGAAAGTCTGCCTCCTAAGGAGCAGAGGGGGGGTAGGAGAAACAAAAGACCCAAACAGACTCAGTTTGAGGAGGAGGTACAGATCTTCCAATTTGAGGGAGAGGGATCCTCAGAGGATCCTGGGAAAAGAATCTTCTCCTTCAGAGAGGGGGGAACTCCCCCCAAAGAAAAATGGGTCCCTAGGGATGCAAATCTAGACTGGGGAGATGTGGAGACTGAGCTACCGCCGCCCACCATCTCATCCCAGAACCAACAGCAAGAAAATCCCCTGGTTCAAACCCATCCTGGGGACTGCCTCCAAAAAGGGGGGGGCAGCCCAGAACCGGAACCAGGGGAACCCACCATGGCTCTGATCTCCAGTTGCCAACTTTTTCTTTCAGATTCCCAAGACTCTCCACAGAATTCTGCCCAAATCTCTTCGCTATCGATGTCCAAAACCAGAAAGTTAGCCCACCAGTTGTCCAAAAATGTACATTATCTGTGCCCCCTTGAGGAGAAGGAGGGAAGATATTATGCCCCGGTACAAGTACAGGGGCAGGGTACAATCTCGGCACTGGTGGACACTGGATCTCAAGCTACCCTTCTGTCCAGAAGGGCCTTTGACGAACTGAATGCAGGAAGGGGAGAGAATTACCAAATTCCTCTCACCTCTCTTCCTGGACAACTGCAGAACTTTGACGGGAAGGAAATTCCCGTTGAGGGGACTGCAGACTTGGACATTAAGATCGGGCGACGCAAGTTGAAACACCCGGTCATAGTTGTGACCCCAGAGGGCACCCCTTGTTTACTAGGGAATGACCTCCTGAGAAGGTTGTCACCCCTAATAGATTGCGTAAACAAGGTCCTCTGGACCCAGACTAGCCGACCCATAAAATTAAAACAGAGTGTCAACCATGTTAGTTTAAACGGCACATGCCACATGGTTGAACAAAAATCTGACCAAGTAGAATTTCACTTCCAGAACAACCAGATTCCAGACGTGACAGTAATAGCAGTAGGACAACAGACTGGTGATGGGGGGTCCTCTCTATCTCTGAAAATCAACCTTCCTTCCAGTCTAAAGTGGTACTCCACGCTGGAAGGAAACACTTTGAAATTCTATACCAATCCACAATCTGAAACTCCCACTCCTATAGTCCAGAAAGATGTGAAATCAGCTCAGAGCCTGGCTGATATTCAGCAAATTGGAGAGCAGTTGTTCATCCCTGTTCAGTTAAATGATGGGAAGGACTCTGTTCTCGCTCGAGTGTGTGTGAACAACGGTAAGAGCTTCATCAGCGAAGCCATGTTTCGCCAACTCCCAAAAGATCCAGCCATTCCCACCTTCAAACTGATAGACAAATGGGAAATGGACCTGGAAGCACCTAATTCCAAACATCTCCTGCCAAGCAGGTGTATGCTCAAAATCTCCATTGGCAACAAGAGCATAGTCCACAATTGTTGGGTCGTGCGAGACGTCCCTGCCGCCTTTTACTTAGGCAGTGACATTCTCAATCGCTTTGCCATTAGTTTGGACCTAATAAACTTCAAAGCTTGGTCCCGATTAGCGGATAATCCCAGGGGCTTTGATGATCCAGAAAAAGCATTTAGGTCAGCTCAATTGCTACCTTATGCAGTTGAAATTCAGGTTAAAGAGGAAGTCACCATCCCAGAAAGGACCCGACAATTCTCCCTGGAAGTGAAAGTCAAAAGGGGACAAGAGTTGAAAAACCCTGATACTTACATACATCTAAATGCTTCTCTCCAACAGCAAGGGTTGGGGGTAAACCCAACTCCATTAGTCAACATAGAACATGACACCATTCTAATAGAGGTGGATAACAGCGACTTAAAGAGTATTACTCTAGCCGCAGGCACCATTATTGGAATGGCGGTTGATGACCGACATTTCTCCATTGATCTTGTAAATGAACTGTTAGGACCAATCCCCAAGGACTGTGTTGACAGTGACAGTGAGGACAATACAACACCAGACAGGATTTTCACCCGGCATGGGGGGAACTTCCTGGTGTACACTTCCTGCCCCTATGGTAAGGAAGATGTGACGTGTGACTTCAGGAGGGATGAGGTGATTTTCCAGGTACATGAGGGCTGCCTTTCCCACCTGAAGCCTCCGGTCCAAATCAGCACTCTGACCAGGGACTTCTCCACCCAGCTGGAGGAGGCCGCGGAAATAGCCAAACCAGAAGTCTTTCCAGGCTTCAGGCAGATGGTGGAAGAGAGAGTCAACCTAGCTGATGCCTGTGTGACTCTGGAACAAAAGCAAAAGTTGAAACAAGTTTTCTTGGATTTCCAAGATCTCTTTGCGGTAGACTCATATGACTGTGGTCGCACTGACATCCACACAACAACAATCCCCATGGACCCTGGCATGACTCCTGTGTTTGTGAAGCAATATCGCTTGCCTCTCGCATCAATGGAGTCCCTTACTGAAATAATTAAGAACCTTGAGTCCCGGGGAATAATCCGTCCAGTCCACAGCACCTTCAATAATCCGGTGCTGGGAATATTGAAGCCAAACGGCCAGTGGAGACTCTGTGCCGACCTCAGGGAGCTCAACAAACGGGTCCATACTTCCCGATGGCCTCTGCCCTACATTGACCAAGGGCTGGCCCAGATCCAGGGGTCACAGGTATTCACTGCAATAGACCTGACCAATGGATACTGGACTGTGCCTGTCAGTAGGGAGGACCAATACAAACTGGCTTTTACCTTTGGGGGCCAGCAGTACACATGGACCCGGACTCCCTTCGGATACCTCAACTCCGGCAATTAATTCAACATTTTCCTACATAAGGCCATGCCCGACCTGGGTGCGAGGGGTAACCTGGCTTATGTAGATGATGTCCTCATCAAAAGTTCATCTGTGGAGGAACACATAGCGGAGATCCGTTATGTTCTGACACAGTTGAGGGCCGCCGGAGCAAAACTTTCCTTTCAGAAAGCTCAGTGGTGTAGAACCCGTGTTAATTTCTTGGGGCATGAGATTACTCCTCAGGGCCTCTGTCCCCAGGAAAAGAAAGTGGAAGCACTTCAGAAACTGAAAGACCCCACAACTCTGCGGGAACTAAGGAGCCTCCTTGGACTGACTAATTACAGCAGAAAGTTCATTGAGGGCTACGCAGAGATCACCAGACCCCTGATTCATCTCCTGAAGGGGGGGGTCAAGTGGGAATGGGGTCCAGAACAGGCAGAGGCAGTAAAACAACTCAAAAGAAGCCTCTCACAAGCGCCCTGCCTAGCTTACCCTGTCAGAAACAAGGAGTTCTTCCTGGAGACGGGGTTCTCTAATACGTGCTTGACGGCAGTATTATATCAAAAGCATGACAAGGTCAATAAAGTAATCTCCTATGCGAGCAAAACTTTATCCTCTGTGGAGGAAAAATTCAACGATTGTGAGAAGGCACTCCTGGCAACGGTGTGGGCATTGAAGAATTACCGCCCGTTTATCCAGGGGGAACACATCATAGTGGAGACTCCACACCAGCCTCTGCAATATCTCCAAAGTGACAGAATCCGGGCCGGAAATGTGAGTAATTCCCGAATTACTTCCTGGATTCTGTCAATGCAAGGCTTTCCTGTGGAGGTCAGATATGGCCAAAACAAGAAGAGTCCACTCGCGCAAGGTCTGGCTGACTTGCATGATTGTGCCAGAGAAAACTGTCTCGAGGACGAAAGTCTAAAAATCAAGGACAACACGGAGGCATACCTTAATTCCCCACACAAAGTCTTTGAAGAGGACAAGTGTGAGGGAATGCCCACTGTCTATGTGGATGGATGCTCTTACCATGTTGACAACAACGGGGAGAAAGAACTGGTGGCCGGCGTAGGGAATGCATGGGTGAATGAGTCCCCAGAACCCTCCGCTGGATACAAAATTGGTCCCCGAAGTAGTCAGGTGGCAGAATTGATGGCTGTGCATCAGGCCATCCTCACTGCTGTCCAGCATCAACTCCACGAACTGGTCATAATCACAGATTCGGATTATGTACGGAACGGGTTCGTGGAGCACCTGGTTAATTGGAAAACCAGAGGCATGTTATGTGCTAACAACAAACCCTTGAAACATGGGAAGTTGATCCAAAACATTGATGATCTGGTCACATCGAATGGGATGACCATCTACTGGAAAAAGATTAAGGGTCATTCCAAAGTAGAGGGACCAGACAAAACTGGAAATGACTTAGCTGATCAGCTGGCCAAAATCGGGGCCATCCAAGGGGATCTAATTGAGATTGAGTCCCTATTGGGGGAAATCCAGGTCACTGCCATCACTAGGTCCCAGACAAATGCTCACAACGACCTTTCAATTGCACAATGGAGTAAGGAGACCCCTGATGCTGATTTGATTACTGCTCAGAAGGGGGATCCAATTATTGGTAAATTTTACCAGCACCTTGAAGACCCTGAGAACTTTCCCCTGACGGATACCGATTACATTGGGAAAGAGGACCTAAGAGTGTTGATGAAATGTCCAAAAATGTTCCGAATCCAAGACGGTTTGTTGGTAAGGAAATCCAAGGCTGGCCACGATCAGTGGGTGGTTCCTACCTCATTCCGAAGCCTGATGTTAAGTCACGCCCATGATGCGGCCATCGCCGGTCATAGGGGGTTTCACACAACACTGGAAATCTTAAGAGAGGTTGCATACTGGCCACACATGGGCCAGGACCTCAACCAATATTTGAAGGGTTGTCTTGTGTGTGCACAATTTCAGCCGACATCCCTCACACACCGGGCGCCTTTACAAAAGCGGGGGATGACACTGCCATGGTCAGATTTACAAATCGACTTTGTAGGCCCTGTGATTCGCTCGGCTAGGGGGAATAAGTACATGTTGACTGTGACATGCTTGTTTACCAAGTGGGTGGAATGTCTCCCAGCCCCAAACTGCAAGGCAGAAACTGCAGCTGCCTTGATGATTAACCACATCTTTTCCCGTTTTGGTCTACCTCAAAGGATTGAGTCAGATAGAGGTAGCCACTTCACCAGTGAAGTAATGACAAAGATGTGGGAGATACTGGGGGTCAAGAGAAAGCTGCATATTGCTTATAGACCAGCTTCTTCTGGGGCAGTAGAGAGATATAACCGGACAATTGTGAGCATATTAAAGAAGTTTGTGGCAGATTCTGGGCCAAGTTGGGATATCCGATTACCTCTGGTCCTAATGGCTATCAGATCTACCCCTTCATCTGCAACCAAAATGTCACCATTTGAGTTGATGACTGGGCGCAAGATGGTGCTTCCGCAGCATTTGCTCTACAGGACCCAAGAGCAGACACTGATAAATGCCTCCACTACTCATGAGTATATAGAGAATTTAAGGAAACACCTTCAACATGCTTTTGCTTATGCTCAGCGGAATCTAGAAAGATCAGCTGATAGCATGAAGACCCATTATGACCTGAAAACTTCCAGGAAGGAATATCAGGTGGGAGACCGGGTCTATCTATACAACTTCCAAAGGAACCAGGCCAAGCAGCGCAAATTTTTGCCTACATGGAAGGGACCCTTTGAGATCGTCGATAAGATCTCCCCTGTGGCCTACAAGATCCGCATCCCAGTTGAAATGTTGCCATCCCAGGCACACTCTACAACAACTGGAGGAATCCTCTGAAATCCTAGCGGGTACTGTATCAGACTAATTCAGTTCCAATCATAAAACATACCACATCTAGTCTCTAAAATATTGTGATTTGCATGAAACTGTCTCTTAGTTATACTGTTTTTTTTATCAAAATAAGAATGTAATGTTTCGTCATGATGAAATGCATATGCTGTCCCACCATCTCAACAGTGGTGGAAAAACGTCTATGAGTAGGTATTGCCGCTCTTCCTTTGTCGTCCTAGGAGAAAGAAAACCTGAAGACGGGCCAGGGAGGATGATACGGAGACCGGGAACGAAGATCCAATGGGCCCGGGGTACCGCCCAATATTCCCATCAGGACCGGCGAGGAGAACCGATCGATCTGACCGGATGGAGAAAAAGATGCTGAACTGTGCCATCTATTGGAAGAAGATGAGGAAACATCCCAGATCTTGCGAGTCCCATCAGTGAAACAGAATGGCCATCGCAAGAGGGGGGCTTGTGGGATGTATTTACCCATGCATCCGAGCCCTACCTCAAAACTGTGCAGTACTGACATGAAAACATCATGATGGCCAGAGCTTCCCAGAAAATGCACAGGGAAATGCAGGAAGAATAGGCTGCCATTCATTTTTGCCGATGTTATGGGCACAGAAGGACGCTGCCTAAAACCACCATTGGACTACCCGCACAGTAGTCTGAAACCATTGGGAATGGCAATGCTGATTGCCAAATGCAACCTAGAATTGTGGGGAATTCATTTCTTAAATCCCAAAAATGGGTGCAGTACCAGTACTCACCACTATCCAAAAGCCGGCGTTTTAAAACCACTCTGTTTCCCTGAAGGCAAGTCAAAATGCCTATTTTCAAACATTGCAATATGTGCAAAATATTTACTGAACACCAGCAGACATTTGGCAGAATGGAGTTTTGTGTGCCTACAAAATCTGGGAAATGAAGATCATAAGACAAGGTTTATAACAAGACTGGCTGCGCTGTGGATTTCAGCAGTTTAAGTTGCACTGGATTGAAAGACACTAAAAAAAAAAATCTAAATGTTTAAATTGACTGAGTGACCTACTTTTGAGTGTCACATAGGTTGCAATTGTTTAAATGTCATAGTTTTGCACTTAGAATCAGCATTCTAGCTGCATGTGTAAAATTGCAAGTTAATTTAAAAAGCAACAAATAACATGACAGTAGCTGAAAGTCTGGCTTAAGGAACCCCCATCAGGAGTGAAATTTGAGTCACCACTGTGTTCCCAGGCCAACCTTCCTTTTGCTGCCCACACTAAGGATATGCCATCTATCTGATAATTGAATTACCTGTGCTCTGCAAGAGAGTGAACAAAGCCCTCTTCACTCAGGCAAAGGTTTTTATTACCGCAGTCGTAAAATGTAGCTTCCTCTTGGCAGGAGCTGGGAGGAGCACTGCCTGTGAGAGCAAGCTGGCTTGGCAGAAACTGGAAAGACTGGTTTCTATACCATGTGACCTGGGAAACCACACCCCTTTGGAGCCAGAACATAACTTTAAAAAGATGAATAACTCATAGAGCGGACATGTGAAAATTTTATAAATGATACCATAATTCTTGTGATTTTTCTGCCCACATGTTAAGAGGTTTTTCGACCCGGTGGCATGTTCAGGGGGGTTTTAGCGGAAAAGTGGATATTACTCTAAATGTATGCATGTTAAAAATCTGAAACTTCATCAGTTAATGTCCCTACTCCCTGCACACATGTATGTAAAGTTGGGTCAATGTCAGAAAGTGAAAAATCAGTTAAAAAGTGAAATATCTGCCATTTCTGAATGCAAGCTCTTAGAAACAGCAGATTTGGACAGAGACATGGCTAAATTCAGCCACACCATGTATATGTAATTTCAAGCAACTGTGTAACTGTGAAATATGTCTTTTATTATCAAATATAGAATGTGTGCAATCTGACAGAGGAGTGTCCTATCTGCAAGCCATAAAATGACATCCCTCTGACTCACAGTTCATTCCCCAATCAAATGATAAATGGAAGTATGACCAATTAGAAGCTGAGAGAGAGGTAGGGTCAGTGATGCTAGAACACACCCACATTCTAAACACATAAAAGCAGACAGACAGGACAGATAGAGACCTTCAAAATCCATCTGCAGCGGGACGCTCTGCCGGAAAAATCCATACTTACCTCCATCAACCTCCAGAAAGCCAAACTAGAGACTTCAATCTATCCAGAACTAAGAGACCAGACCAGAGAGAAAGCAGTGCTGTACCCAGAGAGACCCAGACCAGCAGAGAGAGCTGACCCAGATCACTGTGAAGTGCAGAGGCCAGACCAGACCAGACCAGAGTCCAGTTTAAAACCCTGACCAGATCCATGGCGAGGCCCATTTCACTCAAGAATATAGTGTGAGTACCTAGAAAACTGTGCAGAACCAATCTCTTAGTTAAAATAATATAATTCAATCTATTTAACCTAAGTAGAACTGCCTCCTAACTGTCACTTGTCATTTTCTAGTCGCAAGCTGCACTTGTCTTTTTGAACTTTAAAATTTCAAATCTGAAAAACGACCTTCACAAAATCGCTCATATCTCCGCAACCGTTTGTGCTAGAGACTTGCAATAACTTTTATCTGAAAGCTTAGAATCGTGGCTTTCCTATGAACCTACCCCTTATAGTTTTACCGCAATCGCGGAACACGCATCCGCGAATTTTACCGCGATTTGCAATTTCTTCACATGTAAAAAACTGCTGCTGTTTGCTTTCCATTTGCCAGAAATTCGTTTAACCTGCTAACTATCCCTGCATCATTGCTAGTGTGAGCCTGGATTAATATTAACTAGATACCACTCACCCTGAACCTCTGAAAGGGAATTAAAAAGCATTTCCAGCATATTTCTCATCCATTGCTAGCACATATCAAAGCATTTGGGCCTGTGTTTTCAAAACTCCTATCTGTGTTTTAAACTTCTGTTGTCTAAGCTTGGGGGGGATTGAACTGATTACATTGATTGCATTTCTGAGAACTGTGTGCTCTCCTCCCATTCCATTGCATTGCATAAAGAGGGGGGGAGTGAATAGCCAGAGAAAAGTGATTACATTGTTTTGTGGAAATCATATTGAGTATTTTCTATACTGCATTTCATTCATTCAACCTTGCATTTCCTTGAACCCTATAAAGCATTCTCTACCACATTATCCTTCTGTACCTATTTACCAGTGTGCTACCTTATCCATTTCATCTCAACTCCTTAGTAATTATAAAGAAGTGTGCTAGTGCCAGATTCTCCGTTGTTGATCTTTATCATATCAGATTAAGTGTGCTATTCAATTATTAATTTTTTATAAAGCGTGATATATATATCTATTTTAAATGATCAAATAAACCTTTTAAACTTGCAAAACAGAACTACTTCTTGGCTCAGTGGGGTCAGGGGGATTCCAAGAGAGGGGTGTTATACAGGGGTAGTCATCCAGAACGCATGAACTGGACCTAAAGATATATCAATAAGGGTTTTCATTCAGTATTCTAGACTAGGCGTTAACTTAGCTGTAGTGCTGAATTGAATCCCCTTACAAGTCCAGGGGCAGGGGCAGGAGGCAGCACAGGTCACCGTGGAGGGGCCTGTGCGTGTCGCTGTCCCTGAACCTGTGGGTGCACCACCTTGTACCAGCAGGGATGCCCCGTCCCAGGCCCGTCCGCAGGTAGAGGGGATGTCCATGTCATCTGACTCCCCTCCACCTGCGGACGAGGGGACCCCTGGCCGTGTGGAGAAGGTCCTGATTGGGGTCGCGATGCGCACGGCTGTGATTCGTGATGCCGTGCGTGCTTCCCACGAGGAGCACGCACGTCATCACGAAGAGCACCGTGCCAACGTGGCCCAATTGGGATCGGCCATGTTCGGGGGTTTCCTGCATGTGTCGGCCAATCTGGCGGCCCTCTCCTCCTCTGTGGAGACTATACGCCAGTCGTTCTCCTTGCCGTCTTCCGGCCCAGATGCCACCAGGGCCCCCTGTGGACCTGCCCTGACCAATGCAGCCAGCTCGGTGGGGATCCCATCCCTGCCACAGTCGGGAGTCAGAGGTCCAGCAGGGGTGGACACCACAGCAACTGGACCCCAGCAGATGGAGGATGTGACGGCATCATCGGGCAGGGCACGTGCACGACGGCGTCGGTGGTTTCCATCAGCCTGGATGCCGTCGTGCTGGCACAGGCAGTTGCGTCAGAGGCAGCAGCAGGCTCAACGTGTTAGGCATCATGGCTCGGGGCCATCAACATCAGGGGTGCAGGCATCGGCCGGAGGGCCGGAGAACCCTGGAATGGGAGTGTCTTCCGTGTGGGAGCGGTTGTGCCAGCGGATAGGTGCGGAGCGGCAGCGGGCAGAGGAGGAACGGCTCACGATGGTCAGGGCGGAGGAGTCCATGCGGAGGGCGCTGAGGCGGGCTGAGTGCCTCGAGGGTCTTCGCAGGGAGTTTGAGCTTGACACTGCGTTATCCCTGCGGGACCTCGGGGCCAGGGAACATGCCCGCCTCCAAGCCATTGACCAGGAGTTCGATGATGCCCTGGCCCATGACAACAACCAGTGAGCCGTCCGAATAGCCCGCTGCCTTTGTATATAGTTGTATAGTTAGGGTTAGGTTTCCTTTGTTTTTTTGGTTGCGATTGGACAATGCACCACTTTTTTGTATATAGTTCAGTTTTTAGTTAGTAGTCATAGTTAGGTTTAATTTGGTTGGGCTCATGGACCCAGGATGATCTTCTTCATGGTTCTTCATTGGCTTTTTTTAATTTTCCAGATTATTTTCTTGGACATTCATCTTGTTTTGTTTGATTTGCTTTGTGTTTTTTCTTATTTCATTTCCATTCTACTTGCTGTTCAATACATATTTTTTTTAATTCTTCAATGTGTCGTATCATCTCATTGCTTTCAGGCATGTCATGTTGGGTGTTTTGTCATTCACTTGCAGCCATTGTGTGTGACAGACATGTGTTCATTTGCATTATTTGAATTGGGGGTGTAACATGTTATTGCCTTTGATATGAGGGTGGGTGTGATAGTTGGTTGGGCCTTTTGGCAGGGGAGGATGGGCATTACGGACATGATTGGGGATTGTTGGGACCCAGGTGCAGGGGGGCATGGATTGGACATGGGTGGGGGCCTGCTGGCAGGTGCCCCACAGTGCTGGGGGGTGGTGGGGAACATGAGTTGGACATGGGTGGGGGCCTGCTGGCAGGTGCCCCACAGTGCTGGGGGGTGGGGGTGGTGGGGAACATGAGTTGGACATGGGTGGGGACCTGCTGGCAGGTGCCCCACAGTGCTGGGGGGTGGAGGTGGTGGGGAACATGAGTTGGACATGGGTGGGGGCCTGGTGGAGGCTGCCCCTGGTGACTGGGGGGTGGGGGTGCTGGGAGACATGGGTGGGGACCTGGTGGAGGCTGCCCTTGGTGACTGGGGGGGTGGGGGTGCTGGGAGACATGGGTGGGGGCCTGGTGGAGGCTGCCCCTGGTGACTGGGGGGGGTGGGGGTGCTGGGAGACATGGGTGGGGGCCTGGTGGAGGCTGCCCCTGGTGACTGGGGGGGTGGGGGTGCTGGGAGACATGGGTGGGGGCCTGGTGGTGGGTGCCCCTGCACTGCTGGGGGGTGGGGGTGCTGAGGAACATGAGTTGGTGATTATTTGTGCAAGGAGACATGTGCCTTTGCTGGGGGGCATGCCCATGTTGGGTGGGCTGCCTGCGGGACATGACCAGGGATGCAGGGTAGTCCCCTGTGGTGTGGGCTGCCTGCAGGGGCCGTGGAGGGTGTACAGGGAACACCTGGGAGGACCCACACTGGCAAATCACATGTAGGACTCCCCGGCACCCCTGCAATACACGTACCCTGCTGGAATCGCGTGTAAAACTTTCTGCGCACCCCTGGTATACACGCACACGCTCCCCCAGGCCAGATCGCGTGTGGAACTTCCCGCGCACCCCTGAATTACACGCACGCAGCCCAATCGCGTGTGAAACCACCCGCGAGCCCCTGGAATACACGCGCCCAGGCAAATGGCGTGTGGAACTTCCCGCGCACCCCTGAATTACACGCACGCAGCCCAATCGCGTGTGGAACTTCCCACGCACCCCTGGAATACACGCGCCCAGGCCAATCGCGTGTGAAACCACCCGCGAGCCCCTGGAATACACGCGCCCAGGCCAATCGCGTGTGGAACTTCCCGCGCACCCCTGAAATACACGCACGCAGCCCAATCGCGTGTGTATCTTCCCGCGCACCCCTGAAATACACGCACGCGCCCAATCGCGTGTGAAACCACCCGCGAGCCCCTGGAATACACGCGCCCAGGCCAATCGCGTGTGAAACCACCCGCGAGCCCCTGGAATACACGCGCCCAGGCCAATCGCGTGTGGAACTTCCCGCGCACCCCTGAATTACATGCACGCAGCCCAATCGCGTGTGTATCTTCCCGCGCACCCCTGAAATGCACGCACGCAGCCCAATCGCGTGTGTATCTTCCCGCGCACCCCTGAAATGCACGCACGCAGCCCAATCGCGTGTGAAACTACCCGCGAGCCCCTGGAATACACGTGCCCAGGCCAATCGCGTGTGAAACCACCCGCGAGCCCCTGGAATACACGCGCCCAGGCCAATCGCGTGTGAAACCACCCGCGAGCCCCTGGAATACACGCGACCAGGCCAATCGCGTGTGAAACCACCCACGAGCCCCTGGAATACACGCGCCCAGGCCAATCGCGTGTGGAACTTCCCGCGCACCCCTGAATTACACGCACGCAGCCCAATCGCGTGTGGAACTTTCCGCACACCCCTGAAATACACGCACGCAGCCCAATCGCGTGTGAAACCACCCGCGAGCCCCTGGAATACACACGCCCAGGCCAATCGCGTGTGAAACCACCCACGAGCCCCTGGAATACACGCGCCCAGGCCAATCGCGTGTGGAACTTCTCGCGCACCCCTGAATTACACGCACACGCTCCCCCAGGTCGCGTGTGTTGCTTTTCGCACTGGTACAGGGTTGGCGCAGCCCTTTGCGATGGTTTTGCGATCTTGAAGGCTTTTCCTTGCGCGAGGGCGTTCTGGGGGCGTAACTGGCGCTGCTGCAGGGTCGCTGCGATACTCTGCGCCACGGCTTGTTTTGGAGGATTATTCCATGAATACGATGTGCGCTGAAATGGATTTTATCGCACGTGGCTGGCGCAGACATTCGCACGGGAACACTCTGCGCCAGCCGCGTGCGATACTTTTGACTGTATTTCCATGAATCGGGCTGTCAGTCTGCTGCCCTATTACCGAGAGCAGAATACAAAAGAACAAACTGACTAGTATTTGTTTGGATCTGGGGAAAAATTGTTCAAGAGAAACAAAAGCCGAGAACTGGCATATGAAAGAAAGTGCAGCTAAAATACCCAGGTACTGCATGAAAATAAAAGTGAACAGAGAAAACAGGAATATTAATAAGAAACCAAAAATCTCCAGAGAAGAGATAGTAACCCTGTCTCCACTGACTATCCCCGTATGCGTCTGGGACCCTAATTGGGAATCAAACTAAAGAGTTTTCCCACCCGCACACGTATGAACTGCAGGAGTCATCTAGCTGACACATGCTAAGAGACATTACCCTAAAGATACTGAGAATAATAAGAGAAATGTAATCTCCACTACGTACCTTCTGTGTCTTGGTTATAACGAAAGTTAAACTAAATAAAGAGTTAATGTGAAATAATTGCTCAGTGTGGTTATTAGTCCATCCCACGAAGAGAACTTCTGCCACTCCCCCTCTTGCATCTATCAAAAAGGGCCAGAAAAGTAAAGATTTACTAGCATTTACCACCTCTTTTATGTAAATGCAGTACGAGCATGACTTGCAATTGCCTTTAATCCTCCTCAACGTAAGTCTGTCTGCACTGTTATGCCCTCTTTCCTTACTATGCTTTTAACTTTTTGATACTGAGGTGATATATACAGAGGTGGGGAGCCGACTGTGCCGGTAACGGCCCGCTGCCCAATTTAAGGGCCAGAGCGAAGCGAAAACGTAACCTTTGGCTTGCAGTGCAGCACTGCACGGTCTTCCTGAAGTTAATTTTCTATGTTGATAACCGCGATGTCATCAACAAGGAAATGGCGTTCAGAAGGCCTGCATAACACCACACCACAAGCTAAAGGTATGTTTACTTGTTTCCAATGTAAACACCCTTACCATCTGCATAGAAACTACATGGGTGCTAAGAGGTGAGGGGAGAGCATAGAAGGGGAGGAGGTGCCGGGAAGGGAATGGAGCGCTGGCCAGCAGCACTCAGGCTGCTTGGCACGCAGGCTCTTACCAGATAATACAGCCTGCAGTTCGAGATTCCTGATTGGCCAGCACCCCGTTGGAGGCTGCCAATTATGTCTTTGCTTCAACACTATTTTCGTGCGGGGTCCAATTGTTTCGAACTTTCCCATACATTACCCTAATCCAATTTCAGAAGTGAGTCTTCCGTTAATTTGAACTAAGACAACTTGTTTTATACATATCTCAATTAATGCTCCCTTATTCATATTCATGTTTATATATTTATATATATTTAGTTAAATCATTACTTCATATCTAATTGCATAGTTCATAAGCACATGTTTCAATTCCAAATCTAAAGGAATATACAGGGCAACATTAGGAAGCATAAAACCTATTCACAAATCATTAAACCTGTGGTCTGTAGATCTTCAGTTTTTCACCATTCTGCCTTCTTCCCCTCAAAAAATAGGGAAAGCTTTGGCCATTTTCCACAAATATCATACCATGCTTTTGTTTTTGCAAATGTATTGACAGGCCATTTATAAAGCAACTGCTATTGTACAGAGTCACTTGGGACTGTAGCAAAGTGGGGTTCTTCGGGATGTGGACGGCTCCATCAACGTAGAACAATATACTGATCTCTCTGCTCAGGCCTGGTGCTTCTGCCTCAAGATTCTCAGTAATAGAGGCCAAGCCATTTATGTATGAAGAGAAAATAGGACTGTGTGTATATTTATTGTGTTATAGTGGGAAGCTACAAGTGAAAGTAAGGCTCATGTGGGAGGACAGCACGAGTGGCGTAAAACACTCGCAATGCATGGCAATATTACATCATGGTCCAGAAGCAAAGTCGTGGTTGCCACTGGAAAGGGGATGAAGTAGCAGCAAATGTTTGTTCGACTTTAACTGGTCAAATAACATTGTTCTGTATTTATTTTTTACAGATTTTGTTACCACAAAATGCATGGGGGTGACCCCTCCCCCAACTTCCCGCACCTGCACACTCATCCTCCCCTTTTTATATATATCTAACTCCAACCCACCACCTCTTTGCCCGTAAAAATGGTAAAACAAATGTGGCAACTGTTAGTCAACCAGTTTGATAGTAGAACAAAGTGTGGAGTTCCATATAAATCCCTTGAACCAACCGGCAAGTTGGGCTTTCTCATGATATTATGTTATGCTATGTTGATTCATACCGCACACTGCTACCACCCAGGGGCAATCTCTAGGTGCTCATGATGTATGGGCAACAGACCGGTACATCCATGAGTGCAACATAACTGCAGTTTAACTGAAATAAACCCAGCAGCCTGTTGCATATCCATGTACAGGTATGGTCCCATTCTTATTTCTTTTGGGAGGAGAAAAAGGAGAAAAGTCAAGCAGGCAAAGCAGAATTTCACACAGCCCCAAAATGGGGCAAGAGGGCAACAAATGGATATAGCTGGGTTTGACAGGCCGGATACTGACGAAAAGAAATGAGGAGGTGACCCAGTGTCCTTCTGCCAAAACATTGGATCAAAAATAGTTTATAGGTGTGAATTTGGACAACCAACTAAGCATGGTTGGGCCAATCAGTTAGGGGGTATTTGCCGTCTTTAATAAATGGGGAATATTGAATCTGTTCCTTTTTTTGGCACAGCAGATAGCAGCAAGCAGTGACTGAAACTCCCACCAGCATAAGCCGGCTTGACATTATTGTAAGAGGAAAGGACTGCATGCAGCAGCTGTAAAATAACTCCACTTTAATATAAATAAGTCTATTTCTCATTGTTTGGGGGAAAGAGGAGAAGAACCGGGCAAATAGTACACGTGTGACACGTCTATTAGGCCAACCAATAAAACCACATTGCCATTTCCCCTGATGACAGCCGGAGTATTCATCGAGGCACCAGTACTGGATAGTGTCCAGAGTCCTTCTGAGGTCGCCAGGGTGTATTTAACAAAAGACATAGGGCCTCATTACACCGTAGGCGGTAGGGGTTTACTGGTACCGGTGCCCTTACCTGTACCGGTAAACCCCTACCGCCTTACTACGAGTTCCCTTTGCGGGACCCGACTTTAACGGCTGGTTTTACCAGCCGTTAAAGTCGGGTCCCGCAAAGGGACCTCGGAGCTAATTACGGTACCGCAATTTGCGGTACCGTAATTAGCACCTTCCCCATTCCCATTATGCCCTATGGGGGCAAAAATGGAAATGGGGAAGAGCCTTGGTGAATGGGGAATTACCGCCCCCGCTCACCTTGGAGTAGGGCGTTAATTCCACCATCCACCAAGGCGGACACGGTAAAATACCGGTGGCAACCATGGCGCTAATAGTGCCATGGTTACCGCCTACCGTGTAATGAGGCCCATAGCTTTTTCTAATTAACCTGTTTTTTGTTTTGTTGTATTTTGAATTTGATGATGTAGGTTTTTTCATTTACATTAAAAACACAGTACAGTGTTACTACCCAATGCGTGTGCAATCAATAATTGTATACATACAGCCAGACAATATAAATGTGACTTTTTATGTTCTGCTTTTTAGTGGATCACACATTGAAAACTGGCACTCTATTCTGAGGAATGGCCTAGTTGTTGCTTCCAATACGAGATTACAGGTAAGCAATTGATGTACCATGTTCATCTTTGTATGCTTTATTGTCTGTACCTCTGCACTGTAAATGTTGTAATCGTAAATCATTGAATACTGCTAGCAGTATTCTGTGGTGCATGGCAAAACTGATCATTGTTTTCAGTTTTTACGCAATTTTTGTATTCCTAAAATTGCAAATGCTGTAAATATGCAAGCACATGTAATTTTGCCAAGATGTTTGCATTATGATTGGATAAAACAGTTTTGGAAAATGCGGTGGGTCTTCTCTAATGAATCACTTCTTTCTTTTAGAATGTTAGGCCACATTCACGCCACTTATTTGTATGTGAAATTCTACCCAGCTACATATCCTGGCGTATGCAACCTGAGAGAAACGTAGTCTCATCACACCACCGAATGATGACCATTACATTCCTGTTACAATTTCTCTGAGTACAGAAGCAATTTCAGCATGTACTTGGTCCTTGCAGGGAACAAGGGGAAAATATGTGGAAAATGGAAAACTAGCACTTCGAGCACAGCCATAATGTGTGTGTGGACAGCCACATATACATATATATTACAGGGCCTGCTGTAGAAAGAGCACTTTTTGGGAGGCTTATAACTTTAGCGCCATCCTCGCCAAACTTTGCAAAAAAAGTATATATGACCACCTCAGAATGATGTTTCGAAGTTTGTGCGGTTTCAACCATGGGGCCAAAGTTATAGGGGGAGGTCCCAACATTTTTGAAAACCTCATAGAAGGGGATCTCACCCAAGTTACTAAGAGAAACTGTGACTATATTAGAAATACAATTACTGACATTGTTGTGAATTGCCATATATTTGTGAAGGACAGATTGCTTGTTAAAGTGTTTCCTTGAGTTTTGTATAGGCAGGGAAATCCTTGTCTGGATAGGGAAAGTGGATAGGGAAAGTGAGGCGTTTGTTGAAACTTATAATTTTAATAAAATGGCACAATTTGGGAAATCATCCAAAAGTTGTGCGTCTCACATTTCTCACCCCTCACATTCCCATAGTTTTAATTTGGTGTTGAGATTCATTACGCTTATCCAGATCTAACTCTATGTCAGTATCTTCATTTTCCCTCTGTTAGTTCATTTGATGCCCGAGCTGCTTGTAATGATACTCAACTTGCACTTGTGATTTATTAAGGAGAGAAACAAAGAATTAAGAAAAAGAAAAAGAAAGGAAGCATTGAAATCAAAGGATAGGAAGGAAATATAGGGAGACAAGTAAGGGAGGGAAGTAAGGACATGCAATTGATAAGTATTAAGGATCATCAGAGTAAGCGAAGAGTTCAGGCAAGGTTTTAGTGAAAGAATCAAAGGCTGTTTAAGAGGTGAGGATGGAAGAAAGGAGTAGACGGGCAGAATTAAGGAGCAATGGAAAGCAATGAGAGACATAGAAAAGAAACATGGACAATAACGAGGGGGAAGAAATACATGAACAGGAGAAGAGGGATCAATGTTGTCTAGTGACTAAGTTGACATCTTAGTATGTAAAGTCTGACTTCACAACTTGCTCAATATTAGTTGATCTTGAGCAAACCACTTGGACTCAGAGTACCAAAGTTCTGCCAAACTAAGTAATGCTTGGTGCTAGGTAAAAGGGTTAACTCCATTATTAACTGCTGCATTAAATTAATACATGGCAGACTAAACCTAAGAAAATAGGTAAATGCTAGTTCTGAAAAAAAATGTATTATTGTTATTCCATTGTGATATGACAGGTTAGCGAATTAGCAAATTGTATACTTACTGCTGAGATCTCCATTCATCCGGGAGGTCACAGGTTTGAATTACGACAGAGACATTTAAGCCATTCACCCATTCAAGTTTGATACAATGAGCAAAATAAAAGTGTGTGCTAGTATCAAAAGGTATCACAGGACAATGAAACTACCATAATTGTGCAGACAATTGAGTGGCTTGTTAAAGAACGCTGACTCAGGAAAAAAGAGGAGTGCACAAGCGAGCGAGACAGAGATGAGAGCAAAGAAAGGTGTTTTTCAAAAGACAGACTTGCCATGTTTGGATGATGAAGATGGGGATGGTATACAAGAAGGATAGGGGAACTCTATAGTAGTAGGAGAACCATCACGGCTGCCCACACGCAGACAAGAGTGCTGGGCAACCCTCAGTGAGGAGGGAACACCGAATTACAGACCGAACAAAAGGAAAGCAGCAGGAAGACACAACATTAAGGAGACTTAGCTTCAATGAAGACAGACAAGGATTCACAGGGTAGTGAAGATGATGAGGCGAGAAGACACTCTTGCTGCACCGGGGAAGCTAGCCCAGACAGAGACACAATATGGGGAGGTGGAGAAAATATGGGTAAAGAAGGGGAGGACTTCGAAGGGCGACTGCCGCATCCCGAGGCGGGGTCGTGGAGCACGGACAATACCACTCCATATGCGCAGAGACATAGGGCCCTGCCAGGATGGAAAAGGGCAGAGATGGAAAGGGCATTCACCACCACTAAAGACGTGGGGAGACAGGATGGTGGGATGACACTGACACAGTTCCCATTATTGGAAAAGGGTGGTGGGCGACCTCAGTATATCCCCTGGCAGCAAATGGACAAACACAATTTAGGATGCAAGCTGCCTTTGTTAACTGGTGGGTCTGAGAAGTGGATTTATGAGGCTGTTTCATTAACTTTTGCTGCCATAGATGCCTAAAATGGCTTATTTGCACATTTAGCCTTCGTTTTAAACCTTTTAGATTAATTGTGTGTCTGTGCAGGAAAACGTTTTTTTACTTTTTTGTACCTTACTAGCTGCTAAATTCAACGTATTAACTTGTTGATAGATTTGCTTATCCAAATATTCATAAACTGCCTAGGTACGCCTTTGGACTACAGTTCCCTGTTGTATCGTAGTCCATCAGACTACTCATTTGCATTTCAGGCATGTGAGCGCCAGCGCGTGAGCAACAAGCCGGTCTGTGCCGGTCCATGGGGGTTTGTGCTTTGTGCTCTTTTCTTTACATTCCACTGTACTTTCTCGTTCCTGGCCATGCAAGTCATTAAAGCTATTGATCCCCCTAGAAGCTATCTTGGTAAGACTCCACCCACCGTTAATATGTTTCTGAAATATTCACGTCTTAATAAAATATTGCAGTGTTATACTGCATCCATCACCGACTGCCCATCTTTGCAGACCTCTTCTAAGGGCGCTGTTCTTGACCCTTGCTCCGAAGGTTTCTGTTGTTAAAGACACAGGCAATAATAACCTTCAACTTAACGTAGATAACCCTCACGATCATACATTGGTACAATCCTCCTCCAATATTGATATGCTTAATCATTTTCTGAAGATTATTCCTTTAGCATCATGTTCTTTAAACATTGCACTATTAAACACTCACTCCCTGGTCAAACATGCAGTTGAGGTGGCAGATCTGATAGTGACCCAGCACCTTGACATAGCCTGTTTTACCAAAACCTGGCTTTTAGAGTCCACCAATCACGCTGCATTGCTTGCATTGCCAAAGCGTTACTGAATCTTTAGAACTGAACGCCCTCAAGGTAGAGGCAATGGTACAGCGGTCATTGCTACAGATACTTTGGACATATGTGTTCTCCCTTGTTAATCAATGAATGTGAGTACACCCTTATCAAGATTTCCTTGGATTGTAATACTACCATCACCATTCTTGTTCGTTATCGCCCCGCCCCCCTGTGGCTACTCCCTTGTTTCAAGAACAAACAGCATATGATGCTTATTGGTAATTTTATGAGGGTCTCCTCATATGTGGTTATTATTTTAGGCGATTTTACCATATGGGCATACCATAAAGATGAATAGACAAATTGTGAGGTGGGAGGCACAACAAAAAGTCAGATTTTTGTAGGGTAAATATGAAGTGGAGAACTCCTTAGTGATGTATATAGATTAGTTATACTTCTGGTGCAGCTGGGAAAATCTCGAGGCCACTCGAGATCCAGAATTATAGAACAGAAAACAAACACCGGACGTTGCCAGCCCGTAACCCTGTGCTGCACTCCAAAAAGGATATAATCCCAAAATAATTAACAGCCAGGTGGGATCCAAAACCTCCTTAAAGGAGGCAGTTAATCCAACTGGTTAATGCTGTAAATGTTTTCAAAACAATAGATTTCAATCATTGCTTCACAAATATTCATCTAATGATGCACATCCATGCTTAAATAATCCTGTCCTCCTGCTTACCCACAGTCAAGAACCACCAGACTGAAAAAAGCAGGTTTGAACAAGTGAATAAAATATTTTTATGTAACGAGATGTTAAAGCACGGTGTGGAACACAAATAGAAATTCAAGGAAAACATACATTGGTGCATTTGGAAAACAGTATCACAACCGAGCTGATAAAGCGCTCAAATAAACCAAAAGGTTAACCAAAGAATTAAATAGCTTCATACAAGGTGTCAACAACACGCTTATATATGGCAAAGTAAATACATGTGTGTTTTATACATGTGTATTTTGTACATGTGAGCAATACAATGTGTTCTGCTCACACAATCATCCTAAAAACACTCCTATAAGGTCATGGGTGCCAACGCGTTTCGGATTAAAATGAATCCATCTTCAGGGCAGGACATGTTTAAGTTTCATAAGGTGTTCAGAATAGTTTCTCAAGATATCTCCTAAAAGGATGAAAGTACACTAATTAGATCTGTGTGGAATACTAAAGAAGGTAGACACTGTGGTTTCAGTGGAAGTACACTAACCTTAGATTTGGACCAATAGAAGACACTGGCTTCTACCTGCATAGTAAATACAAAATTTAGGGGCCGATTCATGGAACAAACGTGCGCCGAAAATCGTCACGCAAGCATGCGCAAGCATGCGCAAGCGGAAAAAAACAGGCGCACGCACACGCGTGCGATTCATGGAAGTCCCTGCGCGTGTTCACCGCGGGATGTGCGCCAAACCCGTGCATGGCGCACAAGTCACTGCAACATCGCGAAAGGCGTGCGCGACGCGCACAGTGAAAGCGCACAACCTCAGCGCACACACCAGAAAGTGGGCAGGACATGGGGCATAACGCGCGGAATGGGGAACAACACTCGAAAATAAGGGCGTAACTGGGGATGTACTGCAGGGAAGCAGACGGAAAGGCCCACACGCACTCGAACCACACGTATTCATGGAATCGAATAGGGCAAAGCCACGCACAGCCAAAGACACGCACAAGCTGAAACACGGCCGCCACACGAAGGTAGGCGGTAGAGTCCCAGCGCATCAAAAAAGTGGCGCGCGGGAAGTTAAATATGCGATTGAGCGGGGTATGTGTATTTCGGGGGTGCGCGGGAAGTCAAATATGCGATTGAGCGGGGTACGTATATTTCGGGGGTGCGCGGGAAGTTACACATGCGATTGAGCGGGGTACGTGTATTCCGGGGGTGCGCGGGAAGTTACACACGCGATTGAGCGGGGTACGTGTATTCCGGGGGTGTGCGGGAAGTTACACATGCGATTGAGCGAGGTACGTGTATTCCAGGGGTGCGCGGGAAGTCACACACGCGATTGGCCAGGGTACGTGGATTTCAGGGGTGCGCGAGAAATGCTACACGCGATTGGCCTGGGTACGTGGATTTCAGGGGTGCGCGAGAAATTCTACACGCGATTGGCCTGGGTACGTGTATTACAGGGGTGCGCGAGAAATCCTACATGCGATTGGGCCTGTGCGAGTGGGGCAGTGTATTACGTGGGTGTGCGGGAAGTTGAAGAGGTGAATTTCCAGTGTGGGTCCTCCCAGGTCTCCCCTCTACCCCCTCCACGACCTCTGCAGGCAGCCCACACCACAGGGGACTACCCTGCACCCCTGGTCATGTCCCGCAGGCAGCCCATCCACCATGGGCATGCCCCCCAGCCAAGCCACATGTCCCCTTGCACCCCCACCCCCCAGCACTGTGGGGCACCTGCCAGCAGGCCCCCAACCATGTCCCACTCATGTCCCCTTGCACCCCCACCCCCCAGCAGGCCCCCACTCATGTCCCCTTGCACCCCCACCCCCCAGCACTGTGGGGCACCTGCCACCAGGCCCCCACCCATGTCTCCCAGCACCCCCACCCCCCAGTCACCAGGGGCAGCCTCCACAAGGCCCCCACCCATGTCTCACACCACCCCCACCCCCCAGTCACCAGGGGCAGCCTCCACAAGGCCCCCACCCATGTCTCACTCCACCCCCACCCCCCAGTCACCAGGGGCAGCCTCCACAAGGCCCCCACCCATGTCTCACACCACCCCCACCCCCCAGCACTGTGGGGCACCTGCCAGCAGGCCCCCACGCATGTCTCCCAGCACCCCCACCCCCAGTCACCAGGGGCAGCCTCCACCAGGCCCCCACCCATGTCTCCCACCACCCCCACCCTTCCAGTCACCAGGGGCAGCCTCCACAAGGCCCCCACCCATGTCTCCCACCATCCCCACCCCCCAGCACTGTGGGGCAACTGCCAGCAGGCCCCCAACCATGTCCCCTTGCACCCCCACCCCCCAGCAGGCCCCCACTCATGTCCCCCTGCACCCCCACCCCCCAGCACTGTAGGGCACCTGCCAGCAGGCCCCCACCCATGTCCAACTCATGTCTCCCACCACCCCCACCCCTCCAGTCACCAGGGGCAGCCTCCACAAGGCCCCCACCCATGTCTCCCACCACCCCCATCCCCCAGCCACCAGGGGCAGCCTCCACCAGGCCCCCACCCATGTCTCCCACCCCCCAGTCACCAGAGGCAGCCTCCACAAGGCCCCCACCCATGTCTCCCACCACCCCCACCCCTCCAGTCACCAGGGGCAGCCTCCACAAGGCCCCCACCCATATCTCACACCACCCCCACCCCCCAGCACTGTGGGGCACCTGCCAGCAGGCCCCCACCCATGTCCCCTTGCACCCCCACCCCCCAGCAGGCCCCCACTCATGTCCCCTTGCACCCCCACCCCCCAGCACTGTGGGGCACCTGCCACCAGGCCCCCACCCATGTCCAACTCATGTTCCCCACCACCCCCACCCCCCAGCAGGCCCCCACTCATGTCCCCTTGCACCCCCACCCCCCAGCACTGTGGGGCACCTGCCAGCAGGCCCCCAACCATGTCCCACTCATGTCCCCTTGCACCCCCACCCCCCAGCAGGCCCCCACTCATGTCCCCTTGCACCCCCACCCCCCAGCACTGTGGGGCACCTGCCACCAGGCCCCCACCCATGTCTCCCAGCACCCCCACCCCCCAGTCACCAGGGGCAGCCTCCACAAGGCCCCCACCCATGTCTCCCACCACCCCCACCCCTCCAGTCACCAGGGGCAGCCTCCACCAGGCCCCCACCCATGTCTCCCACCAACCCCCACCCCTCCAGTCACCAGGGGCAGCCTCCACCAGGCCCCCACCCATGTCTCCCACCACCCCCACCCCTCCAGTCACCAGGGGCAGCCTCCACAAGGCCCCCATCCATGTCCCACTCATGTCCCCTTGCACCCCCACCCCCCAGCAGGCCCCCACTCATGTCCCCTTGCACCCCCACCCCCCAGCACTGTGGGGCACCTGCCAGCAGGCCCCCACCCATGTCCAACTCATGTTCAACACCACCCCCACCCCCCAGCACTGTGGGGCACCTGCCAGCAGGCCCCCAACCATGTCCCCTTGCACCCCCACCCCCCAGCAGGCCCCCACTCATGTCCCCCTGCACCCCCACCCCCCAGCACTGTGGGGCACCTGCCAGCAGGCCCCCAACCATGTCCCCTTGCACCCCCACCCCCCAGCAGGCCCCCACTCAAGTCCCCCTGCACCCCACCCCCCAGCACTGTGGGGCACCTGCCAGCAGGCCCCCACCCATGTCCAACTCTTGTCTCCCACCACCCCCACCCCTCCGGTCACCAGGGGCAGCCTCCACAAGGCCCCCACCCATGTCTCCTACCACCCCCACCCTTCCAGTCACCAGGGGCAGCCTCCACAAGGCCCCCACCCATGTCTCCCACCCCCCAGCACTGTGGGGCACCTGCCAGCAGGCCCCCACCCATGTCTCCCAGCACCCCCACCCCCAGTCACCAGGGGCAGCCTCCACCAGGACCCCACCCATGTCTCCCACCACCCCCACCCTTCCAGTCACCAGGGGCAGCCTCCACAAGGCCCCCACCCATGTCTCCCACCACCCCCACCCCCCAGCACTGTGGGGCACCTGCCAGCAGGCCCCCAACCATGTCCCCTTGCACCCCCACCCCCCAGCAGGCCCCCACTCATGTCCCCCTGCACCCCCACCCCCCAGCACTGTGGGGCACCTGCCAGCAGGCCCCCACCGAAGTCCAACTCATGTCTCCCACCACCCCCACCCCTCCAGTCACCAGGGGCAGCCTCCACAAGGCCCCCACCCATGTCTCCCACCACCCCCATCCCCCAGCCACCAGGGGCAGCCTCCACCAGGCCCCCACCCATGTCTCCCACCCCCCAGTCACCAGGGGCAGCCTCCACAAGGCCCCCACCCATGTCTCCCACCACCCCCACCCCTCCAGTCACCAGGGGCAGCCTCCACCAGGCCCCCACCCATGTCTCCCACCACCCCCACCCCTCCAGTCACCAGGGGCAGCCTCCACCAGGCCCCCACCCATGTCTCCCACCACCCCCACCCCTCCAGTCACCAGGGGCAGCCTCCACAAGGCCCCCACCCATGTCCCACTCATGTCCCCTTGCACCCCCATCCCCCAGCAGGCCCCCACTCATG